>NC_080083.1:43744057-44048711 GCF_949987535.1 Balaenoptera acutorostrata
AATGCAGGGGACACGGGTTTGAGCCCTGGTCTGGGAAGATCCCACATGCCGCGGGGCAACTGGGCCCGTGAGCCACAACTACTGAGCCTGAGCGTCTGGAGCCTGTGCTCCGCAACAAGAGAGCCCGCGACAGTGAGAGGCCCGCGCACCACGATGAAGAGTGGCCCCCACTCGCCGCAACTAGAGAAAGCCCTCGCACAGAAACGAAGACCCAACACAGCCAAAAATAAATAAATTAAATAAATAAATTAAAAAAAAAAAAAGTTAAATGCCTTCAAGTTATATTCTACTTTCTTATTGTTTCCCTAAATTGGCTGAGTTAAAGGCTCTTAAGGGAGAAAGTTAATGAGCGGGAAGAGGCATTATGAACTTTCTTTTCTAGTTAATTCAGAAATCCAGCTAGAATTTATAAATACAACTCATGATGACACTTAGGAGGGTACACACCTACAAACTTTATACATGCGCACGCCCCAGCACACAGAGCAGAGCTTCCTAGTTGGCATTCCATGAAGAGTTTGTAGGTACGCTTTTATACCTCTGGTTGGTTCTCTGTAGCCATGCAGGGTCTGAAGCTGCAAGGAGCTTCAGAGCTAGCCACTTCCAGCTGTGAGTATACTCATGCACATAGCAAGCATGCTATACAAATAATATTTTCTTCGTGTACTGCTATGATGTGGAAAAGGTTGGAAGCTCTAGCTACAAGCAACAAAAACATCTAGAAAATAATTTAAGATCCCATTTTAAAGAAGTAGTAGTAACAAAGAAAAAGCTTGTAAGACCTTAAAGAAGAGACCTTTAAGAAAGGAAGCAATAATACCACCTAAAGACATGAATAAACTGATATACTTAAAAGGAGAGAAAAACAAAAATGAGTTTTTAAAAGAAAGGACTGGGATATTGACAAATATTCTCATAAATACAAAATATAATAATAAATATAGAAAATAGAATAGGGAATAGAAACAATATAGCATGTTAAGCAGAATCATCAGGGCTAAAGACACACTAGTGTAGGCAAACTTTAGTTGCTCGAATTGGATAATTAGTGCAAGAAAATATACAGAACTAAAAAAAATAGAAGATCCAGTCTACAAATAATTGGAAGGATGGGGGTCAGTAATAATCGGAAACAAAGGCTAGCAACATAGAAGACGTAAGTAGAAATCAGTTGAAGTTTTCACAGGTGAAAGGTAACAGCAGGAGCACTGAGAAGGACTGAAAGAGCTTCACTTAGGAACAGTCTTCGAAGAGAGTCCTTTTCTCTGTTTCTCAGACTTCTGCCCATTATGTTTTTTAAGTTTAAAATAGGATATTAGAGCTGCTAGTAAGAAAGGATGGTAATAGTTAAGATACCAGGATAAGAATGACTTTAGACCTTGTTCCTTATCCCTCAGAACTGAGTAGAAAGAGGAAGACTTGGGGGGTGGAAATGTACATAAAACCAAGAGAAAGGCAGCACATCCACAGGTACAACAGCTGCTCACTTTTACAAAGAAGACCTACAAGGCCTACAAAACATACGTAGTTATCCACACAAGACGGTGAAGTCTTTTTTAACTGACATTTTAGAAAGAGAATATTCATGAGATAAAGTAAATACCTGGTGAATTAGAAAATATAAACCTACAACCCCCCCAAAAAACAAAAAAATCAGACAGCTAAAGTGCAAAGAAAGACAGGCCCAGATTTTTAAGACTTTTATTTCCCCTACCAGTCCAGTGGTCAACACTGGGGACATATACATGAAAGAAGAAAAAGAAAGGTAACCTAGATGGATAACCTAGCACAAATGTATATAATCTTAAGTGTGAATATGAAAAACGCTCCCTTAAGAAGTAGAAACGTCACAGTTTTTTTTAATGGTATCTTTTATTCCAGTAATTTTAATTTCAGAAGTGTATATCCTGAAGAAATTACTTGAAACAAAAAGCAATTTGCACAACAGTTCGTAGCGGTGGTGTTTCTGGTAATAAGAGTTTTAGGAACTACTTAAGCACCAAAATTAAGGGATGTGCTAAACTGACATAGCAACACAATTTGAGCCTTTGTAGCAGTTTCCTAAAGCGTGGTCCCCCACCTCTGACGGCACACTAAGATGGTTAGGTGGTTCAGAGAGGAGCTTTTGTTTTAATGTGTATTGCTTAAGAGGAAGCTCTTTTTTTTTTTTTTTTAGTTGATTTAAATAAAAATATTAAGTAAATAATAGCACAGGTTGTTAGCAGGTATGTCAAAAACTGGTAGTGATAGGGCAAAGGTAATAGCTATTAAGAATAAGCTTGTAAACCAGCTCCATACTATATGTATATGCACTTGAGTGGATGAAAACAGCATGTAATATACCTTGATACACTGGCAACAAATATATATGTGTGTAAATTGATAAAAATTAAAAGTGAAATTTAGAATTAAACGTTTTTAAGGCTTTAGTGGTATTTTAATCTTATAAAATACATATGCCCATCTGGGAAACTGAATATTGCTAGAGAGAATGTTTTCTCTGCAGTGGGCATTTTCCTTACTTTAAAGTGCTACAGTGACAAAGACACCACCCAGTTCCTATGTATGTATCATCAGTTGTAAAAGCCTTAAATTACTACCCCAAAAGTGAGACATTTGGCAAAATCTGTTTTGCTGTCAGTGCAGCCTTCATGTGGATTTCCAGGCCAAAGACACACGGTTGTATTTCATTTGTGTTTCAGCCAAATCTTCCCAGATGCACATCATAACTTAAAGATTTATTTTAGATTTTGTTAGACCTGTGAGGGCCACGGCTCCTTGGTAACTAAGTGTTAACGTTGTTGCACTCTTCCTGAGGATGGTAGTTGGTGACCTAATTTCCAGGTCCTTTTGTTTGTTCCAGATTATGATGATGGCTTTTCAATGAAGCATACAGCTACCGCCCGTTTCCAGAGAAACCACCGCCTCATCAGTGAAATCCTTAGCGAGAGTGTGGTGCCAGACGTTCGGTCTGTTGTCACAACAGCTAGAATGCAGGTCCTCAAACGGCAGGTCCAGTCCTTGATGGTTCATCAGGTAGAGTCACAGAACATTTTATTATGCCACAGCTGCCAGGTGACCTGATCCTATACCATGCATCAGTGTGCCTGTTAAATATTTACGTTCAGTCTGACCTGTTCCTGATTCAGGGAAGAGGCTGGAGGGAGTAGACCTTTCCCAGAGATTTAATAAGTTTGTCATTAAAACTGTAACGTAGAGCCTCTTGACAGAAAGCATATATCCGTTAAGAATTTTGAGACATCCTGTCAGCTCTTACTGATGTACTAAATATTTTTTTGCCAAAAAATTGCTGAGGCCTGAAACAGTATTCTCCAACATATACTTATTAATCAGTCACTCCCTCTATGCTGCATTTTACATTTTTAAAATCTTAGCTAGATACATTATGTAATAAATAATTTAAATGAAAAATTCAAAACATTTATCACACTATGAGAATGTGTGGACCATTAAAAAAATTGAGACATATTTTCTGTTTGACATTTGCTTTAGAGAAAATAATTCAGTAGTAACAAAACCTGATCTTATGTTTTATAGCGAAAACTAGAAGCTGAACTTCTTCAAATAGAGGAGCGACACCAAGAAAAGAAGAGGAAATTCCTGGAAAGCACAGATTCATTTAACAATGAACTTAAAAGGGTATAAATTTAATGTGTTAACTATACTTTTATCACTGTGTCTGTTACTTTTTTTTTTTTTCCTCTTTCTTTTTTCCAAAATAGTGTTTTTATGGAACATTGTTCACTTTGAAACAGGGTTAACTTTGCTATAACTGGCAAGGTCTTTGCTTTATGAAATAATTTCCATTTTCTGGCAGAGTTGCAATAGGTTTGAAATATCATATAGTACACACATATGTACTAGGCCTTAGACTCTAGAACCCTCTGAGGTTTTAATTTAAACTCTCATGCAGTTGTGAATTATTTTCATTTCATTGCAGTTTATTCATCAAATGTCTCCATTAGCTATAGTTCACAGTTTGCACTTTGTATGAAAACAAGTAAATCTAGTGTTTGGCCGCCTGAGATATAAAATGGAAGCTTTTGAGTATAATCCAGAACTTTCAGCATTGTCTCACCAGCTGTTCTGTAATACTTGATGTTATGTGGCGTGCTAGGGCAACTTTCCTGTAGACACAAGAGCTTCAGAGAGGACGTGGAACCATGTTTTTTTCTGCCATATATATGTATATAGTTCTTAGCCAAGAAAACCCACTTTTAAACCAATTTCTCTGGTTCAGAGATTGTAAGAAAAGAACATTACTAAGAGAGTTTTTTGGGTTCTGTTTTCTGACTGCTAGTTGTGTGGTTTGAAAGTAGAAGTGGATATGGAAAAAATTGCAGCTGAAATTGCACAGGCCGAGGAACAGGCTCGCAAAAGGCAGGAGGAAAGGGAGAAAGAGGCAGCAGAGCAAGCTGAGCGCAGCCAGAGCAGTATTGTTCCTGAGGAGGAGCCAGCAGCTAATAAGACCGAAGAAAAGAAAGAAGACGAGAGCATTCCGATGGAGACAGGTAACCTTTCAGTTGATACCGAAGTAAATGTCGAGGGTTTTTACAGCTGTCTTTAGTTCTGCTTTTCCTTTCTCGGTGCTTTTCAGAAGTCACTTTGTTGATCTTGCCTCTTGAATTACTCTCCATATGACCTACCCATTTCTTTCAAAATCTTAATCTCTTATAGTAGAGTCCACTTAAAATGTTGGTATTGGTACAAAACAGCAGTGGTGTGTTGTTTTTAGTCTTGCTGTTTGAGGTCTTGGTTATTTGCCCAGATTGAGTCATGTCATTTCCTGGGAATATAAAGTATAATGGTTTAATGGTTAAGGATACTGGCCCGGGAGTCAGACAGATCTGGGTCTAATACTGCTTCACCACTTGCTAGCGCTGTGACTTTGGGTAAGTTATTTAATTTCAGTTTCCTCATTTGCAAGTATTCTAGCACCTGCCTCTGAGAGTGAGTTCCCAAGGATAAATGTACATAAAATCATCATTACTGCACTTGACATGATATTGGCACTCAGTATTTTAACCTTTATTGCTAAAATTGTTTAAACAAGATGTGGTCATTGCTCTTAAGATCAGTGTCGTCTCTGGTGTCCTAGAACGGAGTTAGGCAAATAAAACCTGCAGGCCAAATCCTGCCTGCCACCTGGCTTTTGTAAATAAAGTTTTGTTGGAACCGTTTATTTACGTATTGTCTGTGGCTGCTTTGGGGCTACAACAGTATAGTTGAGTAGTTGCAACTGAGACTACCTGGCCCACAAAACCTGAAATATTTACTATCTAGCCTTTATAGAAAGCATTTGTTGACCCCGTCCTGGAACAATTCATACTTCTGTTCTACTGATTTTCCTGATTAAAAGCATTCCTCAAGGCAAACAGTAACACAGCTTACATGAAGTACCGATTAAATCGATTATTGCTTGAAATTTTGAGATCACTCTACTTTCTGGCACTGTTTTGACCCTGCCCAGTGCACTGTGTAATAAACAGAACTGAGCTGAAAGTATGGGAAACACAATCAAAGGTTCCCTGGACCATCATTACAAGAAGTGAGAGGGACCATAGTCATACTTGGTGCTCAACCGGCAACTTCTGATTTGACATCTGGAAAACATTAAGTAGAATATAGTATCTTTACCAGATACTTCTACAGAACGTAATTCAGCAGATTAACATTTCAGATAGTCAGATTTTAAGTTTTATTATCTGAACCTTTCTCTGTTTTGTGTGAACATGTTTTTTATCTTAACAGATTTGGAGCGTGAACACATTTTGTGGTTAAAACAAGAGCTTGAGAATTAGAGCATGGTTCTTTGGCTCATTTTGCAGCTAGAATACTCAGCCTTGCCTCTGTTTTGTCATCTATGAATAGAGCATGCCTAGGTCTTTACTCAGATTTCATCCTTCTAGCTGAAGAAAAAAAAACTGAAGAAAATTGTTCTGAAGACTATTAGAGCAATAACAGAAAACAGCCCAGCGTGACTTGTAACAAAGTACTTTAAATATCAGCCTTATACCATTTCCATACCTGCTTTCTCACTCATTAAATCCAAGCACTTCACAACAGCACTGTCCAATAGAAATGAAATATGTCACTGTGTAAATTTTCTACTACCAGCATTTTTTAAATGAAATTTTTTAAGTGAAATTAATTTTAATAAGTCTTCAAAATCCGATGTGTATTTTTAGACTTAGAGCACATCGAAATTTGGAAGCTAAATTTTCAGCAGAAATACTTGATCTGTATTTAGATTTCAAAATTTACGGTTAAAAAGTAGATTGTTTCCAAATCCCAAATTGTTTTAAACGTGCTATAAGTTGCTCGGTCACACTCGCTCATATCAAGTGCTTCATAGCCATACGTGGTGAGTGGCTGCCTTATCCTCGGATGCCGCAGCTCTGGACTGGCAGCATAATTAGAAGAGGGAATGTTTGTCTTGGAACTAACAATGACAAATGTGTGATTACAGAGGAGACACGCCTTGAAGAAACGACGGAAAGCCAGCAGAATGGTGAAGAAGGCACGTCTACTCCTGAGGACAAGGAGAGCGGGCAGGAGGGGGTGGACAGTCTGGCAGAGGAAGGGACCAGTGATAGTAACACTGGCTCAGAGAGCAACAGTGCAACCGTGGAGGAAGCACCAACAGACCCCGTACCAGAAGACGGAAAAAAAGAATAAATGTTGCCTTGTTTTATGTGTTCTAAATACTTTTTTAAATGAAAAAATGTTTTTTGAGTTTTAATGGTGTTATGTAGTTTGTGTATTAATTTTTTTCTTGTCCATATCACACCACCAAAGGCTTTTGGACCATTTAGCATCATGAGCTGAATGGCACAGTCACCTTTCTTAAGCGGGAAGAAGATGGTTCTTTTGTTTGGATCTTGTTTCTAGCCCTCAACTGTTGAAAGCCTCAGAATTTAAATTAATTGAGAAAATGCCCACCTCTTTTAGAGAATTATCCTTTGATGCTGCAGAATCTACTCTTACAAATGCCTTCCGACAGCTCACTTGGGTGCTTACCAAAGCCATAGCTTTAAACCTTCCCAGTCCCCATCAACAGCTTCCTGAAGGGCCCCTTTCCTGTTTACTTCCACAGAGAGTAGCTTCTTGAAAACATAGTCGTGTGACTATGTATTTGTTCACTTACCCTTTTTTATTTTGAATCAATGTCAGATACCAAGAGTTGTGTTAAGGTGTTTAGTGTACCTACAGCCACACTTGGATTGTATTGATCCAGAAATAGTCTTCATAGTTAGTTAACTGGCTTATGAAATAGTCATTAAAGTGAACATGACACATATACACTTATCTATACTGCCTTTTGTTATAATTAATATTGGATATGTTCTGGTGAATTCATCCCTATTGTACAGGGGGGAAAAATTACTTTTTTACCAAGTTTTCCAAAGACAGAATAGATCACAAAGCTGAAGGAATTGAATATTCTTGCAGTGGAGGATGTAACTTCAAAATGATAAGCCCATTCTAGAAGAAAAACAGCTGGGAATTAAGTTCATCCACTGGAAATTGTTTTACAATAATCAAAACATTTAAAACCTCAAGGCTCAGGATCCCATAGATCAGAGCCTACCTTTTTGATAAACTCTTAGTAAAGTCTTAGAGACCAGAAGCAAGATAGTTTGTGACACATAGGCATTCCAAAAACTAGAATAGATTTTTATTGAATAGTGGTATAACTGGTGGTATATGTTTCTTAAAGGTCCAAATGTAATAAAAAAAATGGAAAAAAGAGTCTCAGTGTTTTTAATGCACTAAATATTTTTATGCAACACAAGCTTGTAACTTCGTTATTATAATGTAGTGTCAGTAGGGAGTGGCCTCTCACAGCTGTTATGCATTTGCCTTTTCAGATAAGGCCCTGTCTCACCCAACTATGTAAACTGCTGTAAGTAGTAAGTTCATGTGTACAAGACACTTGTGAAAATTAGTTTCCTCACATTATAGTCATGTCACATATATGGTCTTTGACTCCAAAAGTAAAGTGGTAAGTTTCTACATACACATATGAGAAACTTTTTTTACATTGAGAAAAAAAATATGGCCGAATAAATAAAGGTAAGCCCTGTGCTTACATGTAGATAACTTCTCTATGTGGGCAAAACTTAATTTATAGTGAATTCCCTGCTACTGAGCTCACGGCACGCATTGACTATGACTCCACTCTGTTCAGCTTCCTGAGAGTGAGAGGAGGAAAGGAAACAGTGGGGCAGAAACACCCCTTGGTACCTGTTTTTCTTAAAAACACATGGGATGTTTCTTTCTGAGTCAAAAACTAATTGATCAGTTCTGGGTGTAGGGCGTCATAGGGCTCAGGACTTCAGCCATCTCCTCCCCAACAAACTGGATATCCTTTTCAGTACCTTGTCAAAACTGGGTAGAGAAGTTGTTAATATGGGTGGAAAACAGTACCAGATCAAAATGTCACGTTATTACCCTGGTACTGAAGTCTCTTAAGAGGATGGAAGTGGTTCTTTTGCTGAGCGGGAGATGGCACAGGGAAAACAAGTATATCTAGACCAAGCCTGCCCATATGATGCTACGGCAACAGATCGAAACTTAAGATGGGATTTGGCAGCTTTTAACTCAGGGCGGGAAAATTGAATTAAAATACCTTCTTGTCAGAGTGATAACATAGAAACCACCAATGTTTGAGTTGTTCCTAGTTTCTTTGAGTATGTGGCATATAGTCAAGGTCTTTGTTTTCCATATCCCTATAGGCATTGGGAATGTCAGTTAAACTCTCTGAGCCTGTTTCAACCGTAAAATAGACTGAACTACTTTCAGTCCCCTTACTCCTCCACATAGCCATGATTTTTAATGCATTTGTTTTGAGTATGAATGCGTAAAGTTTGAGAGCTTACATTTTTATTAATTTTTTTTTAACTTTGAGTTTATTTATTTATTTTTTATTTATGGCTGTGTTGGGTCTTCGTTTCTGTGCGAGGGCTTTCTCTAGTTGCGGCAAGTGGGGGCCACTCTTCATCGCGGTGTGCGGGCCTCTCGTTATCGCGGCCTCTCTTGTTGCGGAGCACAGGCTCCAGACGCGCAGGCTCAGTAATTGTGGCTCACGGGCCTAGTTGTTCCGCGGCATGTGGGATCTTCCCAGACCAAGGCTCGAACCCGTGTCCCCTGCATTGGCAGGCAGATTCTCAACCACTGCGCCACCAGGGAAGCCCCATTTTTATTAATATTTAACAACAAATGGAAGAGAGGAGAATCCCCGACAGTCCCCCAGTTTTCTTACAGAATTTTCAAATGTCATATCTTTCCCCATTTGTCAACAAGCATGTCTTTTATGTGGCTCTCCTACAGTACATGAAAATTTTGTATTTGTAAAGCAGAGCTTTCAGGAAAAGTTACTAGGAGCAAGCTCATTTTAACATGAGAGTATGAACGTCCTATGGAAAAGATATAACACTTGATTCACTATATTTGAAAGAGAATCCGGAGTTTAAATCCCTCCAAATTTTTAGTTTTGATGCTTCCCATTCAGAGACTAGTTTGGGGTTTTAAACAATTGGTGCTGACAGTGTGAAACTCCTGTTGCCTGCATTTAAATTGAAGCTGTGTTTTCTCGTGTGAACGGGCAATGAAGCTGGGATTATACTGCGTTAAATCCTCACTTCAGAAATCATTCCCCTCCACCCCCAAGCACTACCACACGTGGTCTCCCTGCCTGGTTTCAACAAGGGCAGGAGTTTATCTGGCTGTTTTTCACCGCCAGGCAAACCTTGCTGGAAGAGCAACAACTGCCTTCTTAATGATTTGCACGTCAGAGGGCTTAGCATCTTTACAAATGAAAAATCCACTGGGCAATAGCGAGCTGAAAGGAACGCGGAGCCTTTTTAGAAGAAATCATACTGGATTATCATCTGGTTTGTGGTGATAATGTTTCTTTGATCAATATGGTAGGGGAAATTCTAGGTTTAGTCGAAAATCTCTACAAGTCTTAGTAATCATAAAACTGTTTATAAACATCTTAGTAGTAGGTTGAACTATATGAAATTGCCTATGTAAGGTTTTTATCTACAAGATGACAATTTCACCTGGTTCAACCTAATAATTCTGCATTTTATTATAGTCCAAGTTATAAGCTCTTAATAGCAGTTTTCTGAGTGTCAAATGGTGGAACTTTGGACTTTCCAGATTGATCGATACACTTCTCTAAAAATTACTGATTATTGTTAAACAAAACCCTGATTAACATGCAAATCCTAAACTATCAAGTATTTAACAGCCTGTTTTTTAAAATATATCCCAGTAAACAGTTGAGATAGCTGACTTATATTCACATGTTTTCCTATTTAGCACCAAAAATATATAATTGTTTTGCATGTATTCAAGAGGGTTAAAAGGTGGGGGGGGGGGGGGGGAGTTCCCAAATGACTTGATTGCTTTTTACATAGAACTGAGACAGTAACTGCAGATAATGACCCCCTATAATGAGCCATTTGAAAGGCAGGAAAGGCCACCTCAGAGTCCTTGACATTCAGAAGTGGCAAGGACCTTGTGTCAGCCACCTCATGTACCCATCAGCCCTTGGATAAGAGCATTTCCTTCCCCATGTCCCCTAGGGTTGTCACCTAAAATCAACACCTCTAGTCTTGGGGAGCCCATCCTCTCTTAAGACAGCTCACTCCTAGAATTAACAAAAAGTATTTCCTCTCATTCAGCTAAAATCTGTCTTTCCGTGATCTCACCCTCCTGGTTCTGCTTCTACACCTTGAAGTCAAATAGAATAAATATAATCCTCTTCCAAATAAAAGATCTCTGAATATTTCTTTTTTTTTCTCCCTAAATAACTGAATAAGCATATGATCCTATGGATTGCTTAAGTAGTTAGTTGAGTCTAGATGACTTATGACATTTTTTTTCCTGAGTCTTTTCAAATGATTAGCAACACTTCTGTGGACAATTGTGTTTGAGAGGTAGCACTGGTTTCAATGAATAATCTGAAGCAAAGAGAAAATAAATGTGCAAAAAAAAAGAGAAAGAAAAATGAAGCGGATGCATGTGATAACACTCTGTTTCAGGCATCTCTTCATGCTGATAGGTTGATTTCTTTTTTGTTCTTATTTCCCTTTTTGGTTTTTTTTTGTTGTTTTATTTATTTTTTATTGAAGTATAGTTGATTTATAATATCATGTTAGTTTCAGGTGGACAACTCAGGGATTCAGTTATACAAAAAGACCTCTGAGTATTTCAAGACAGGTGCCCCTTGAGATCCTGCCATAGAACACAATTTCTCTCTTCCAATGTCTCTCTTGATAGACTGGGGGTAAAAGACTACCCCTTTTCTGCTCTTGAGGTCTAGACCACCAGAAAGTATGAATGTTTTCTCTAACAGGGTGAAATCCCAGTTCCTCCAGAACGTACTGCACTTAATCAAGGCACAGCATCTCTAGACCTCAGAATCCACCTAACTATATAACAAGGAAGGTGGTTCTGTGACGATCTCATGGTCTTATCCAGTACGAAAGTTTTATAACTGTGTGGTATATGCAAACCCTATCAAATGAGTGTTAATATTTTCACATGTAGCAAAATGGGAGCAGGCAGATTCGGTTCATCACACAGCACTTCTCAAGGCGCAATCATTTGCATACCACTGCCACAATTTGTACCATTTCTGGGTACCACCTGTACTATGATTACTTAACAGCTTTCTCTGAATCAACTTACTTATTCCATTTTAATAATTTATTTTAAAAGGAAACTTTATATCAGCATAAATGCGAAACCATTGTCTTTTGTCATAAAAATATATTCAAACACAGATATTTTTACCAGTTATGTTTATTCTTAAATACATAGTATTTTAAAGAACAATATTTAAAAGGTCTACACACCATCTAAAATCACCTGAAGGATCCCACATAGTAGTCTGGATAAAGCTCTTTGGGGTAGACTGCACTAAAGGGAAGCTGTATTTCCCTTATATTCCCTAGAGTGTCAGGAACTTGGTCTTCTTAGAAACTATCCCTGGGTCAACAGCAGCTTATAACTCAAGAGCAAATTAGTGAAAGTCAATCCCATGATCACCTAATAATAATAAAAGCCAACATTTGTTGAGCACTTACTATATATGTCCATGTGGTTTTCATACTTTTGAGTCTTATTTTCTAATCCCTGAAGTCAATATGAGAGTCGATCACTTTACCAGTGAAATCTATATTTACAATCTTGGGCTCAATCAACTCCTACAAATATTTTTTTCTTGGAGAACAAAACTAGCCTCAGGCTGTAGACCAAGGTAGTAAATGATATGGAAATTGAAGATTTGTCCTAAGGATTTCATCACTGTGGATCAATAATGCAAAAGACTCAAGACAAAAGAATATACTTCGAGATCAGTATTCTTATAATGGGAGATGTACATGTAAAAATTATTCCCACTTGAATCCTCACCCCCTTTTCCTCCAGAACTCTCCATACCACCAAAATGAAAAAACACAGACACAGATTTAAAACAAATGAGTTATAAACTTTTCCATGATACGAGTTATTGTACTGTATACAGAACTGCCCTCACGTCTGATAGGGTGTGTTATGTTTGCATTTTACCCCTGTTGTGGTTTCCTGTCAATCTGTGAGCCTTGGGGAACCTTCTAGAAGACCTCCCTGGTTGACTTTCAGAATTTCAGCAAGTACCAACCTCAGATGGCTGTTATGCAGAGTTCCTGACTCTCTAAGCTTTGCTTGCCTCTTCCAGTGTGGGTGCTTTCGATGGGTCTTCCTCCTCCTCAAAAAACACTCCACATTTCCTGGGATATTACCTTTAAAATCAAATGTCAGTCACAGTCTAGGTGGACATTTCTGAAATTAATGGGGATTAGAATATCCCCAGGGAGGCTGCTGGGTCCCACACACGCCTACTGAATTAAAGTCTACCAGGGCGGAGCCTAGGAATCTAGCACATCAAAGTTTTGAGAATGAGCAATTTGGTTTAATCCCCTCATTTTCCAAAAGGGGAAACTGAGGCCCAAGGGAAGTGAATGACTCACCTAAGACCCAACTGTCTCAGAAGCAGGACGAGAATTGTTCTTCGCAGCTTCTTCTGGGAGAGCAGAGCCTCAAGAGAGTCAAAAACCCATTCCAGCCCAGTTGGACTGGATATTGCCAAGAGTTTGACATCTTCACCGTGTGGTACTTTTTCATGTTTCCCATTATGCCAGTTTACTTAGACCTCAAGTGGCTGCACCATTAGTTGTCTTATCATTGCCAGTGTCATCAGAAATCCAAAACCAGTTGTAACCAGTACCCAGGAACCTAGAGTTTGATATGCTCTTCAAAAGCAAAACTTGTAAAATCCAACCTAGCCAGACTCCTAAAATCCATCCTATAAAGGATGAACTTAGCCATGGCAGAGAGGCAGTGGGGAGGGGTGGCTTAGAACACAAGACTTCGTGCAGTTCTGGGTTCAAGTATTTTGCCCGATGCCAGGTACATAGTAAACACTCAATAAAAGTTAGCTGGTGTTGTGTTGATGATGATGATGATGACGATGATAATTCAAGATAGAGTACCTGGGGCTTCCCTGGTGGTGCAGTGGTTAAGAACCCGCCTGCCAATGCAGGGAACATGGGTTCCATCCCTGGTCCGGGAAGATCCCACATGCCGCAGAGCAACTAAGCCCGTGCGCCACAACTACTGAGCCTGCGCTCTAGAGCCCGTGCTCCACAACAAGAGAAACCACCGCAATGAGAAGCCCGCGCACCGCGACAAAGAGTGGCCCCCGCTCGCTGCAACTAGAGAAAGCCCGTGCACAGCAATGAAGACCCAATGCAGCCAAAAATAAATAAATTAATTAATTGATAAGAAAAAAAAAGATAGAGTACCTGAGCAAACTTGGAAACACCCAAATCCATTTGATGAGTGTGTCTAAATACAGAGAAAGTCATAACTTAATTGACTGCAGTATGATTCTAGCTGAGCAATATTGGGTTAACAGACTAGGCAGTCAGCTTGGAGTTAAGAAAAAAGGAGCCACTCAAATTGCTGAACACCTGCCAGGCGCCAGGCTCAGAGCTGGGTGCTTCAGACACATCATCTCGTTTATCCCTGACAGCAGTCTAATGAGGGATACTAGGATATACTACTTTATCATCCTAATTTTAAAGATGGAGAAACTGAGGTTCAGAGAAGTTAAATAACTTGTCCAAGATCACACAATTAATTTATGGTGGAGACAGGGTTCCCACCCAGATCTGTCTGACTCCACTACTATGGGTAATAGATAAAATTCCACCCGTGAAATACAAACTCAAATAACTGCCAACTGGCCTCCTCCCTTCTGCAACTCTTTAAAAGCACCTAACCCCTCCAGTTCTTAAAATGATGTTTTAAGAAGGAGAAAGGATTAGAAGCAAATAACTTCTCTTTATACAACAGTATAGACCAGTATCCTAGAGTCATTTCCCAGATATTTGTGTAGAGGGAAACATCCACACGAATGACATTCCAAGTCGTAAACAGCAGCTCTGTGTGTTTAAATCATTTTGTTGGTATTTTCAGCCAGGCCCTCCTTACAAAACAGTTCTTACAGCATAACTAATGAAACATAATCATCACCCAAAGTATGTAGCTTAACAGCAAAGGGGGAGCCTGTGAGAGAACTGGTTAAGTATCCCACCATGATGGTATCTATCCTAAATACTCTGCGACCCAGTTGTATCCAACACATCAGCAATAGGCGTTATGCACAGAAGCAGGCGGCTGATGAGAATGAGGCACCGGGAAACCTGTGCTTATCAGAAGAGCTGATGTGAGATGGCTGTAGCCAGGCTGATTCCCAAAGTAGGATCTGTACAGGTCTCCCCTCGCACTAGAATTGTAGCAAGGTTTTTTTTTTTTACTATGGCCACTCACTTTGAAAGTAAACTTTATGATTTCCCACTTAATCTCCCAAGGTATGTCTATAAACCAGGGGAAGGTGAATAGTTGATATACACGCTTGAAAGGAAGCCAGTTTGTCCTGCTGTGGTGAAGGTGTTCTAGGCCAGTGCCACCTGGGTGTCCTGCCATCAGGGCCATTAGTGCTGGAACACACTGGGTAGCTTGATAGCCTGAAACTGAACCACAATTGATGTATTCATGATTTGCTTTCTCAGGAGCAAGAAACGGAGAGGGCTCTGAGCAGCAGAGCTTGTGGACAAGGTAACTCCCTCTTCTCCAACAAGGGTCGGTTCCCTGACACAGGCGTGCCCTGCCGGGAGGGGAGGGAGTAGGCTGTTTTCTGACGCACTCTGGCCAGAGGCAGCACCCTTTGTCTGATGGTGTCTGTGTGGTATTACCTCCCACCTGGGAGAGCAGACAGATGCTCCATCCATCGACCCACCTGTCTCCTGGGCTGTGCCTCCAGCGCCCTCTACAGGACGTTGTTAAGGACCGGACGCGGGTAACTAGGACAAAACCCGCCCCCGTTTACTTGGGTCTGAGTGGGGGCTTTCAGGGCTAAACTGGGAAAGTCCTGGGCAAGCTGAGACAAGACGGCCACCCCATTTAATAAAGGGGGACCTAAATCTGGGTGTAGAGGTGGGATGGGGACCCTGCACTATGAAATCGTCATCATCACTTTACGGTTGAAATTGGGGGATGGGGAGGGGACAGCGCAGACCAGGATTCTAAGAGGTACCGGGGCTAGCTAGGAGGGAGAAGTAAGCTGTTGAATAATGAGGCACTTTGCCCTGAGTCAAAGCCTTCAGCCGTAAAGCAGAGCCATGTGTCAGATTCCACAGCCCAGGCTGGGGAAAGAACTGGGCGGTGGGGGGGGGGGGGGGGGGGGGCGGGGCGGGGATTGGACACAACATGTTTCCCTGTGAGCTGTGAACCATTCCTTTGCCTTTCATTCACTCAGCAAACAACTGCTGAGATCTATTATATTCCAAGAACCCTCTTAGGAACTAATAATAAAGATCCATGGGCTTCCCTGGCAGTCCAGTGGTTAAGACTCCCGCTTCCAAGGCAGTGGGTGCAGGTTCAATCTCTGGTGGGGCAGCTAAGATCCCACATGCCTCAAGGCCAAAAAACCAAAACATAAAACACAAGCAGTATTGTAACAAATTCAATAAAGACTTTAAAAATGGTCCACATCAAAAAAAAAGAAAATCTTAAAAAAAAAAAAAGAAAAAAAAGATCCAACATAACATGCTCCCTTGTTTTTTGTCTGGTAGAGGAGATGTCTATACAAATGGTCAGAGCCCAGTGGGTGAGCACCTGCATGAATGAAAAACTTTGCAAAAATGTGCCCTGGAAATGCCTTTTTCCTGCAGAGCAGTGGATGGGGAGCTCCTTTTTGTGGGCACCTGAGCATGGCAGGAACAGACTGGCAAGAGTCAGGCCCAGGAAAGGGGGGCGGCACAAAAGGGATCATTAGAGTCATTTGAACTCTGCTCTGAAGCTAGCCCACTTTCTCTGCCTGGCCCCCAAGGACTGACAGAGCCCAGAAAATTTCCAGCCAGAGGAGGCTGATTAAATAAATTATGATACTTAAGCTATTTTGTGAGTTAATGTTGGTAAGAAAGGATAAGTAGCAAGATGGGGCAATACATACACCCTCAGATTAGGTTCTTTCAATAAGTGAATGTATATTGCTGGACTTCCCTGGTGGCGCAGTGGTTAAGAATCCGCCTGCCAATGCAGGGAACGTGGGTTGGAGCCCTGGTCCGGAATGATCCCACATGCTGAGGACCACCTAAGCCCGTGTGCCACAACTACTGATCCTGTGCTCTAGAGCCTGCGAGCCACAACTACTGAGCCCACGTGCCACAACTACTGAAGCCTGTACGCCTAGAGCCCGTGCTCTGCAACAAGAGAAGCCACCACAATGAGAAGCCTGCGCACCGCAACGAAGAGTAGCCCATGCTCACCACAACTAGAGAAAGCCGCGTGCAGCAACGAAGACCCAACGCAGCCAAAAATAAATAAATGTTTTTAAAAAGTAAATGTATATCGGGATCATACTCATGTATCATTAAATACGCATCCAGACAAAAACTGGAAGGGAAAACACAGAAACTGGATCCAGTGGGTTTGTGGTAAGATTAGGGGTGATCTTTTATCCCTCTCTTTGCAAAACTGGGTTTCGTATAGTTAAAACATTTTCATAATAAACAAGGAAGATATCTTTAGTGTTATAAAGTTCACATGGACTACATTCTAATGAAAAAAATATTGTTAAAAAACCCCAAAACAATGCTGCTATAAATTAGACCTGTTACAAAAGGAAAAAAAGAACAGTCCTGGATTAACACATCTGAAGTTACCCAGAAAGAGAAGAAATAAAAGTTTGTACAGGGGAATTAATTCTCCTTTCAACTCATGGGGCTTAATTATTTTGTCCATCTTCCCACCCGACTGGTGCTAGAGGTGGCGTCAGAATACCCAGGCCAGAAGCGAATCCAGCAGCCAAAGATGCCAGATTAGCTGAACAGCCTCCAGGCAAGCTGGGAGATGTAATAAGAGCTGGTGTGCTTCCAAGAGATGATCTGTGAAGGATAACAATTCCAGGCTGCCATCGAAATGAAGAGATGGAGACAGATTCAGCTGCCAGGCTGGGCTGAGCGGCGGCTTGCTATAGCCTTGGGGGTGTGTGCAGATGACTAAGGAGGGACAGAGGCCACCAGGACAGGTTCCCAGCTGTGAGGGCCCAGCTCTCCAGTCCCAAGGAGAAGCATCCACCCAGCGTCCGGTCCGTCCCTCACAGCCCTCCACAAGGCACCACAGACTCCAGCCACCCCTCCGTGGTACTTCAGAAAAGGCCTTAGATCGTTTAAGTTTTAAACAGGATGCTGCCTGTTCATCCAGTTTCAAGACTCCAGGGATGCAGTAAAATCTTCTAGTGAAAACTTACATGCAGGACAACAAAATGATGAAAGATATCCAGATACCAGATAATCCACCAGGAAGGCTTTTGTTTAGGAATTTGTTTCAAGAGGAACAAGGGATGAGGGAGAAAAATCAGTTTTATCCATCAGAGTCAGTAATGTAACATTGCCTATTAGGGTAAAAAGAAAATGTGAAGACGATTAGTGTACAAAGCATGTACCCAGATGGCTTAGGGGAGTCTGACACCAGCCTAAGAACAGGGATAGTTGAGCCCATTGTAAGTATCATTGAAAACAGACAGCGTGCCAGGCAGATGTCACAGAAGATGGACGAAGGACAGTGAGAAGGGGATCCGGAGATTTTGTTGACCTTCATGGGTTTACAGCCTCTGTCTCTAAACAAAGTATGGAAACAGTAGAGCTTTTATTTTGCTTTTGTTTTTCTATTATTTTGTTTTGTTTTCCCCCCACTAAGTAGAAATGAGCATTCTTAGTCTGTTTCTGGCAATCTGTTAATTTATTAGGATAGTTGTCTTTCGTTTGCTTTCCAATAGGCATAGTAAATTTAGTTGAAGAGCACATCTGTATGCTATAACTTGATTACATCTTTTTTTTTCTAGCTATTTTGCATTTTTTCTTTTACAATGTTTCAGTTTCTGCATGTAGAATTAAATAAGAAACAAAACTTGTAAAGTTGTAACATTTCACATGGAAATGCTGCCCGATCTTCACCAGCTTCAGAAATCTGACCTTTGCCGATGCTGCAATAAAGTGTTGTAATTAAAAACAAAACAGGGCTTCCCTGGTGGCGCAGTGGTTGAGAGTCTGCCTGCTAATGCAGGGAACACGGGTTCGAGCCCTGGTCTGGGAGGATCCCACATGCCGCGGAGCGGCTGGGCCCGTGAGCCACAATTGCTGAGCCTGCGCGTCTGGAGCCTGTGCCCCGCGACGGGAGGGGCCGCGATGGAGAGAGGCCCGCGCACCGCGATGAAGAGCGGTCCCCGCACCGCGATGAAGAGTGGCCCCCGCTTGCCGCAGCTGGAGAAGGCCCTCGCACGAACCGAAGACCCAACACAGCCAAGAATGGATAAATAAATAAATAAATAAATAAATAAATAAAAAAAACAAAACAAAACAAAAAGACTCCAGGGATGCCAATGAAGCCCCATCACATTAAATCTCCACCCAGCGCCTATCCCAGGACCCAAGGCCTCCCCCTGGATTGAGGAGAAGGAAGTATAGATATTAGCTTGTAAGAAATTTGAATAGTGGTTGAATCAACTCTGTCCCTGAGCTTTATCCATTTGGAAACATGGTTCTGGGGTCAAAGGGGGCCACCATGGAAGTTGCCCAGCACCTTGGCTCCTTGCATTCACCCCGCTGTCTGTGCCCTAGAAAGCCAGAATAAGCTGGAATACACCTGAGTAGAACCTCCTTGGCCTCACCTGGAAACTGCCTCCCTCACCCCACCCCCCCCCACACACAAGCCCGGATCCTGTTGGCGAGGATTTCTGCCCCCTTCCTCCTGCCCAGATCAGCAAACAGCTCTGTCATTCTCAGTCAACCTGCCTGGGTACCCTTGACCCAAGCCCTGATGAGATTCCAGCCCTCCTAGATCCTGGGACAGAGGGTGGGGGGCAGGATTTGCTATGAATGTTTTTTCCTGGCTCTCTCCCCAACCTCCTACACAGAACCAGATGAACAAACTGCCTCTTCTAAAGAAAAGAAGATGGTAGACAGAGGCGGAGGAGCCAGTGACGGATCTTCTCCATGGATTCATTCAATGCTTACTGATAGTTTAATAGAGTCCTGTGATGGGACACACTCAGAGATGAGGATGGGCCTGGGCCCTCGGAGAAAGAGGAGAGAAATGTATTGACTGCCTCTGGCAGGAGCCAAATGCATGGTCCCTGGAGCTCGTGGTCCCACGAGCCAGAGGAGGGAAACAAACAATCCTGTTTGTTTCCAGGGAAGGCTTCAGAAGTGTGGTGTCTGAGCTGGCTCTGAAAGGGCAGTGGGAGATGGAGAGAGGGCACTGTGGGAGGAAAGGAAGGCCCTGGTGGAAAATGCAGAGCAGAGATGGAAAGGAGCAGCAATTGAAAGCGAGTCCCCCTAAAACTGAGTTCCTCTGCCGAGCTTATGATTAACCTCTCCATTCAAAACTTTACTCCCTTTCTTGTCCTGCACCTGTTTCCCCTCCAGATTGAGGAGTATCAAAGAAAAGGGGGGGATTATAATGGAGCAGGACTCTACAGGGTCTTTCCGGGACAGACCTCCCCACCCCCACCCCACACCCTGTTCTCCATCTGCCTCTTGTTTGTAGAAAAACTTCAGCCTCCTAGACCTTCCCCAAGTTCCAAAGAACAAATTTAATCAGAGAAGTGAGAAAATGCAGAAACCAAAGAAAACAGTCAAGCAGGACAAAATAATAATAGTTTAGCCATTGAACAAAGTCAAGGACATTTAGTTCCCCCTCAAGGGCTATTGATAATATTCTGAGCCATATCCTTGAGCTGTTTTGCAGATACTGAAACGCCCACCAGGTGGAAGAAGTTAACTGCATGCTGACCACAAGCACATAACCCCAGACCAGTTGGAACCAGAAGGTCGATGATGTTGACTCCTGATTACCTCACCACCAACCAATCAGAAGAATGTCCATGAGCTGATCACGTACCACACAACGCTCTCCCTCACCCTACCTTTAAAAACCTTTCCCTGAAAGCCATTGAGGAGTTTGGGTCTTTTGAGCATTAGCCACCTGTACTCCTTGCTTGGCACCCTGCAATAAACATCGCACTTTCCTTCACCACAACTCGGTATCAATAGATTGGCTTTACTGCTCACAGCAGACCCAAGTTTGCATTTGGTAACACAATAAGCCAGTTGCTTAAGTGGAGGGAGGATGCTCTTTGGAGGGTTCTGATTCCCAGCGCAGACTGAATCTCAGCCTCCACTCAGTCCTCCTAGCTGGGAGGCATAGGAATGAGCTGTTATGGAAGACTATTAAAGCAACAGGAGAGGTTGAGACATGCCTACTGGACTCTGGGAAGACACCCCTCTCTCGGTAGCAGAGACCGCAATCGAAAGCTCTCAGAGGCCCTGGGCTTTGGGGTAGGGGATCCCCAGCACCCAGGAGAGTCCCATGGCTGGGAGAGGTCAGCTGATGGTGGTTACTCAGCACTGGGGAAACCAGCGCCTCCATCTTCCTTGGCCGAAGGGCTCCAGCCAGAGGACCGTCGGCTCAGATGCCTATTCACACAGACCTTTCCCCACCGGATATGGATCAGCTTCCACGAAGAAATTCAGAAACACCAAGCACCTCTCCAGAATGGCTCTGAAGAACTCGTCCTGGAATAGCCAGTCCCCAGCGCTCGCCTCCCACCCCAGGAGTGCATCCCATCTGCAAATGAGAGTGAAATCAGGGCAGCTCAGAATCCTGCCTCCCACCTGGGGGAGCTCTGAGAACCAAATGAGGCAATCCATGGATGCAGACAAGCTATAGGAAGTACAAGGCTCTGTTCAAAACCCAGGGGGGTTTTGGTTGTTGTCTACAAGGTGAGAGGTGCAGTACGAAAATTCTCCCCCTGCTGTTTTCACTTCCTCTTCTCTCGCTTTACCCTGGGAAGGGGAAAATCCTGCAAAGATTAGCAGCTGATGTGTAAAAGTACCAAAACAACATTCTTCTAGTGGCATTTTAATAGCATCTTCTGGTAGCAGCCACGTGACTGGGTTCTGACATTTCAGACACAAGTCCTGAAGAATGGCTAGATCAGAACAAACCAAGGGGGTAGAAAGGCCCACGGGTCCAATGTGCCACCATATTGCCCTGTCAGAGGGTCTCCAGCCTGGGCTTGGATGCCTCCAAATGAAGAGCAGGTGCTGTCACCGTATTAAGGCAGCCCTGCTGACACTGGCTCTGTGTTATGCTAAACGACGTGGGCCCACCATCCACTGGTCCTCGGTGGGGCCTGGTGGGATTTCTGTGGTACGGAGAACCCAGGGATGTCCTAACCCTGCCCAGCCTCCTCCCCCTCCTACAACAAGTTCCCAAGGGAGCCAGACCAATGAACAGCAGTTCAATGGGGGTCACAGTCCCCAAGCCATACCAGCACCAATAATGTCACCAAGCTCTGGGAACAGTTCTTACATTTACTGGGATGAATAATAACATACATCATAACCTATATGGGAAAACAATCTGAAAAAGAATAGATATATGTATATGTATAACTGAATCACTTTGCTATACACCTGAAACTAACACCACACTGTAAATCAACTATTCTCCAACATAATGTAAAATTTTCAATAAATAAATAATAATAATAACACATCTGTACTGTACATTTGTTATGGAGCCAGGGCCTGGGATGAGTCAAGCTGGGAGTGAACGATGAAGGACAAGAGAAAAGGAAAGACACTTTCAGTGGATTTGTGTAGTGGGGAAGCTGGGAGTGAGGAGGTGTGGCTGGAGCATGGCCCCAGCATGACTTTGAGATGCCAGACCTTGACACATGCAGGCTGAATGCTCCCCCTGGCCCCACCCCAGCCTCACAAATGCCTACCCTGCCATCAAGATGAAGCCCACACATGCCGTCCTCTGAGAAGCTTTTCCCAGCACCTCTACTTCCAGATGGAGTGAGATGCTCCCCATCTGTGTCTCCTACCAAGAATGTGGTCCCAACCTGAGTCACCATGGTATTCCCAGAACCCCACTTGTGGGGGGTATTAAAGAATATTGATTAACATTCATCTTTGTACCCCAGTGACTATTACACACACTCTACTGCCGAAGAGGGGCAGGTAAATGTTCCATGGAATGAATGAGTGAATGAATGACTACCAAGGGGTTATAGAGCTAGCATACGGCCAGACCTCGGGACAGGCACCCAACCTTACACCACTTTTGCTCCCCACAGGGCTTCAAGGCAAAGCAACCACCTCATTGGAAGGACTAGCTCAACTCAACATTTGAGAATCACTCATTTCACAAATATTTACTGAGCTCAGATGATGTGGCAGGCTCAGTTCTGGGTGCTGGGGACACATCAGTGAACAAGACACAAAACCCTCTGCCCTCAAGAAATTGTCATTCAACAGGGAATGAGACACACTGTCCTTTGTGTCATAGACGCACTTATCCCTTCCCCTCACACCTCCTCCTTGCCCACCCAGGTCCCCCAACTTTAGCACTTTAAGGGACAAGTGATGCCCTACTTCCTTCCGAGAGAACCTGTGTTTTTCGGACGGCAACTCATGAAGCGTAGCGAGAAGAGTGACATGGTGCCATCAGTGACAGATGCAGGAGAGGTGGCACTTTTGCTTCCTGGTCCCCAAATCTCACTCTGCATCCACTGGCAGTGACTTCCGCCCTGGGGTGGAACTGGCCCTCTTAACTAAAGTGAATTAAATAGAGTCAGCTTTTCATAACTGGATGATGCAGAAATGCTCTGATGGCCACTCTCGCCCTGGGCATCTTGCCAGCGTCGGGCCTTTGGTGCATCACTGTCCTGGGCTTCCTCCTCAGGTGCATCACTTGCTTCCCTGGCTATCTGGTTTCCGGCAGAGAGTCTGTTAGACCCTGGCTCGTGCTGTTTTGCAGGCATTTGGAGAGGGGTTGCCAGCCTCTGGGATGACTGTCTGCTGAAATGTGGGCGTTGTTCCTAGGCAGCATTTCCCACTTTCCTGGGTGGTACGTCTCTCTCGCTAGCACTGGAGGTGGGTGCTGAAAGACACACAGAACTCACTTGCACAGAATGAGGGGGCGGGTGACCACCTTGGAGACCTGGCGTGTGTGGTTTTCCTCAAGAGCTAGGCATGCAGTGCCATCTCAACAAAGACTCATCCTTGAAAAAAAAAAATAAGATATAAAATGCACGAGAAGAACCATCTATTTCAAGTCATCACATGGTGAATTGTTGCAAAGTGATCAGTCCTTTTTTATAGCAGATTATCTCAACTGGGTTTTCATGATGTGGATTTGGGAAAGGTTTGAAGTGAATTGCATCCTTCCTAGATTCACTTTTCCTACATCCTCGTTAATGTGGAGGGGCTGCCAGCTCCTAAAAGTAGCAATCATTTACATAACCCTTTTCACACCCACAGCACGAGGGAGGGGTGTCGGTATAATCCGTCACCAGAAGAAAACCTTACAATTTCAACGATCAAAGGAATTCAAAGGATGGCAAACAAAAAACAACATACGCTCTGCATTGCACAGTTAATAAGTATTATCCTCTTTATTCTTTTCCTGTTTCTGCCAGTAAAACTGAGCTCAGTGGGCCTGCTTTCTTCCTTGTAATGCCAACTGATAAAGTCACCCCCAAAATGCAGGCCAGCATCACAAACACAACATCTTAGAAGGAACTGCAGACGATGGCCTCTCTGCCCTGAAGCTGGGAAGGGAGAGGTGCCACTCTATATCCAAACAGTACTTCAAAGACTCAGATTTGATAAGGTGTCAGGTTGAAGATTTTCACAAGAATATAAATCTTGTTCCCTGGGGTGATGTTCGGACTCGTGTGATTCTTCATCACTCTTTCAGGCTGGACTTGGTTAGAATAAACATGTCCCTGGACACGTCCCATCAACAAAAGGGTCTGGTGAGATGCTTAAGGCTTTAGAAATGGTTGCCACATCTTACAAAAAGAGCTCCCAAAGATACCTGTAAGTCTGACTGGTTTTCTCACTTGAGGATGGGTTGTCTTAGCAATCACATTGGAGCCGACATCTCTGCCTCCCTCAGCTGTTCTGGGGGCTTTCTCTATCAAATCACAAGAAGGTCATTGGAACTTTCCTCTTCGCCCACTTGCACAAAAGAGCAAATGAAACCTAAGCGCGTTTTCCCCCACTGAAGTGCTCTTTGGGTTATTTGAAATCCACAAGGGTGGCATCCTCTCCCTGCCTCTTCCCCCTGCCTCCTCTGTCCCCTAGAAGCCCTCCTGGTCCAACTTGAACTTCCCTTCTGGATCCTTCAGAGTCTTCAGTGTGAAACAAGACAAATAAATCTCTATCACTAACTAAGTCCCTGACTCTTGGCTTTGTTTTACAAAAGATTTCTCCTCATCGGGAATTCACAGTGCAGAAGGAAAGAGGGGAGTGAGGGATGGGGAAAGTAATGATCACCAGTCCCTGAGTCACTTATAAAAAAACAGCATCTCGATTAAAACGATTAAGTGTTCATCAAGTGCAGTCTCACACTGTAGAGTCAAATATTGAATTTCAGTTGCCCTGTAAGTTCTAACTGAGATTCTAATTAGTCAGATATAAATTGTACAGGTGGCTCATTCTTGGGACCCTTCAGGACTTCTCAGAAGCAGCAGAGCCCTCCCACCCACAGTGTATCCCCACCAAAAAAAAAAAAAAGTATACGTCTTACAAGTGTAATCTACCTGATTCCGAGAACTCTTTTGACTCAGTTTGCTGAAGTGTATGTAACCAACGACTATGCCCTTGGAGCTCATACCATTCCCTCCCATAAGGCTACTTCTTCTCTATCCCAATCTTGGCCAATCAAAATCCCACCACCCATTGGTTGACTACGTTGAATATATCCTTCGAATGGGCCACGACACAGCCATTAATAGTGATGTTGTGGAAGAATATTTAACGACAAGGAGGAAAGTTCATGAGATATTTGTCAAGTGAAAATTGCAGGTTACAAAACAACAGCTGCCATAAAGTAGAAGCCCATTTTGAAAGGTATATATTTATTATTTTTTTAATTGCACAGATATGGTCATCTCTTAGTGGTTTTATTTTCCTTCTTGTGCTTTTTTTTTTTTTTTTTTTTTTGGCAGCACCAAGCAGCATGCAGGATCCTAATTCCCCGATGAGGGATTCAACCTGTGCTCCCTGAAGTGGAAGCACAGACTCTTAACCACTGGATGGCCAGGGAAGTCCCCCTCCTTGTGCTTTTCAACACTTCACTACATTTTATGAGGGTTTTTTTTTTTTATTTTTGGCCACACAGCATGTGGGATCTTAGTTCCCTGACCTGGGATCAAACCCGCACCTCCTGCAGTGGAAGTGCAGAGTCTTAACCACTGGACCACCAGCGAACTCCAAAAACATTCTACTTGTTATAGGCTAATTGTGTTCCACCTATCCCTATTAATATGTTGAAGTCCTAGTCTCCAGACCTCAGAATGTATTTGGAGATAGGACCTTTAAAGAGATAATTAAGGTCAGGGACTTCCCTGGTGGTCCAGTGGTTAAGAATCTGCCTTCCAATGCAGGGGACATGGGGTTCTATCCCTGGTCAGGGAACTAAGATCCCATATGCCATGGGGCAACTAAGCCTGCATGCCGCAAGTACTGAGCCCGCACGCCACAACAAAGAGCCTGTGTGCCACAACAAAGACCTGATGCAGCCAAATAAAAATTTTTTTAAAAAATTTTTATAGAGATAATTAAGGTCAAATTAGGTCACATGAAGAGGCCCTATTCCAATATGACTAGTATCTCTATAAGAAGACAGTGTTAGAAATGAGAAATTGACAGTAACACAATAATAGTGGAGGACTTTAATACCCCACTTACACCAATGACAGATCATCCAGACAGAAAATAAGTAAGGAAACACAAGCTTTAAATGACACAATAGACCAGGTAGACTTAATTGATATTTTTAGGACATTCCACCAGAAAATGGAAGAATACACTTTCTTCTCAAGTGCACACAGAATGTTCTCCAGAATAGGTCACACTTTGGGTCACAAATCAAACCTTGGAAAATTTAAGAAAATTGAAATCATATCAATCATCTTTTCCGACCACAACGCTATGAGATTAGAAATCAATTACAGGAAAAAAAAACAGTAAAAAAAACACAAATACATGGAGGCCAAACAGTGAGCTGCTAAATAACCAAGAAATCACTGAAGAAATCAAAGAGAAAATCAAAAAATACCTAGAAACAAATGACAATGAAAACACAACAATCCAAAACCTATGGGATGCAGCAAAAGCAGTTCTAAGAGGGAAGGTCATAGCAATTCAAGCTCACCTCAAGAAACAAGAAAAATCTCAAATAAACAATCTAACCCTACACCTAAAGCAACTAGAGAAAGAAGAACAAAGAAAACCGAAAATTAGTAGAAGGAAAGAAATCATAAAGGTCAGAGCAGAAATAAATGAAATAGAAACAAAGAAAACAATAGCAAAGATCAATAAAACTAAAAGCTGGTTCTTTGAGAAGATAAGCAAAATTGATAAACCATTAGCCAGACTCATCAAGTAAAAAAGGGAGAAGACTCAAATCAATGGAATTAGAAATGAAAAAGGAGAAGTAACAACTGACACTGCAGAAATACAAAGGATCATGAGACATTACTACAAGCGACTATATGCCAATAAAATGGACAACCTGGAAGAAATGGACAAATTCTTAGAAAAGCACAACCTTCTGAGACTGAACCAGGAAGAATTAGAGAATATAAACAGACCAAACACAGGTAATGAAATTGAAACTGTAATTAAAAATCTTCCAAAAAACAGAAGTCCAGGACCAGATGGCCTCATAGTAGAATTCTATCAAACATTTAGAGAAGAGTTAACACTTATCTTTCTCAAACTCTTCCAAAAAATTGCAGAGGGAGGAACACTCCCAAGTCGTTCTACCAAAGTCGTTCTCCCAAAGCCACAATCACCCTGATACCAAAATGAGACAAAGATATCACAAAGAAGGAAAACTACAGGCCAATATCACTGAGGAATATAGATGCAAAAATTCTCAACAAAATACTAGCAAACAGAATCTAACAACACATTAAAAGGATCATACACCATGATCAAATGGGATTTATCCCAGGGATGCAAGGATTCTTCAATATACGCAAAACAATCAATGTGGTACACCATATTAACAAATTAAAGAATAAAAACCATATGATCATCTCAGTAGATTCAGAAAAAGCTTTTGACAAAATTCAACACACATTTATGATAAAAACTCTCCAGAAAGTGGGCATAGAGGGAAGCTACCGCAACATAATAAAGGCCATATATGACAAACCCACAGCAAACATCATTCTCGATGGTGAAAAACTGAAAGCATTTCCTCTAAGATCAGGAACAAGACAAGGATGTCCACTATCGCCACTATTATTCAACATACTATTGGAAGTCCTAGCCACAGCAATCAGAGAAGAAAAAGAAATAAAAGGAATACAAATTGAAAAAGAAGAAGTAAAACTGTCACTGCTTGCAGATGACATGATACTATACACAGAAAATCCTAAAGATGCCACCAGAAAACTACTAGAACTAATCAATGAATTTGGTAAGGTTGCAGGATACAAAATTAATGCACAGAAATCTCTTGCATTCCTATACACTAACAACGAAAAATCAGAAAGAGAAATTAAGGAAACAATCCCATTTACCATAGCAACAAAAAGAAGAAAATACCTAGGAATAAACGTACCTAAGGAGGCAAAAGACCTGTACTCAGAAAACTAGAAAACACTGATGAAAGAAATCAAAGATAACAAACCAATGGAGAGATATACCATGCTCCGGGACTGGAAGAATCAATATTGTGAAAATGACTATACTACCCAAAGCAATCTTCACATTCAGTGCAATCCCTATCAAATTACCAATGGCATTTTTCACAGAACTAAAACAAGAAATTTTACAATTTGTATGGAAACACAAAAGACCCCGAATAGCCAAAGCAATCTTGAGAAAGAAAAGCGGAGCTGGAGGAATCAGGCTCCCTGACTTCAGACTATACTACAAAGCTACAGTAAACAAGACACTATGGTACTGGCACAAAAACAGAAATCTAGATCAATGGAACAGGATAGAAAGCCCAGAGATAAACCCACACACATATGGTCACCTTATCTTTGATAAAGAAGGCAAGAATATACAATGGAGAAAAGACAGTCTCTTCAATAAGTGCTGCTGGGAAAAATGGACAGCTACATGTAAAAGAATGAAATTAGAACACACCCTAACACCATACACAAAAATAAACTCAAAATGAATTAAAGACCTAAATGTAAGTCCAGACACTATCAAACTCTTAGAGGAAAACATAGGAAGAACACTCTTTGACATAAATCACAGCAAGATCTTTTTTGATCCACCTCCTAGAAAAATAGAAATAAAAACAAAAATAAACAAATGGGACCTAATGAAACTTAAAAGCTTTTGCACAGCACGGGAAACCATAAACAAGATGAAAAGATGACCCTCAGAATGGGAGAAAATATTTGCAACTGACAAAGGATAAATCTCCAAAATATACAAGCAGCTCATGAAGCTCAATATCAAAAAACCAAACAACCCAATCCTAAAATGGGCAGAAGACCTAAATAGACATTTCTCCAGAGAAGACATACAGATGGCCAACAAATGCATGAAAAGATGCTCAACATCACTTATCATTAGAGAAATGCAAATCAAAACCACAATGAGGTATCACCTCACACCGGTCAGAATGGCCATCATCAAAAAATCTACAAACAATAAATGCTGGAGAGGGTGTGGAGAAAAGGGAACCCTCTTGCACTGTTGGTGGGAATGTAGATTGATACAGCCACTATGGAGAACAGTATGGAGGTTCCTTAAACAACTAAAAATAGAACTACCATATGACCCAGCAATCCCACTACTGGGCATATACCCTGAGAAAACCATAATTCAAAAAGAGTCATGTTGGGCTTCCCTGGTGGCGCAGCGGTTGAGAATCTGCCTGCCAATGCAGGGGACATGGCTTCGAGCCCTGGTCTGGGAAGATCCCACATGCTGCAGAGCGACTAGTCCCTTGAGCCACAAGTGCTGAGCCTGCGCGTCTGGAGCCTGTGCTCCACAACAAGAGAGGCCGCGATAGTGAGAGGCCCACGTACTGCAATGAAGAGTGGCCCCCACTTGCCGCAACTAGAGAAAGCCCTCGCACAGAAACGAAGACCCAACACAGCCAAAAATGAATAAATATTAAAAAAAAAAAAGAAGAGTCATGTACCAAAATGTTCATTGCAGCTCTATTTACAATAGCCAGGACATGGAAGCAACCTAAGTGTCCATCGACAGATGAATGGATAAAAAAGATGTGGCACATATATACAATGGAATATTACTCAACCATAAAAAGGAACAAAATTGAGTTATTTGTAGTGAGGCGGATGGACCTAGAATCTGTCATACAGAGTGAAGTAAGTCAGAAAGAGAAAAACAAATACCATATGCTAGCGCATATATATGGGATTTTAAAAAGTGGTACTGATGAACCTAGTGGCAGGGCAGGAATAAAGACACAGATGTAGAGAACAGACTTGAGGGCACAGCGGGAAGGATAAGATGGGACGAAGTGAGAGAGTGGCATGGACATATATACACTACCAAATGTAAAATGGATAGCTAGTGGGAAGCAGCCGCATAGCACAGGGAGATCAGCTCGGTGCTTTGTGACAACCTAGAGGGATGGGATAGGGAGGGTGGGAGGGAGGCTCAAGAGGGAGGGGATATGGGGATATATGTATACATATAGCTGATTCACTTTGTTGTAGAGGAGAAACTAACACAACATTGTAAAGCATTTATATTCCAATAACGATGTGGAAAAAAAAAAAAAGAAGGTGGTGTTAGGATACAGACCGGGGGATGAACATGTGAGGACACAGCAAGAAGGCGTCCATCTGCAAGACAAGGAGAGAGGTCTCTGAAGAAACGAATCCTGCCGAATCCTTGATCTCGGACCTCTAGCCTCTAGAACTGTGAAAAAAATAAATATCCATCGTGTACGTGACCCAATTTGTGGTATTTTGTTTTGGCAACCGGAGCAAACTAATACACTACCCATCCACCGAAGTCCAGCCCCAAGGCCAGCCCTGCCATGAATCCACCTCTCGCCCCCAAACTTCCCCTCCCTCTGCCTTTCCTTTGCTACTGCTTTCGTGTCACTTGGCCTTGTTTAGAATAACATTTACTCACACTCCCCTGCTGCTGCATTGTAAGCTTCCTGAGGATGAAGTCCACGTGTCATTCATCTTTTTCTATCTCACCCCTGCTGTTTCAGAAGACCTGGGGGTTCTCAATGAATGGCCACTGAAATAACCAAAGAGCAAGGATGTCAGTGGAGGTCAGACCACCCAGATATTTCCTGGTGGTGCTGCTGTGTGTGTGTGCGTGTGTGTGTGTGTGTGTGTGTGTGTGTTCGGGTGGGTGTGGTTATTCCAGGAGGGCGCCACCTCTTACCAGCTGTGTGATCTTGGGGGCGGTCACACTTCACACCCAAACCTTAAGAGTTTACAAAGCATTTTCGTATGTCGCCTCTCATTTGGTTGTCATAACAATCCACCAAGGTTGCCCATTATTTCCTCCAGTTCCCAGGCAAGGTAACCAAGCTCAACAAAGGCAGAAAAACAAAACATCTAGTTGTGAAAACTTACAATAATAGAGAGAATGTATTGAGTGCCTGGCACCGCACTAAACACTGTGTGTGGCTTGTCTCAGTTAATCCCCGTGAGGAGCCTGTCAGGGAGGAATTGTTACTAGAGCTATTTTACAGGGAGGGAAACTGAGGCTCAGAGGAGTTACCTGAGATCACACGCCACAGCTAAAAATGGTGGAACGGGACTCAAACTCAGGTTGTATAGCCACAGCCCACACTTAGAACCAATACTGCCTCCTCCCAACATAAATTAGTATATACAGGGTCCTAAATGAGAGGGGCAGACAGGAATTGCTCCAAAATTCAGAGACTGAGTTGGTCTAGAGAGTCGTCTTAAATAAGGTGAGATCCGAGCTAAGGCTTTACAGACAGCTGTGTGGAGAGGATGGGGTGCGGCCCGGCTGCCTTACTTAAGCTGTTTACGCTCAGTATCACAAGTCAAATTAAACCACCCAACTCAACTCCCCACACTCCTCTGGAGCCCCCAAGATGTGCCGCCCAAGGGGCTGGGATGTGCAGGGATGTAGAGAGGATAAAGAAGAGGTCCGTGCCCATGAGGAGCTCAGTCTCCTGGGGAAGGCAGACTGTGCAGAATAATAGGACCCAAGAAGACGTGAATCAGTCACATTGCCATGGCTTCAAGGTTCTATCCAGGGCCTTGAGGGGAAAGCCCTGGTCCAGATTCTGCCACTAAATTTCTGTAAGACTTTAGGTAAATCCCAACCCATCTCATGGTTTCAACTTCTGCACCTGGAAACAGAATCACTGAATAGGTATTAGAGAATGACTCCCATAGGCTAACTTCTATTATTTACATCCAGTTTCTCCTCTCTCTCTCTGTCTCTCCCTCCCTCTCTCTCTCTTCCCCTCTCTTTTTGTTAAAAATATGAGTTTAATGTTAGAGAAAGAGGTCAAAGCAAAGACAACGTTTTGAAAGTAAACAACATACAGATAAAAGTCACCGGAGCCACTGGACACTCAAGAAAGATGTCTGTTAAACACAAGATTAATTAATCCATTCTCCCAGGCCCACCTCATAGTTCCACACAATCAAAAACTCTAACCCTGGCAATTAAACTTACCAAAGGCAGCTATTTCTTGAAGAAGGGGATATAAACGGCGCCAATCGCAATTTACATCCCCCTGGGATGAAGGATGCTTTCAGAAGAGATGCTGTAAATGGATTAACCATTTCCTGGGGAAGCCAGAGAAAGAAGCTGGGGTCTACAGCAATACGTGATGCCAAGAGCAGTGTCCATCTGACTCCAGCGCTAGAACTTGTGGGGGCCTCTCCTAACTTCTGCCCCTCGTGCCTAAACCTCTCCCACCGGAATAGGCACCTCAGCAGTGGCGGCATATTTCTCATTGGCTTATTTCTTGTAAGACTCAAGAGACAAGAGGGATTCTTAAGGAGTTGTCTGGGCAACATTTTCTTATTAAGGACACAAGTTGAATAAATGGAAACAGGGCTTCCCTGGTGGCGCAGTGGTTGAGAATCCGCCCCCCAATGCAGGGGACATGGGTTCGAGCCCTGGTTTGGGAAGATCCCACATGCCTGCGGAGCAACTAGGCCCGTGAGCCACAACTGCTGAGCCCGCGCGTCTGGAGCCTGTGCTCCACGACGGGAGAGGCCGCGATAGTGAGAGGCCCGTGCACCGCGATGAAGAGTGGCACCCGCTTGCCACAACTAGAGAAAGCCCTCGCACAGAAACGAAGACCCAATGCAGCCATAAATAAATAAATAAATAAATAAAATTTAAAAAAATAAAAATTGACAAAGCTAAATTATGATGTTTAAAAATAAATAAATAAATAAAAATAAATGGAAACATTCCCCTGGTGGGTCCAGTTGACCAACACAAGGTCTCTTTGGATTCTTCTTTTTTATTTTATCGGAGTATAGTTGATTTACAACGTTGTGTTAGTTTCAGGTGTACAGCAAAGTGATTCAGTTATACATATACGTATATTCATTCTTTTTCAGATTCTTTTCCCGTATAGGTTATTACAAAATATTGAGTAGAGTTCCCGTGCTATACAGTAGGTCCTTGTTGGCTCTCTATTTTATATATAGTAGTGTGTGTATGTGTGTGTTAATCCCAAGCTCCTAATTTATCCCTCCCCCAACCCCGCATTTCCCCTTTGGTAACCATAAATTTGTTTTCGAAATATGAGTCTGTTTATATAGTATAGCTTTGTGCCATGCAGCATTTGAAGACTCAATTTTTAAAATTGTTAACCTGTTGCTGACTTTATTGTGTTAATTCCCAGTTCAACAGCTATTTCCCTTAATTCAGGATACAACTTGTTGTGTATGACAGTTTTCCTTCACACACCATTTTTGTGGATGTGTATATATCTAACTTGGGGAGAATTGGGGGAAAAAAACACAGCTTTTTAATTTGTTTAAAAGAGACTTTCTACCTGTTACATTTTGTGCTCTTAACCAATTAAAGAAACCAATAGCATTTTTAGTTTTACCTTGACTATGTTTTCCACTAGTATATGCCTGTTGATTTGTTTGTGCCCTTTATTAACTGTCATTTTCTAAAATTTTTTTCAATAAAAGGAAAGAAGATGTGAAAAAAAGAAATCTGTGAATCTGTTTCTGCTTTGTAAACAAGTTCATTTATATCATTTTTTTTTGATTCCACATATGAGAGATATCACATATGAGTGATATCATATGATATTTGTCTTTCTCTTTGTCTCTTTGGATTCTTGAGCCCATTTAGCATCTTGGTGCATATTTGATTTCTTTCCTTTGTATTTTCTTTCTTACTTACTTCTTTTTTAATGACAGGAGAAAAACTATCTGCAGAGTAAACTTCTTCCATGTGAATTGAACCCTTCACCTTTTTCATCCCAGTTTTAAGAAATATCCACTACAGTAAGATGAGCCCTTCTCTGGAAGGTAAAGAAGAGAGGGGTCTCCCCCTTCCCTGGGTCCCCTCATTCTGCAATCCCGGGGCCACCTAAAGGGTAGTGGGTCCCTTCTGATTGCTCTCCAAGTTGGCTTTCTACAACTCACCCAGCGTATCAAGGAGTTGGGCTCTGTAAGAAAACCTCCCCTTCCTGAGCTGTTACAGAAGCTGAGAAGATATGGTGAAAATGAAAGATTTCCCAGTAACTGTGCCCACAGGGTTTTGGGGACTTCACAAGCTGAAGTCTGTGCCAGTGACTCCCGCCTGAGGGCCAAGTAGGACACGCCATCAGGGTGACCATTCATTCGGTGCATCAGAACATGCACCTGAGTCACCTTCATCCACTCATCTGATAGACATCAGTGTGCATCTGTCTGCCCAGCACCATATTCTATACTGGGGATACAAAAAGGAGAAGACAAAGCCCCTGTCTCCAGGAACTCAAGACCTAATGGGGGCACAAGGAGGCCTCCATGCTTGCTTTCTCACCCACTACCCCACCCCACAACCCTGGTATCAGGAAGTGAGACAAGATGGGTTGAGTCAAGTTGGAAAAATTGTGGGGTTGGGCTGTTGACTACCATTTTGGCCAAGAGTCCAGTGGAATCTGAGATGTTTAGAATTTGCAGCAATCATGGCAGCTTCAGATGATCTTCCATGCAGCACTATTTGGGGGTGAAGGGTAATACTCTAGGCTCCGAGTAAGGGACAAGCCTACAAAAAAGAAGATAAAACAATCACAAAGCTGGACACACTGCCTGCTCTCCTGGAGAAAAGGAAATGATACAAGTAGTAAAAGATGGAGGCAGCAGAGATTTATGTTGAGAAAGGCAGCCAAGTGGGAAAAAGTATGAACCTATGTGCCAGGTAAATGCCCTAAAGCCTGGGTCCATGGCCTGGGGATGGAAAACTGTTACCATCTGCCCTGTTCTGATGCGGGTGGGGTGGCGTTTATGGAAGGTAAGTGTAGAGGTTGCTTAAGTAGACTAAACTATGCAAACCCCATCCCACCTGTCTCCCCACCAAAAATAAATGGGCGCCAAGAAGCTGGGTCTGGTTGAGTCTCTTTGGGTCTGATTGAGTCTCTTTGGGTCTGATTGAGTCTGGTTGAGTCTGGTTGCATCTGGTTAGGTCTGGTTGAGTCCAGTTGAGTCTGGTTGGGTCTGGTTGGGCATGCAGCTCAAATACTGCCCGTGACCTCTATGGACCAGTGGTCAACACATAGATGTGAGTCCAAGTCCCAGAACTGCTCCTTGCTTGGAAAAGTCTCTGATTCCCTTTAAGCTTCAGCTTCCTCAGGTGTAAACTGGGGGACCTGATCAGTACTTACCATGCTGTTGTTGTGAGGATTAAATGAGACAACTGTGTAAAGCACTTGAACAGTGCCCAGCAGAAGTGGAGCTTCAATACTTGTTAACTGTTGTTATCTGCTACACGGAGTCTTTCCTGATCCTTCCAGTAAAAATGGCCTCTGCCCCACCTTGAACTCATGTCACAGTCTGGCTTTATCTGTCATTTTCTGCCCTTGAAGGGAAGATCCCTGTTTGATTCATATCCACAACATCCAGTCAGAACTCAAATGGTGAGAATTTAGACAATTCTCATGTGAGAGGGAAGAAAAAGACAGAACATAGAAGAATGATGTCTATGGGCAGAAATATGCAACTACTGCCAACTACCAAAAAAAAAAAAAAAAAACAGACTGAGTTGTTGGAGCTTGGAATTCAGCTTCCTGGACGTTAAAGATAGACTTGCTATGACTCAAGATGTGGCCTATGGGGATCACCTGGGAGCTTGGGAGAAATGCAGACTCTCAGCCCTATGCCAGGCCTATGGAGTCTGAATCTGAATTTTGACTCCCAAGCATGATACACTCGAGAAGCTGCATAGACCAGAGGTTCTTAATCTTGTCTACACATTAGAATCATCTAAGGAGCTTTTAAAAATCCTGATGCCCAGGCTGTATCCCAGAATAATCAGAGTCTCATTTATTTTTGCAGCTCACCAGGTTATTCCATCATATAGCCTGAGTTGAGAACCATTGGTCTAGACCAACCCTACAGTTTACTGGTCAAGAAACTAAGGTCCAGAGGGGTAAACTGACCTGCCCAAGGTCACACGGCAAGTAAGTGCCAGCACTTGGGACTTGAGCCAAGTCCTCCAACCTCAGGGCTCTCTTCACTCTACTTCACTTCCCTATGGCAGAGTTTAGGGAATGGGGGGAGGGGAAGGGAGCACCGGGCTTCGCCTTCTGGCTTGGCATCTTCATGGTTGAGTCCTGAAAGAGGAGTTTCCTGGACACAGGTGGCCTATGCATGGGAATTCCCTGATGGACCATGTCCGTCTCCATCCATCCGTTTCCCAGGAGGAAGGTCCCAGGAGCCCAGGCCAGGGGGGATTCTGCTTCTAAGCGGTGGCTAGTCTTAGGCTAAAACAGCCCCCAGGCTCTCAGCCAGCCAGCCTGACCCTGCCATTCCCACACACCTTGTCTTCCCAGAGACACGGAGCACTCAGGGACTGTCCCATCACCAGGCCGTACAGTTCTCAGAACGCAGGTGAGGTTTCTGAGCCCCCATGGCCTCAGCTCCCAGCTCCTCTCAGAACTGGCTGGGACAGGCCCCGTTCTCAAAGTCAGCAACCGCGACGGTCTCGAAACTAGAAGGTCTAGAAGCTCTCCCTTGACTTGTTTTTGCTCTCTTGTCAGGGTTTTCAGGGGGTGTGTGTGTCTCAAACCTCTGATTGTCTCTGCTCTCTGACTTTTTCTGGTGTGTTTTTGAAGTGGCTTTTTGTTATTCTGCCTCGGCTCACTCACCTTTATCAGCAGCTGTGGAAAACACTCGGCCCCGCTCTGCTCTCCACTGAGCATTTGGATTCTGTGTAAACAGCTCGCCTGCTGGCCTGCTCAGGAGGGCCTGGGCCTGTGGAGCCTTTGAGAACAGTCATGTGGCAGAAAACCTCCCCATCCTCAAGGAGGAGGACGGGGGAGACCTGACAAAGCAGAAGGAACTTTCTAGGCACACGGGTACCGATGGCCTAGGCAGATCTGGAGAGGACAAGGCTAGGGACCTCTTCTTTTACGAGCATCAGGGCTGTTAGAAGGAGGGTGCCAGGAACCTCTGCCAGGAACCTCTCTGGTCTCCTCTGCTGAAATTTGAGTAGATCTAGAACTGCGTTGCCCAAGATGGTAGCCACTCATCATATGTGGCTAGTGAGCACTTAAAATGTGGCTAGTGTGACTAAGGAACTGAATTTTAAATTTTGCTTAATTTTATTTAATTTCAGTGAAATTTAAATAACTACATGTGGCTCGTGGCCGCTGTGTTAGATAGAGCACCTCACCAGCAGCGGTTCTCACAGTTGGTTGCACAGCAGAATCACCCAGGGAGATGTAACACTTGGATGCCTGCATCCAACCCAGTGATTCTGATTTACTGGCATAGGGTGTGGACTGAGCTGCAGAGTTTGGGAAGCTCCATGGGTGACTCCAGTGTGTAGCCAAGTTTGAGAACCTCTGGCCCAAAGGACTCCCAACTGCTCTTCCAACCCCAACTCCCTATATTTTGATTTGATTTCCAGGGTTTTCAGAATTTGAGGACCACAAAGCAATGTGATACACCACATCAAAAAAAGAAAAAACAAAAACCACGTGATCATCTCAATAGATACAGAAAAAGCATTTGATATAATTCAGCATCCATTCATGATCAAAATGCTTATGAAAGTGGGTATAGAAGGAACACATCTCAACATAATAAAAGCTATTTATGACAAACCCACAGCCAATATAATACTCAATGGTGAAAAGCTGAAAGCCTTCCCACTAAAATCAGGAACAAGACAAGGATGTCCACTCTCGCCATTTTTATGCAACGTAGTATTGGAAGCCCTAGCCACAGCAATCAGACAAGAAGAAGTAAAAAGTATCCAGATTGGTAAGGAAGAGGTAAAATTGTCATTATAATGCAGAATTTTTTTAAACATCTTTATTGGAGTATAATTGCTTTACAGTGGTGTGTTAATTTCTGCTTTATACCAAAGTGAATCAGCTATACATATACATATATCCCCATATCTCTTCCCTCTTTCGTCTCCCTCCCACTCTCCCTACCCCACCCCTCTAGATGGTCACAAAGCACGGAGTTGGTCTCCCTGTGCTATGCGGCTGCTTCCCACTAGCTATATATTTTACATTTGGTAGTGTATATATGTCCATGCCACTCTCTCACTTCATCCCAGCTTACCCTTCACCCTCCCCATGTCCTCAAGTCCATTCTCTATGTCTGCGTCTTTATTCCTGTCCTGCTCCTAGGTTCTTCAGAACCTTTTTTTTAAGATTCCATATCTTACCGTGTTAGCATACGGTATTTGTTTTTCTCTTTCTGACTTACTTCACTCTGTATGACAGTCTATAGGTCCATCCACCTCACCTCACTACAAATAACTCAATTTCGTTTCTTTTTATGGCTGAGTAATATTCCATTGTATATATGTGCCACATCTTCTTTATCCATTCATCTGTCGATGGACACTTAGGTTGCTTCCATTTCCTGGCTGTTGTAAATAGAGCTGCAATGAACATTTTGGTACATGACTCTTTTTGAATTATGGTTTTCTCAGGGTATATGCCCAGCAGTGGGATTGCTGGGTCATATGCTAGTTCTATTTTTAGTTTTTTAAGGAACCTCCATACTGTTCTCCAGAGTGGCTGTATCCATTTACATTCCCACCAACAGTGCAAGAGGGTTCCCTTTTCTCCACACCCTCTCCAGGATTTATTGTTTGTAGATTTTTTGATAATGGCCATTCTGACCAGTGTGACGTGATACCTCATTATAGTTTTGACTTGCATTTCTCTAATGATTAATGATGTTGAGCATCCTTTCATGTGTTTGTTGACAATCTGTATATCTTCTTTGGAAAAATGTCTGTTTAGGTCTTCTGCCCATTTTTGGATTGGCTTGTTTGATTTTTTGATATTGAGCTGCATGAGCTGCTTGTAAATTTTGGAGATTAATCCTTTGTCAGTTGCTTCATTTGCAAATATTTTCTCCCATTCTGAGGGTTGTCTTTTCGTCTTCTTTATGGTTTCCTTTGCTGTGCAAAAGCTTTGAAGTTTCATTAGGTCCAATTTGTTTATTTTTGGTTTTATTTCCATTTCTCTAGGAGGTGAGTCAAAAAGGATCTTGCTGTGATTTACGTCATAGAGTGTTCTGCCTATGTTTTCCTCTAAGAGTTTGATAGTGTCTGGCCTTACATTTAGGTCTTTAATCCATTCTGAGTTTATTTCTGTGTATGGTGTTAGGGAGTGTTCTAATTTCATTCTTTCACATGCTAGCTGTCCATTTTCCCCAGCACCACTTACTGAAGAGACTGTCTTTTCTCCATTGTATATTCTTGCCTCCTTTATCAAAAATAAGGTGACCATATGGGTGTGGGTTTATCTCTGGGCTTTCTATCCTGTTCCATTGATCTATATTTCTATTTTTGTGCCAGTACCATACTATCTTGATTACTGCAGCTTTGTAGTATAGTCTGAAGTCCAGGAGCCTGATTCCTCCAGCTCCATTTTCCTTTCTCAAGATTGCTTTGGCTATTTGGGGTCTTTTGTGTTTCCGTACAAATTGTGAAATTTTTTGTTCTAGTTCTGTGAAAAATGCCATTGGTAGTTTGATAGGGATTGCACTGAATGTGTAGATTGCTTTGGGTAGTATAGTCATTTTCACAATGTTGATTCTTCCAATCCAAGAACACGGTATATCTCTCCATCTGTTTGTATCATCTTTAATTTCTTTCATCAGTGTCTTATAGTTTTCTGCATACAGTTCTTTTGTCTCCTTAGGTAGGTTTATTCCTAGGTATTTTATTCTTTTTGTTGCAATGGTAAATACGAGTGTTTCCTTAATTTCTCTTTCAGGTTTTTCATCATTAGTGTATAAGAATGCAAGAGATTTCTGTGCATTAATTTTGTACCCTGCTACTCTACCAAATTCATTGATTAGCTCTAGTAGTTTTCTGGTAGCATCTTTAGGATTCTCTGTGTATAGTATCATGTCATCTGCAAGCAGTGACAGCTTTACTTCTTCTTTTCCAATTTGGATTCCTTTTATTTCTTTTTCTTCTCTGATTGCTGTGGCTAAAACTTCCAAAACTATGTTGAATAACAGTGTTGAGAGTGGACAACCTTGTCTTATTCCTGATCTTAGAGGAAATGGTTTCAGTTTTTCACCATTGAGAATTATGTTGGCTGTGGGTTTGTCATATATGGCCTTTATTATGTTGAGGTAAGTTCCCTCTATGCCTAGTTTCTGAAATGGTTTCAGGTTTTCACCATTGAGAATGATGTTGGCTGTGGGTTTGTCATATATGGCCTTTATTATGTTGAGGTAAGTTCCCTCTATGCTTAGTTTCTGGAGGGTTTTTATCATAAATGGATGTTGAATTTTGTCGAAAGCTTTTTCTACATCTATTGAGGTGATCATATGGTTTTTCTCCTTCAATTTGTTAATATGGTTTATCACATTGATTGATTTGCATATATTGAAGAATTCTTGCATTCCTGGGATAAACCCCACTTGATCAGGGTGTATGATCCTTTTAATGTGCTGTTGGATTCTGTTTGCTAGTATTTTGTTGAGGATTTTTGCATCTATGTTCATCAGTGATATTGGCCTGTAGTTTTATTTCTTTGTGACATCTTTGTCTGGTTTTGGTATCAGGGTGATGGTGGCCTCGTAGAATGAGTTTGGGAGTGTTCCTCCCTCTGCTATATTTTGGAAGAGTTTGAGAAGGATAGGTGTTAGCTCTTCTCTAAATGTTTGATAGAATTCTACTGTGAAGCTATCTGGTCCTGGGCTTTTGTTTGTTGGAAGATTTTTAGTCACAGTCTCAATTTCAGTGCTTGTGTTTGGTCTGTTTATATTTTCTATTTCTGCCTGGTTCTGTCTTGGAAGGTTGTGCTTTTCTAAGAATTTGTCCATTTCTTCCAGGTTGTCCATTTTATTGGCATATAGTTGCTTGTTGTAATCTCTCATGATCCTTTGTATTTCTGCAGTGTCAGCTGATACTTCTTCTTTTTCATTTCTAATTCTATTTATTTGAGTCTTCTCCTTTTTTTTCGTGATGAGTCTGGCTAATGGTTTATCAATTTTGTGTATCTTCTCAAAGAACCAGCTTTTAGTTATAATGCAGAAGTTGAGGACCAAGGAGTTTACTCAGAGAATCCACTCAAGACACTGAAAACTATTTTTCCATGTTCTAAACATAATACACATTCATGGTAGAAAACTGAGAAAATTCAGAGAAATAAAAAGAAAGTTAAAATGCCCTAAAATCCCACCACCCAAATAAAGGGTTAGAACGTTTAGGTATAAATCCTCCCAGACATTTTCCCATGGATATATCCTTCTGTTTTTTCAAAATTGGAATCATACCGTGAGTCCTGTTTTGTAATTAGCTTTTGTCACTGTGTTTATGTGATTAACAAATAATCATATATCATCAATTGTAATGGTTACATGGTATTTTATCATAAATATAAACTACAGTTTATTCAAATCCATATTAATTTTAGCCCCATTTTTTGCTAGTGTTTTAAAAAACATTACTGTGAATATAACAATAGCAATACTTGATGAAAAGCCATTCAATAACCGCTTGGGAGGAGAGGAGAGGAAAGAAGAGGAATGGGAGGGGAGGGACGCGAAGGAAGAAAAGAGAAAACAAAAATAATTAGGCCAAGAGGCATACAAAATTCTAAGCAATTCAAATTACTCCCCAGAAAAGTTGAACCAGTTTACACTCGTACCAACAGAGTGTGACAGTACCTATTTTTATGCATGCTGGCATTGCACAGAATGCATTTGATAAGCATTATCAATTATGCTTGCCAAATTTAACGAGGTATAAAATAAAACCACTACCCACAGGCAATAACTCATTGTTGTGAAGTTCAGCGTACATTTAATAAGCACTGACTCTGTGTGAGGTGCTGCCTTAGGTATGGGTGATAAAGATAAACGGAACCCATCCCTGCCCTCTGAGAGCTCAGGGAAGGGGGGAACTCAAGGGCTTGGCTGTAAGTCAGGGAGAACGACATGGGTGCTAAATAGAGGTACCAGAGTCACAGTGCTGAGTAGAAAAGAAAAGTCCATGATGCTTCACAGCAATGCTGGGAAGTCTGGGGGGTGGGGGAGGGTGCATTTGAGCTGGATCCAGAAGGATGAATACAGGCACTGGTGAGCATTAGGAGGTGGTGCTTTGGCCAACACCAAAAGGTGCTAGAGGCTCAGGGGACTGGAAAGCTGTCCCTTCTATCTTCCAGAGGCTCCTGCATTTATCAATCCCCTGCAGTCAGGAAGCTTGCCTTGGATCTATCCCACAGCCTCTTTTTGCCACTTAACTCCCTTCTCTCTGGTTATTTGTGGTGGGAACAGGAGACAGCTTGGTCGCCTTCTCCATAAAGTCACCTTCAGAGACTTCTAGATCAACGCAAATACCAAACATAGTACAGTATGTTCTTATTTGGATTATTCATTCCTTTTCTAAAAGACATTGACATACAATGTCAGTATGTCCATTTTAAAAAAGAGTTGCAAGGAATTCCCTGGTGGTCCAGTGGTTAGGACTTGGCGCTTTCACTGCTGGGATCTGGGTTCAGTCCCTGGTCAGGGAACTAAGATCTCACAAGCTGCATGACGCGGCCAAGAAATAAATTAAAAAATAAAAATAAATATATTTGAATAAATTAAAATTTTAAAAGAGCTGCAGAAGTCAAGGTCATAGGGCAAATTTAGGGAGACTTGGATTCCCCAAGCCTCAGGTCCCAAGCCCAACTTGCACACCATTATTAGGATGGCCAATGCCAGACTTGTATAAAGAAGGAGGCAGCCAATTCAAGCCCTGGCTCTCCCACTTAGGACCTGTGGGGCAGTTTGCTTCATCTCACTGAGCCTATAAAACATGGATTGCAGGAATAGTGAAAAATTAGATTTGAAGGGTGGGAAAGCATTTTGTTAAAAGTAACAAGAATAAGAATAAGCCATGACTCCCATCAATGTGGGCCATGGTCAGGTTAGCCAGTCTCTTGCTTTCCCTCTTCATGAGTCCGTTTCCCAAACACACACACACACAGACGCGCGCACACACACACACACACACACACACACACACACACCCTTTAAACCAAGACTCTGACGTATGTCTTAGCATTTCAGGAATAAGACAAGTCCCTAGAGATGGCCTTTCTTCAGAAGCTCACTGAAAATGAATTAAGGGACTTGCCCAACCGTGATTCGGAGCGTGATGTTGGAAGGGCATGACAGCCACGGGACCTTTGTGTGTCGGGTCCCCTTTTCCACCCATTGACCAACATGCCCCCTTCCCCCAGTCCTGCCCTATTACGTCAGGGACAGAATTAAATTCCCCCCCTTCCCTGCCTTCACCTCCCCCATCCTGCTCTGTGACACACATCCCTGGAGAGTCCCACACATCATCGCAGAACAAAAACAAAACAACAGAGAAAAAAAACACCAAACCTTCCCCCTTGCCACCCACCTCTCCACTATGAGTCGCCCACACAGTAGGGGTTCTTTAACTTGGGTTTCAAATACTAGAAATGAAATAGCCTTTTTTTTTTTTTTTTTTCACTTCTGCTATTTACAAAGAAGTGCCTGCCAGGGCACGTCGGGCACTAAACCCACCATAATTCAAATTTATTTTTAGGTTTCTCGGCTGTAGAAGTCTGCAAAATGCCACAATGGGCTCGTGTGATTCAGTCAAGGGAGGGGGGGTGAGCTAGGAGAACCTTTTCCGGCCAACCCACACCTTCCCCCCACCCCACCCCGTGCTTTACGATTCCACTTCGTTTCAGCCTCACGGAGACTCATAGAAGAAACCCATCTATTACTGATCTATTTTCGCAGGTATTGAAACTGAGGTTCTGGGTAGTTAAGCAACTTGGTCAAAATCAATTAGTCAGTACTGGGACCTGGATTTGAAACCAGAACTGACTCAGAAGCCAAAGTTCTTTGTGCTGAAACCCTCCCCCTCTGCCTTTCTTTTTCTCCCTCCCACAGCAAATTCACATGTACCTTCTTTACCTGAGTGTTTGCACGCTCCCTGCTCTAGCTACCTGTGCCTTGCCCTTTTCTGCTTTGGAATAAAAAGCAGGTCCACCAAAGAAGGTTCTGGAAACTTAAGTTTTCCTTCACGCCCAAAGCAGTGGCATACGCTTCACTGCAACCCGTTTAACTGACTGACTCCTTGTCCCCTGTGAATCCTGGTGGGGAGAGGAGCAGAGGCAAGTTGGAACTCTCTAATAGCAACATGGGAGGCTTCTGGATTTGGGCTACGCAGATCTGGGTTGGAATCCCAGCTTGGACACTTAAGGCACTTAAATGTCACTAAGCCTGCACTTCCTCATCTAGAAATTGGCAATGATTTACGTACCCACCTAGCAGCATAGTTGAGAGACCCAAATGAGATCATGTGAGGGAAAGGGCCCAGGTCAGATTCAGGCACAGAGCTGGCATCCAATAAATGTTTCCTTCTTGTCTTCCTTTCTCACCAACGCCGGAGAGGAGCACAGCGCTACGACCAGGGAGCCTGGCCTGCAGGAAGCTTTGGTAACTGTCTCTGAGGAAGCTCAAGAGATTAAGTAAACAAAAGGTCCTACTGTGTAGCATGGAGAACCATATTCATTTCATTTATCCTATGATAAACCATAATGGAAAAGAATATTTAAAAAAGAATATATAGGACTTCCCTGGTGGTGCAGGGGTTAAGAATCCGCCTGCCAATGCAGGGGACACGGGTTCGAGGCCTGATCCGGGAAGATCTCACATGCCGTGGAGCAACTAGGCCCGTGCGCCACAACTACTGAGCCCACGAGCCACAACTACTGAAGCCCGCACGCCTAGAGCCCGTGCTCCACAGCAAGAGAAGCCACCGCAATGAGAAGCCCGCAAAACGCCACGAAGAGTAGCCCCCGCTCTCCGCAACTAGAGAAAGCCTGCGAGCAGCAACGAAGACCCAACGCAGCCAAAAATAAATAAATAAATAAAACTATTTTTTTAAAAAAAGAATGTATATATATGTATAACTGAATCACTTTGCTGTACAGCAGAAATTAACACAACATTGTAAATCAACTATACTTCAATTAAAAGAAAAAAAAAAAGAGTTTTATTAAGGCCAGCCTCCAACATTTGCAGGGGCTGGGCAAGGGTACAGTAGAGGCCTACATACCACATGCCAGATATTTATGTCATATTGTACATCAAGCCAACAAACTGGTAAGTAAAATAGATTCTATCCCGTTTTGAAAATATGTTTCCATAATGTAAAATATCTTTTATGATGACCTAAAAGGCCATGTTTAAATTTAGAATATTTTCAGACTCCTTGGAGAGTTTGCCACCAGCCACTGGCCTCCAGCCCCGGACCTGCAGCTCAGTCCCTTTTCCTTCCTACTCCCCGGCCTACCTAAACTCTGTCTACACCACCACCCCCATACACAGCCAGCTTCTGGCCAGCTCTTAACCTAGGGAATTCTGGATCCTGGGACCTGGAGGGTGACCAATAAGTGGGGACACAGAGCTGCTGTGGGCCCGTCTTTCATCTGACAGAGAGGAATGCAATCAGAAGGATATGCGGACAGCACTGCATCGGCCCGAGGTGCTCTTTGCCTGTCACTCTAAGTGGGAATCCGTGCAGCGAGCTGGGGCCGCAACATTTACTTCGTCCTTCTTCCTGTGTTAAGCCCTAAACCTGACATTTGAAAGGAAATTGTATTTTTGATGATTTCAATCGCTTTGCAATAAACTTTGTCTTTCCCCACCCCTAGGACAGGGGCTAAGGCGGGGGAGCCTCTAACAAGTGTACACTGATATTTACATATAGAATCTCCTCAGCTCTATGTTTGTCCTTTGCTTTTAAAAGTCTTTGCTCCAGGGACTTCCCTGGTGGTCTAGTGGTTAAGACTTTGCCTTCCATGCAGGGGGTGTGGGTTCGATCCCTGGTCGGGGAGCTAAGATCCCACATGCCTCATAAAACCGAAGCAATATTGTAACAAATTCAGGAAAGATTTAAAAAATGGTCCACATCAAAATAATCTTAAAAAAAAAAAAGTCTTTGCTCCAGAAAGCCAGAAAGGATAGACAGAAACCAGATCTGTAGTTGCCAGGGGCTGGGGTGGAGAAAGGGTTTGACTACAAAGGGGTATGAGAGAATTTAGGAGGGTGATGAAACTGTTATATGCTGTACCTTGCTTGTAGTAGTGGTTACACAACTATATGCATTTGTAAACATCCCTAGAACCGTACACTAAAACAGGTGGATTTTACTGTATGTAAATTGTATCTCAAAAAGTTACGTAATAAAAATTCTTCGAACCACATTCTAAGAAAGGAGTAAGATTTGAAAGAAGAATGTGTTCAGGCATCTAAAGTAACTTCCTTTGGTGTGACATTTAGGGTGAGTCAGTGTAGAGGACATCTGTCACATTTGTAGCTGCCCATCTTCTTATGTGAATAGCCTTTCTTTCTGGAGGAAATTACCTTGTTATGGTCCTGCCTCCCCAGGTAGAAGTCAAGAACACAAACTCCCCGCCTCCCTTGCAGCTAGGCATGGGCCTGTGACCTACTCTCCACCAATCAGAAGCATTCATAGAGACTTTGATTCAGTAGTAAATACTGTATGGACCGGGCTGCAGGGGGCTTCCATTTTTGCTGATGTGGCAACAACAGAGGCAATTGACTTTGGTGCTTTCAGTGGTTGAGTTCCCAGTTACCAGCTCAAATTTGTGTAGGTCAGGGATGGAAGCGGAAGTTCCATTCATTGTTCTCTGCTACTAGCTCTGAGTCTCCTTTGGGAAAGCCCTTGACTTCTCTGAGTCTATATTTCCTCATCTGTACAATGGGCATCACAGGGCTTACGTCGCAGAATTGCTGTGAAATTAAATAAAGTGATTCAGGGTCTGGCAGGCAGTAGGTGCTGAATAAGTATTAGCTCCCATCCTCCCTGAAACAGTAGGTAAGATCCTGGAAATTGGTAACTTGCCTTAACAGCCTGAGAGCTTCCCCAGAGCTGGGACCCCAGGAGCTTTATTCAGAAGCCAAAGCTGACACTAAGCTTTGAGGAGCTGGAGCAGGTAGCTGTGCAGGTAGTTAGAGACGTATGCCCATTAAGCTTCCCTCCTCTGCCCAGCTCCTCTCTGGCTGTACTAAGGAGTGGCCACTATTTCATGAGCTCTAGGTTGAGCCTTTTTGGGGTTAAATCAACAAAAAATGCTTCAACCCACTGGTTGAGCACCAAGAATAAGCCAGGTGCTGTGTTAAGCACCCAAGAAATAAATAAGGTGCCACTTACTTGCAACCTGAAGCAGGGAGAAAATGTATAGATGCCTATGATACAAATTAGACTGAGGGATGTTACAGCAGTGTGAACAGCATGCTGTGGGCTTGAGGCATCAGAAATTCTTCAGGGGACTTCCCTGGTGGTGCAGTGGTTAAGAATCTGCTTGCCAGTGCAGGGGACACGGGTTCGAGCCTTGATCCGGGAAGATCCCACATGCCGCGGAGCAACTAAGCCTGTGTGCCACAACTACTGAAGCCCGCATGCCTAGAGCCCATGCTCCACAACAAGAGTAGCCCCCACTCGCCACAACTACAGAAAGCCCATGCCCAGCAGTGAAAACCCAACACAGCCGAAAGATGGAAGGAAGGAAGGAAGGAAGGGAGGGAGGGCGGGAGGGAGGAAGGGAGAAAGAAAGAAAGAAAGAAAGAAAGAAAGAAAGAAAGAAAGAAAGAAAGAAAGAAAGAAAGAAAGAAAGAAAGAAAAGAAGGAAGGAAGGAAGGAAGGAAGGAAGGAAGAAAGAAAGAAAGAAAGAAAGAAAGAAAGAAAGAAAGAAAGAAAGAAAGAAAGAAGGAAGAAAGAGAGAAAGAAGAAAGAAATTCTTCAGGAGGCTAGGGCTCTTTGAGCAGGGTCTTGAATGATGAGTTAGAGTCTAACAGGGGAAGAAGGATCCAGAGGCATCTTAGCCTGAGAGAAAAGCATGTGGAAAAGCCCAAAAGAATGAAAGTGCATGGTGCTCTTGAGGGAATTCAAAGTTGGTCCAGAATGGTGGGAACACAAAGTGGGTACAGGTGGAGAGTCAGAGATTGAGGCCAGAGATGGCGACTGGGCCAGTTGAGAAGGGCTTTGAATGCTGTGAAGAGAGCACAAAAGGAGGATGAAACAGACATGGTCTCCGTCCCAGCCCCTCCAGGAGATGATCAACGGACTCCCCAAATGTGGATGACCTGAGAGGACATCCAGGTTCATCTGGTTCAATCCCCAGATGAGGAAGCAGGAGATGAGGGGCTCCTGGAAGCTTGGCTGGCTGAGCCAAGACCAGAACCCCATACTTTTTTCCACCACAACAGGCAGTCTCGAGCTGAACAAGCATAAAGCCACCTGGGCTTTCTAATACCTACAGTGTACAAACTCAGCTGTGAAACATGCAGGACTGGCCCGATGGTGGGCCCAGTCTTGGGGGGTGGGGAGTGGGCACGCTGAATTTCTCACTCATCACTTGTCAGGAGACCAGACATCACTTCCCCGCCCCTGCTTTCACCACATAGGTTATTTCAGTCCAAGTTTCTGGTCGCCCTCGCCACCTGCCAAGACAAGGATCACCACAAAAGTCAACACCGTGTTTCACTAAGGGACAAAAGGAACCACGGGGGATTCTTGGCAACTCTCAGCCACACACAGGGGCTCGGGCTTGGAGCTGTTGGGGCCAGTAGGACAGTGTGGCCAGCCCCACTCTCTAGGGGGCCGAAACTAGAATGGCACGAGGTTCCACTGAGCAATTCTGGAAGAATAAACTGCCCCCCTGCTTTCCCTTTCACCTGTCCCCACCCCTTCCCTCAGGGAACCTGGCGACGTGCAAAACACAGACCTATAAACCCTGCCTCTCGATGCCCAACAATGAACCACGCAGCAAAACAGGAAGCATCTTCTTGTCGTTGTGCTCTCTGTGTAGGCATGTCCTGACAAGTGGCAGGAAACCACCACCGGGCCGTGGCAACAGGTGTCAGGGTGACCTGAGGCTTCCCGCCAGCCTCCTTCCCTTTTCTTTCTCCTGGAGAGAGGTCTCTTTCCTCCCTGCAGCCGGATAACCCCTCACCTCTCACCTGCTGGTCCTTTCCCTCTTGGTGGCCTGAGCCCTGATCACGACCTTCAAAGGCCCTCAACCCTAAAAAGATTATTGTCTCTCTCCAAATATAATTCCTGAGACCGGCCGGCCAACCAACACAAAATGTATACATATGCTGAAATTAAAAGAATTTCTTCTTTAGATTTTTCTGATTACAAACTTCTAGGTGAGGGCAAAGCAAAAACTCTCTCAAATTTGGGGCTGCCCCTTGTCTGGCTCTGGGGCTCTAAATCTATCCTAAATCTGCCTGTTGGGTTACCCAGCACTGGTGGAAACTCACACTCCTTGGCTTCACATGGGGACAGACTGTTTCCAAGTGAAATAAAACAGGGATGAGGGCAGGAGTATAAGGGGTATGATCTCGGACTTTGCCCATTGAATTACAAGCCCAGAGGGACCGGAAACTGTAGGACACTCTGGGTTGGGCCAAGAAATTGGTACTCGGACCAGGGATCCATCTGCACCATAGGCTATGTCAGTGGACTCTGGGTCTGCTTCTTTCTCTTGGGTCTCTCCAGATTAGACCTCCTACAGGAGATCTCTGTTCTTCCTTGCCCTGTTCAAGACTTACCCTGTTCTTTCTTATGATAACAGCGGGGCTGAGGTTATGGTAGGCTAAGTTTTTCTTTATCCTCAAGGTCACCAGGTCATCAGTGGATGGATGGAGTGAATGACTATAAAAGTTTCTTCCAGGTCCTGTTCCCTGCTCCTTCTCAGAAACCTTTGCTCATGGGCAGGACTTCCCCAAAGGCAGTGCGCACATTCTCAGAGAACAGGGCAGTGGGCAGGAAGCCTGGTCAGAGAACCTTTTTTCCAGGAGTGGCCCGAGCCCTTTATGTCGTGCCTCATGTTAGCCTGGCATGGTGGGAAAAACCCCTTAGCTTGGAGTCAAAGATCAAGACACTTCTTCTCTTTGAAGTCTCAGTTTCCTCTGTCAGAAAATTGAAACCTACCAAACTGAGAAACCCTGAGAGTTGAATGTCATAAGATATAAGAAAGTGCTTGGAAACGTGAAAGCCCCACACAAATGTGGAGACATTGTCTTCCATTAATTGACACATTCTTTGGTCATTAACTGACCATGATTTATTGGGTCTTCAAAGTCCTAGCACTTGACCCAATACCTGGCAGAGTAGATACTCAGTAAATGGATACTGGATGAATGGATGGACCAGTGAATGGACAGATGGACAAATGAAAAGGTAGAGTAGTGGGGAGTAGTCAACTATGGGAAAAACATTGCACACCATCTGTCTCACATGTCACGCCAGCAGAGAGAGATTCACTCCAAAGACACAGCCAAAGCAAAACATACCTCGTGTGCCAAACACAAACAGACCACTGCACAAGTAACAAAGGTCAGAAACCTGGCCCACAGGCAGCATCTCCCCTGCAAGGAGGCCAAGTTACACATTGCGGCTCTCCCCATTCCTGAACTCCCAAATTGAATGATTCTGAAAAAGTAAGCATCCTGTTCAAAGTGTGCCAGGCAAGACTTCTGGCCTTGGCACTTGCCGCTGACCTCTCACCGTTACTTTCCTCCCTCTGTCTGAGTCACCCCTGCTCCTCTCAGATGCCACTTTTTCCATAGCCTTCCTGACTCCCTTCTATGTGCTCCCATGGCATGTTGGGCTTGCCACTCGCCACCCCACCCCCATTAGTTAGCTCTTACTATATTGTACTATAATTTTGTCTTCTGTTATTTTTTAAATATTATGAAATATTGAATTCATAAAGGTATAAAGAACAATACAATGAGACATTTGTCCACCACAAGCCAAACATTACCAATGCAGTTCAAGCTCCTGAAAATCCCTCTCCACCTGCACCCTCTTCCTTCCCATCTTGAATTTAGTGTATACATTTCCATGCCTGTTGTTATACTTTTAATGCTCATGGGTAATTGCCTCTTTATTTTTCCATCTCCCCCACTGTTATGGAGTGAATGTTTCCCCCCAATGGGGTTTGAATCCCCGTTCAAATTCATATGTTGAAGCCCTAACCCTCAGGGTGGTTGCATTTGGAGATGAGGCCTCTAAGGAAATAAATAGGTTAAATAAACTCCTAAGAGTGGGGCCATAACCCAATAGGGTTAATGTCCGTATAAGAAGAGATACCAGAAATCTTTCTCTCTCTGTGTCTCTCTCTGTGTCTGTCTCTCTGTCTCTGTCTCTGTCTCTCTCTCTTTCCCTCCCTGCCTTGTACACTCTGAGAAGAGGCCATGTAAGGACATAGTGAGAAGACACCCATCTGCAAGCAAGGAAGAGAGGCTGACCCTGCGGGACCTTGATCTGGGATTTCTAGGCTCTAGAACTGTGAGAACCACAGCTACCCAGCCTGTGGTATTTTACTGTGGCAGCTCGAGCTGACTGATACACCCACTCACATGTTCCATGTGAGCTTGACAAGGTCAGGGACCATGGGTGTTCATCTTTGTATCTGTAGAGTCCAGTACCGTGCCTGGCATGTAAGTGTTCATCAAATACTTGTTGTTTGTATGAATGAATGAATGAAGCAAAGTCAGAAGCAAAACAAGGGTCCTAGGGTCTATTCACTGGGAGCAAGTTATTCTCCGCTCTGCCATGATACAGGTCTTAATCAAGCTGGTGCTGAGACCAGGATCTGCAGTCAGCTCCTAACAATGTAAATTTAAAAAGAAAAAAGGAATCCCCAAGAGAGAGGTGGAGGAAGTGGTGTCATCTTAGGAAAAGGTTGACATCACATCATCAATCAATCAAATGTTCCTTAAGCATCTGATTGTTAGGTATTCAGTGGAACAGCCTCCATCTCTGTAAGACAATCAGTCTTTGGAAGACCAAAGACCAAGTGGTCCAAAGATGCCCCAGATATAAGCAAGCACAATACATTTGCTTTGTGGACGGGTCCTTTGTACAGACACCAAACCCTGAGCATCGGTAAGGGGCTTCACTTCTAAAGTCCCTGCTTTGACTTTTAAGATTTTTCAGACAATAAAAAAATTTTTTAATAAAAAAATTTTTTAAAAGATTCTCCAGAGGGAAAGAGGCAGCAGTCTCAAGTCTCTTGCTAGGCATGCAACACATGCTCTTAACAAGTGGGATGAGACAAGGGATATCACCTATGGGACCCATTATTGAACTAGACCAAACGACATTAAAAATATATTTTTAAAAGCACAGCACTGTTTGAGGCAACGCAAAGACTAACCAAAAAAGTACACAGCACAATCTTGTTTCCAAGAAACACAAAGTCTCTTCTAGAATAGAAAACAGTTCCCATGCTGTTGTTATAAATGCCAATTTGAATGTCCCTGAAGTTAAGTGCTATGGGAGTTCAGAGGAGGGAGGGCAGTGAAGGTGGGCCTGCCTGGGCCTTGAAGGGTGGGATGCAATTTGGAAAATGATACTGGGTTCCTCCTATACCGTCCCTCTCAGAGAGGTGGATTGGCTGTGAATAGTTACTAATTGCACGCTGACATGCAGAGGGTAAGCTCACAGTGTTGAGAGATACTAGGGAATCCCCACTGTGCTGCTCAGAGACCAGCTAAGAAACTGAAACTGAAGGCCTCCAGCCCAAAGTGTGCAATGTCCACACAGCCAGTGTTGGAGGGATAAAGAAGGACAGTGAGAGGAGGAAAAGGGTCTGGGGTGGGCACCACGGCTTAGCATCAGGGTGAGGCTGCTGAGAGGATCAGAGTCAGGATGCTCCCTTTCTCTCCTAAGAGCGTGGCGCGTCTACCGCAAAGCTCTCCAGTCCTGCCTTGTATTCTGTGGACTCTCTTGATCTGGGACCTTCTATGGGGCCTATACTAGGTAGAAAACCAAGAGAATCCCTGAGGATAGCAAGGATTATCCTGAGAAGGGAGCCTGGAAATTATGTGGTCCAATCCCATTACTTTTCAGGTGGGCATCCAAGAATCAGAGAGAGGAATTGACTTGCCTGAGGTCACATAGTCAGTTCTAGCAGAGGCAAGAGTGGGACACATGTCTTCTGCCTCTAAGCTCAATTTTTCTTAGAAGCATCTGGCACATGGAAAAGGGCTTCAGGAGGAAGCTTCTGGAATAGTTCCAAACTGAAGTTGCCCTGCCCTTCCTTACCAACGCCCTACCCAGATGGAACCCCCCAAGAGTCTTTTCCACCTAGTTCAAGAGATTGCCTGTATCCCTAAAAGTAAGCAGGCCCCAAGTGCCAATGTGGGAGCAGCCAAAACCTTTAGAATGGAAGGAAAGTTCCAGTTCCATGAGAGCTTCCCATGCCTCCATTTGGGGAATTTGGAATAACAGAGAGTGGTTAAGCAGTAGACAGGATGCCGCAAGAAAGTTCTGCACTTCAGAGTCTCAGATGCCAAAGCTTAGGTATCTCCTAGGCAATCCAATATCCTCACTTCATACTTGAGAAAACTGCAGCCCAGAGTGGGGAAGCAACTTACCCAAGATTATACAGGGAGCTGGTTAAGAGCGAGGCTCACTGCACTACATCCCAACTGAATGTTCTTCAAATCTCTGGGGTGAAAAAAAACTATTCTATCTACTTGTCCATCTGTCTTCCAGCCCTATTCAATCATGGATTTCCTCTCCTTGTTTTAGGTAAAGCATCACATCATGCTTGGTCTTGGTCATAACTGTAGGCAACAGGTATATAATCTAGTCTTAACTTCTTCTGTACAGTAGTCCCCCCTTATCTGTGGGGAATATATTCCAAGACCCCCAGTGGATGCCTGAAACCACGGATATTACCAAACTCATATATCATATGTACTATTTTTTTCCTATACATACATACCTATGATAAAGTTTAATTCATAAATTAAGCATGGTAAGAGATCAATAACAATAACTAATAATAAAATAGAACAATTATAGCAATATACTGTAATAAAAGTTATGTGAAAGTGGCCTCTCTCTCTCTTTCTCTCTCTCAAAATATCTTATTGCAGTGTACTTACCCTCCCTCTTATGATGTGAGATGAAAAAATGCCTACATGATGAGATGAAGTGGAATGACACGGGCATTGTAACATAGTGTTAGACTGCTACTGATGTATCATCAGAATGAGGATCATCTGCTTCAGGTGATCCTGGATCATCGAGCCATAGTAATGTCAATGGTTGGGAATCCCAGGTGGGACGGAGCAGGATAGTGCAAGATTTCATCACACTACTCAAAGTTGTATGCAATTTAAAACTTATGAATTGTTTATTTCTGGAATTTTCTATTTAATATCTTCAGACCATGGTTGACCATGAATAAATGTAACCACAGAAAGCAAAACCATGGATAAGGGGGACTACTGTACCTTAAACTCCTTGGGAACAGGAATCACCTTCTATCAGTCAGGGTGGAAGCAAAAAAGACCCACTCTAGATATTTCAGACAAAAGGAATTTAACATAGGGAGCCAGTTATACAAGTGATAGAAGAGCTGAAAAGTCAAACAAGGGATGGTGAGGCCACCAGAGATTAACAACAGCAAGAAGTGGCCACCATCCCTAGAGCTGGAGAGACACAGGGAGAAGGTAGTGCTACCAGAGCCCAGAAACTAGGGCAGGAGTTGGAGCCAAGGTGGGGGTTACTCATCAGATGCTGGCACCACAGAGGCAGGGGCAGGCTGATGGACTCTGGGATCAAAAACATGTAGCCATGGCTGGAGATGCCACTGGAAGCAAAGAGAGGAAAGAAATACCCTAGTGACGAAAAATATATGCAAACAGTACCCACCCCAAAAATATTGGAAAGGCTATGCTAAAGAAAAAATAGACTTTAAGACAAAAATTGTTTATAGAGACAAAGGATATGTTATAATGATAAAAGGGTCAATCTATCCAGAAGTCATAACAAATAAACATATATGCATCTAAACAACAGAGACCAAAAATACATGAAGCAAACATTGACAGAAATGAAGAGAGAAATACACAATTCAACAACCATAGTCAGAGACTTAATACCCTACCTTCAAATAATGGATACAACAACTAGGCAGTAGATCAATAAGAAAATAGAAGAATATTATGAACCAACTGGACCTATCAGCTATCTATAGAATATTCATCCAACAACAGCAGAATACACATTCTTCTTGGGTGCACATGGAACATTTTCCAGGATAGACCATATGTTAGGACATAAAACAAATCTCAATAAATTTTTAAAAATTGAGATCATACAAAATACATTCTCTAACCACAATCAAAAACAGAAGGAAATTTGAGGAATTCACAAATATGTGGAAATTAAACAAAACACTCCTAAATAACCAATGGGTCAAAGAATAATTTACAAGGGAAGTTGGAAAATACTTTGAGATGAATGAAAATGAAAACACAGCATATAAAAACCTATGGGATGAAGCTGAAGCAGTGCTTAGAGAGAAATTTACAGCTATAAAAGCCTATACTAGAAAAAAGGAGAAAGATCTCAAGTAAAGAACCTAACCTTTTACCTTAAGAAATCAGGACAAAAGGAGAAAACTAAACCTAAATCAAGCAGAAGGAAGGAAATAAAGAGTAGAATGGAAATAAGTGAAATAGAGAATAGGAAAAAAATAGAGAAAATCAATAAAACCAGAAGTTGGTACATTGAAAAGATCTACAAAATTGACAAACCTTCAACTAGAGTTACCCTGATACCAAAACCACAATAATCACAAGAAAATAAAACTATAGACCAATATCCACACTAAATATAGATTCAAAAATCCTCGCCAAATCCAGCAACATATAAAAAAAGATTATACACCATGACCAAGTGATTTATCCCAGGAATTTAAGGTTGGTCAACATACAAAACTCAATCTCTGTTATACACCATATTTAATAGAATAAAGGACAAAAATGATCTTTTCAATGGACATAGAAAAGGCATTTAACAAAATCCAACAAACTAGGAATAGAAGGGAATATGCACGATACTCAAAATGAATCAAAGCTAAATGTCAGAGATAAAACTCTTAGAAGAAAACATAAGAATAAATCTTCATGAACATGAATTAGGCAATGGTTAAATATGACACAAAAAAGCACAAGTGACAAAAGAAAAATAATTTGACCTCAAAATTTTAAAGTTTTGTGCTTCAGAGGTCACCATCAATAAAGTGAAGGCAATCCACAGAATTGGAGAAAATATTAACAAATCATATATCTGATAAAGGACTTGTATCCAGAATATATAAAAAATTCTTACAACTCAACAATAAAAAAAACCCAATTTAAAAATGGGCAAAGGATTTAAATAGACATTTCTACAAAGAAAATTTATAAATGGTCAATAAGCACATGAAAAGGTACTCATTATCATTAGTCATTAGGATAACGCAAATTAAAACCACTTAACACCCACTAGGATGGCTAGAATCAAAAGGAAAAAAAACCAGACAATAACAAATTTTGTTGAGGATGTGGAAACTTCATACATTGCTGATGGGAATGTAAAATGGTGACGCCATTTTGGGAAAAGTTTGACAGTTCCTCAAAATGTTAAACATGTAGTTACCATATGACCTGGCAATTTTCTCCTAGGTGTGTATTCTAGAGAAAAAGAAGCATATGTCCACACAAAAACTTGTATATGAATGCTCCTAGCCACATTATTCATCATAGCCAAAAAGTGGAAACAACCCAAATATCTAACTGATGATGGATAAACAAATGGAGTTTTGTTTGTATGGATATCATACAATGGGATGTATAGATATCATACAATGGAACATTATTGGACCATAAAAAGGAATGAAATATTGATATATACTACAAAATGGAAGAACCTTGAAAACATTATGCTAAGTGAAAGAAGCCAGACACAAAGGCCACATATAGTATAATTCTATTTATGTGAAGTGTCCAGAATAGGCAAATCTATAAAGACAGAAAGTAGATTTGTTGTTACCAGGGGCTGGGGGTGGGGTTGGAGGGGATATGGGGAGTCGTTGCTAATGAAGAGGAGGGGGTTACAGGGGGGAGTGATTTAAAATGTTCTAGGGGCTTCCCTGGTGGTCCAGTGGGTAAGACTCCACACTCCCAATGCAGGGGACCTGGGTTCGATCCCAGGTTGGGGAACTAGATCCCGCATGCCACAACTAAGAGTCTGCATGCTGCAACTAAAAGTCCACATGCCGCAACTAAAAAAACATCCCGCATGCCACGACAAAGATCCCACGTGTCGCAACTAAGACCCAGCGCAACCTAAATAAATAAATAAATATTTTTTAAAAACTAAAAAAATAAATAAATTAAATAAAATAAAATGTTCTAAAATTGATTTTGGCGACAGCTGCACAACTCTGTGAATATACAACACCCCCCCCAAAAAAAACCTGACTGGTACACCTTAAAAGGTTGAGTTTATTTGTGAATTATAACTCAATAAAGTTGTCATTAAAAAAGGAAAGGAAAAACAAACTTATGGTTACCAAAGGGGAAAGGTGGAGGCAGGGGGAGGGATAAACTAGGAGTTTGGGATTAACAGATACATACTGCTATATACAAAATAGATAATCAACAAGGACCTACAGTATAGCACAAGGAACTCAACTCAATCTTCTGTAATAACCTATCTGGGAAAAGAATCTGAAAAAGAATGGGCGTATGTACATGTATAACTGAATCATCTGCTGTACACCTGAAACTAACACAACATTGTAAATCAACTATACTCCAATATAAAACTAAATTTAAAAAAAAAGAAAACAAAATTTTAAAAAAAGGAAAGGAAGAGAAGAGGTGAGGGAAGAGAAAAGAAAGAAGGAGAAAAGAAACATCCTGGTGCATCCCTCCCCTTCTACCTTCCATCATCTGTCAGTGCCTCCCACTGACCAAGCCTACCCAAAACCCAGAGGGCAAAGTAGTTTGGGAAATGTAGTCCCTTGTGACACTGAGCAGGGCGAAGGAAGGATGGGGGTACATCTCTCACTTATCTCTGACTCCCTGGCACATGGTACTAAGCTACAAACATTTGTCGAATCAGTAAATGGCCCCTGTTCCCCTGCCTTGGGCTGGGCCCCTAGTCTGCACAGGGGGCTTTCTGAATGTCAATGACCCGATGATTCATGATCCTATGGCCGGTGAGTGGGCCGTCACTCTCTGTCACCTTCTCATACCCCTCATACCCCTTTGGTCCCAGGAGGCACCTGAGTCCAGACCCTTAGTGAAGCCTGATTGGAGGGAGGAGCAGGGGTGGGAGGGGCAGGGAAGAGGGTGGTTCCTCTCACAGCTTAAAAGGGGCTTGTACCACTTCCTCCCCAGACAGAGGCCGGGCACAATCTTCCTGTGTGGTTTCAGCCGCCGAGAGTGTCATGGACCCGGGTGAGTGAGCCTCCCCCGTGTGAGAGAGAGAAGTACCAGCGTCACTTGGACACCCAGACAGACTTTGTGGGATGGGGATGGAGGATGGGGGTGGAAGGCCTAGGGGAGCTTCCCAGAGAAATGAGGTGGCTTTGCTGGGAATCAATGGCTGCTCCCAGAGATTGCCACCCTGTTCTCCCAGGCACGGAGGGTGCACCTTTCAGACCTGGGGAAGGGGCTAACCATTGGTTCCAGGAAAGATGAAGGGGGTCACATCTTTCAAGAACAGTAGGGACTGCAGAAGGCGGCAGGGCTGGGGTTGGTGGAAATCTGGACAGCACCTGTTCTGTCTCAGCCTGGGGTGATGGGGGAGGCTCTCAGGGACCTGTTTCATCAGGGAAAATTCTCCTTGGAGGGCTCAGGACCCTCCACTCGCCCTCCGATTCCCACCTTTCTCCCAGGCTAAACAGGGATGAGAATGTCTGCTCTTTTAAGGTTATAACAAGGAGCAGATTAAAGGCGAGTGCATTGTGTAAATGATGCTACGCACAACGCAATGCAAGCTGTGCTTATTCTCTCTGCTGCACATCCCACGGGCAAGCTGTTGCCTCCTGCTGGTTAAATGTTGGGTGGGCAACACTAAACGAGACCACAAGGAGCCTTCAGCTGGGAGAAGTCACAGCCAGGGCCTCCAGCACAGCCCCCAGCCTCACTTAATCACTTTTTCTACCCAGGAAGATGATTCATCCCTTTCAAAAGTCCATCCTCTGGTCTAATCTCGGTCTTAACCAGAGGGAGTCCAAGGGAAGCCCCGAGCAGGTTCTGGGGGTGTTTATCTAGCTCCAGACACCCCATTTACAAATCTCAGCTGAGGAGTCAGACCCGGCTGAGGCTACGAAGGCCAGGTTCCTGGACTGCTCGTTCTCACCAGCAAACAAAGCACCACGGCAGCCTCAAAGCCACAAGGGGTTGGCTTTAAAAAGTGAAGGTTCCCGTTCACCCTCTGCTGTCCTCACAACCCGACCCACCACACCACAGCCTCTGGCCTTCATGTCTGCTTTTTCCACCCACCCGGAACCCTGGGTGGACCCAGCAAACAGCTGTTAAAGGGCTAAAGTGGCCATCCCACACACCGACTGAGAACTCCTGGAAGCCAGGGTCTGATTCTTGCACCTCTGATTCCCAGGTGCTTTGGGGGTATGAGCAGAAAATGTTTGTGGAGTGAATGAGTGAGTGAATGAATGGCATCAAGAACTCTGATTTCAGTTTTTAAAAATCTCTTCCAACTTCCCCTCCTCCCAGCAGCCTGCCCTCTAATCCCACTCCCCAGACAACCAGCCTCACTAACCACAGTCCCAGAATGCAGCCATCAACACCTGGAGACCCCAGTCCTGCCTCTCGGTTTGATCTCTGTGAAGGAAACCAAGCAGGTCCCCGTGGTGCGCCGGTAAAGGCTAGAGAACCGGCTCCCCGGAGCAGACTCTGATGTGTACTGCTCGCCAATTTCCATAGTGTAAATTCTTCCACCATAGCTGACTCCAAGCCGTCAGCCGATTTCAAGCCATGAAATGACTGAGCACAGAGTCGGAGAGAGATGTACACCACTGGCTCGATGAGCCCGTGAGAGCAGCCCCAGCACAGCACGGGGCAGGGGGGGGTCTCCTCCCAGGACTAGGTTTGGGGGTGCTAGACTCGCAGGCGTTAATGCAGGGAGGGAGGTCCCTTTAATGCAGGAAACCTCCGGTGCAGGAAAAGGGATGTTCTTACTGCTTCACTCAATTCAAGAAAGCCCCAACGGCTAGCCAAGCCCTAAATACTGGTAGGAGGGGACACCACTGAGACATTTTGCTCAGATCAGACTCCGGGGCCGTTGGTAGGAAGGGTGGGCCACGAAGGATCTGTTTCTCTCTCTTTGTCAGCCCGGCAGGGAGCCCAAGGTGGGTGAGGGGCAAAGTTTCTGTTACACAAAATGAAAACGCCGAACCGGGGCTGAGTTGGCCTTTTTCATGATTTGAATGAGCAGCCCCAAGACACCTTCCCCATCTTCAAGAAATGGGGCCTAAGACTTCGGTTAGAATTTTCCAAAGCAGAGAAGAGAAAAATGAGCTGTTAAGATACTCATCTCTCACAGCTCGGCCAGAGATGGTGGCAGATGGGGATGCTAAAGAAATTCAGGGCCAATCCCTCCTGGCCTTTGGGGAGCCTGGCTGGGGAGGAGGGGAACCCTGCAGCCTGGGGGAGCTATTGGGGAATCTCTCCTCTTTGCTTGGTACTTTCAGTCAACTGCCATTTATGGAGGAATCCAGGCAGGACCAGTCTGGTGGGGGAGAGACACATATGTCAATAAGCCATTGCAAGAAAGGGAGAGAGAGTGCTGATGGGCTAAGAGCAGGGTGATTGTGAAATCTAAAGAAACGAACAATGAATGTGAGTCAGGGGAGCATTTAAGTTGGGTTTTGAAGGACGTGTAGGAGTTATCAAACCAGAAAACGAGGAGTAAGGGGCCCAGGATGTGGCAGGGATAGCAAACTCAATGGCTCAATTGTAAATGAGAGAATGGGAGTAGATGTAGTAAGTGGAGGGCAGTGAAGTGATTCAGAAGGGTACAAGCCCCACCTAAAGGTATCCAAATCCAATTTTTTGCAAACTCCATGTAGCCAAACAGAACATCCTGGGGACTCAGCCTGCAGGCTCCCAGCTGGTCAGCTCTGACAAAAGCTAATAGAGACAAGAAAGAAGCAAGTTGAGGAGGATGTAAAGAACCTGGCCATGCCAAGGAGGAAGGGAGAAAGGGAGGCAGGAGGGACAGGCAAGGGCCAATCTTTAAGATTCCATGTGGCACTGCTAAAAATTTGGGCTTTTTGCTGAAAGCAATGGGGAGCCAGTGAAGATTTTTCTTTTTCAATTATGTGAGTTAAATAATGTGATCTGTGTTTCAGAGGAGCTCCGTGGCAGCAAAGCCTTATGTTGGGGTAGAAGGGGGACCAGATCTGAGATGTTAGGAAATGGAAACAGCAGAACTGGGTGACCAATCCTCACTCTCTTCCAGTGGGATGGAGATTAGAGGCTCCAGCAGCCTCAACAGAAATGAAGTAATGAGAGCTCATTTGAAAATCTCAGATCCATCTCTTAGCAGCTGTGTGACCCCAGACAAGTGGCTTAACCTCTCTGAGCCTCTATTTTCTGGAATATGGAATGAGACTCACAAGGGGTAACTCACAGGATGTTAGGAGGAAGAGGAACATAAAGCCTGAGAGGCAGCATGGAAGAGTATTTAGGAGTGTGGTTTCTGAAATTAGATGGATTCAAAGCCCAGCTCCACTACCAGATGGTTGTGTGACTCTGGGAAAGTTACTAATCTCTAGTTTCTCTCACTGGGAGCTAAGGTTGGAGTTCTACGGAATTTCCTTTTCGTTGTGATCATTACTAGAAACTCAAGAACTCAGAAAATACCCAACACATAAGTCAACCACTCCTCAGCCCCTGAGATTCCCAACTTCTCTGGTTCCACTCAAGCTGCTGCCCAAGGCGAGTTACTTTATGACTTTGTAACAGACAGAAGTAAATTGAGTCAAGGCTGTTGACCAGGCCGCCTCTGCCACCCACCTGAGTTCCCCTAAGGTCCTGCTTGGTCACCTTTCTTGAAAACGACCTACTCTGGTCCTAGAAGATCCCTGCTCGACGACCCTCTCCAACACACCTGGAAGGAGACCTCACCTACACACACCCTCCAGCCCCCCCTCCTTACCCCTCCCCCAGCCAGTGGCAAAAGGACTGAGACGGGGCCAGGAAAGGGAGTTGATGGAGTGAACTAGAAACACAACTCGTGCTCCTCGTATTTCACCGTTGTGACATCAAAACCTTGAGGTTTCTCAGTTCTCACTGACAGTCAGAGCGGGCTTTCTCTAGAGTAACCGAAAGACGTGTATGTGTTTAAAGAAACCTCGAGCGCTTCACATCAAGATGAGTCAATGGAGGATGGGCAGCTCATTGGACCACAAAGAGAGTGTGCTTAAGGGTAGAGATGTGGACTCAAGCTCAGGGGCTCACGGGTTAATTTGGCAAGGAAGGGGGATGAGAGAGGGGAGCCGTGATGTTGTACAGAGATCCATTCCCACCCAGGACTGCAAATACTCAGGTGCAAGCTGGGGACAATGGGACAGTGGATGCCTGTCCCCAGAAATAGAAGACACAGCTAGAAAGGCAGGTCCAAGTAGACAGTGGAGGGCTTGACTGCCACTCTGAGCATCAGGGCGTCATCCTTAGGGCTGGGTAGAGAGGTCCTTAGGGCTGGGTAGAGAGGTCCTAATTTAGGAAGAGGGCAGAGTGGGGGTTGGCATCAGAGCTATGCCTTAGGAAGACGCAGCTAGCAGTAGCGTTCAGTATAACTTGGGAGAAATGCCTGTTTATTTATGTGGCTCGATGCCCTTCTTCCTTCCCCTAAGACTCCCCCAAGCCCAGAAGCCCTGCCCTAGGCACGCTCCCTTGAGCACGATGGCAATTTGGGTGTCATGCCAGAAAATTTCCAGCAGGTGGCGCTGTGGCCAAGCACACAGACTCGCTGGGCCTGCGATGTTGCATCTAGGAAGCAGAATCCCTTGTTTGCTGGAGGGAGGCCCCCAGCCTCCAGAAGGTGCTAGAAGCAGGGTCCCAAGCATTTGTCTACTGACCCTCCTGAGACTGGAGGTGCGGTGGGCCAACAAGTCCTGCCTTGTATTCATTCCTGGCATCACAGTTACTGACTCTCTCCTGTGGTCTGGTCCAGTTAGGGGAAGGGGGGCTACAAAGGTGAAGAGGGCACAGCTCCCAGACTGTTAAGTGGAATACGACTTCTACATAAATCACCCTGTGAACTGTCCCCCCTGCTCAGCCTTTGGAGAAAATAAGATCCAGGTCCAGCCCTCGGTTCAGCCACGAAGCAGGACTGAGCAGCCAGGGCCCATATCAGGCCTTGTGAGAGCCTGGGGCCTCAGCCTGCCATTCAGCCTTGAGGGGTGGTCTGGGCCAGGATGGACTTTCCAATTCCAGAAGAGGCCCTGAAGAGCCAAGAAGAGGGGAGGGGCTTCCCTGAATTCCGATCCCGCTCCTTTCCGGGACCCCTTATGCAGGGGAGGAGGAAGAGGAGGTAAGGACAGTGAGGCTGGGCAGCCGGCCAGGTGATCCAAGGCACAATCTGGTTCTCATGTTCTCAAACATGGTGTCTGGAGAATGTGATGAAAGTCCCCTGGCTCTGTGGCTATTTGTCATAACAAAGAGCCATCCCTGCCAAGCAATAACTTTCTCACCTTGTCTCCTGCAGGGAAGCCAATGAAGAACGTGCTGGTGGTGGCCCTCCTCGTCATTTTCCAGGTAGGTGTCCCACCAAGGAAAGCTCCGTTCCCTCTCCCATATGCCCCTCCCCAAGCCTGGTCCTTCCGACGCCCAAGCCCTGGGTTCTGGTGGAGACGCTGGGCATATGCTGGAAAGAAATAGACCCGGACACAAATCTGTCATTCATTAAGCTGATGGCCACCTCCCCCCCCCCCATCTGCTGAGTGACCCTAGAAAGCCAAGGATGTTCTCCGACATTCCTTTACTCCATTTCAATTAAAACATGGGAGAAAGCAAGTTACCCCACCTTCCCCACCCCACTTCCAATATCCCCATCCGGGAGACAGAAAAGTGGACTCCTGAGTTCTTGGAGAGAGTTCTTTGCTTTGCAAAAAGCAAAGGCTGTGAGGTTACTGGGTTTTGCACATATGTGTCCACACCCACACATGTAAAGCTTCATATGTGAGCTGAGAAAAGAACCCGTGGCTTGGTGGCTGGTAACTATCCTATCGCCCCAAACCTGTCTCCCTCCCCCACCCTCCGGCCAAAGGCTCCCCTCGAAGCCCCAGTTCCCTACTGTGAAATAAAGAGACTGGCCTGAGCCTCACTGGGGGGAGGGAGGATGGGAGCACATCCTTTAGAGGGGCCCATAACTCTGTAGGAGCAAAGACCCCCAGTTTACAGATTTCAGCGTCTCAATCCCAGCTGTGGAGACAGAAAATCTGCCCCAACCAAGTGCCAGAGTTAGAAGAAACTAACTCGTGAAGTGGACTCTCCCCCATTTGCTGGGGTTGGGAGCTCTCTTGGAGGGGGCGGGGGCGGCTGAGGTAGGAGCTGGAGAGGCAGCGCTTCAGAATTTGGCTCTTCCCCAGGTCTGGAGGCCAAAGGGGCAGCTTTCCAGGAGCTCCGGCCAGAGGCAGGCCCCAAGTTGGGCACTGTTCCCAAAACCCCATCCCAGAGGCCCCCTGGAGCTTGGGCTGTAGCCCACAGCTTGGCGCCCTTCCCCAGCACCACTCCCTCCCCTCTCTCTCCCCTGTTTCCAGGACTCCGGAGGGGCTGGAAGGCTGGGGAGGGGATAAGGGACAGCTGGGCTCATTCTTCTCTTTACCTGGGGGGATGGGGTTGGCTCAGATGGGGCAGGATGTGGTGGGGCTTTGGGCCGCAGAGACACATCAAGCCTGGTGGCCCCTGGTACAGGGGGCGGATACTAAGCAGGGAAAGAGAAGGCAGAACGGGGTGGTGGGAAGCACAGGTCACAGAGGCTGGGTATACTGCCCTCCAAGGCCCAGAGCCCCCCTTATGTCCAGGAACCCCGGACCTGAGGCCTTGGGCATTATCCTGGGCGGCCAAGGGCAGCCAGCCTCTTCCAGGCCTCCCAGGCTGCAATCGTGCCCAGAAAAGAGAAAAGTGGTTGCCACTGACTTTTCTTCTCGAGATAGCAATGCCCAAAAAAAACCTCCTGGACATGATTTGGTCCTCACCCTGTCCCCAAGCAGAATAGCGATGAATCCAGAATTTGGAAGTGAGAAAGAGACAGGATACAGGGAAGTCAGGAGACTGGGTTTCCCTTCTGGCTGAGCAACCTTGAACAAGCCACATCGCTTCTCCAAGAGCCCCCCTTTCCTCATCTCTACACTCCCTCCAGTTCCCCAATTGCACGAAAATCCATCATGTCGAGCTGCCCAGGGCCCCATTCCCAGAGGAGGGACCAGGAGCTTCCTGAGGCAGTCTTCCAGCCCAGCTCCCAGCCCTGCACAGCTTAGCCAGCCCGAGTGCCCTCCTTCATTGATAAAATCACAGCAGGCTGCCTGAACCTTCACCCTGCCCTGCAGATAGGCTAAAAAAAGCCCTGAGCAGCTGAGCCCTGCTGATTAGGATCTGCCAGAAGATACAGCAAGGAAGATAGAGGAGAGAGGTGGGAGGAGAGGGTGGGGGGATGGAGGGAGGGTGGAGACAGGGCTGTGCTTCCTTCCTGGGCCCGAGAGGACTCAGTCACAGCTGAGGCCGTGGCCCCGCCATCCACTTGGGCCTGCATCCCCTGAGCTTCTGCCTCATAATGGGTGCTGTGCCCTGGGCCGCAGGGATCCATAAGTCTTCAAGTCACCCACCACCCATGATCACAGGAGCTTGCCCCAAACCAGGGCTTTCTGGCCTCTTAATGGAGCTTTGCCTTCCTCTCTTCTCACTCCGGGCCCTCCTCAACCTTAGCCCAAGTGATTTTCCCTCAAAAACTGGGGTATTTTTGTAGGCCCCCTCCCCTGGAAAGTTCTTTCTACCAGGTTCCAAAGGAGGCTCAAAAAGAAAGACACCTGATCCCACTTTCCTGGAGTTTCCAAAAATAAAATAAAATAAAACGGGCAAAATAAAACCTCCATGGAGACGAAATGATGCCAGAATCGAGTTAGGACCCTCACAACAACCATGTGGAGGAGATAGTATTCATCTCCATTTCACAGATGAGAAAACTGAGGCTTAGGGAGAATGAAGTGTATTTAACAAGCCCAAGGCTCATTTGGCCCCAAAGCCCAGACTATTTCCAGTCCACCGTTAACACCTGTAAGGTCAAGTCTCTCAGAAGAGTTGGCAAAATCAGACACTTGCTCCTTATTAGAAAGGCAGAATCCCAGGCTCCACCCCAGCTTACTAAATCATCTGAACAAGATCCCCGAGTTCATGTGCCTGTTAAAATATGAGAAGCACCCATTTCAAATGAAAGAATCACCTGGAAAGTTTAGAAAAACAGATTCCTGGGCCCCAGCCCCTGAGATTCTGGTCCAGTGGGTCTCAGATGGGGTCCGAGAATTTGCAGGTGATGCCAACTGCACCTTGAAACCACTGCTCTGGCCAATCCCACAGCAGTGAGATTTAGACCCACTCAGCTAAGCTGGCTCGTGTTCCTTCCCCACAGGTATGCCTGTGCCAGGATGAGGTCACGGACGACTACATCGGAGACAACACCACAGTGGACTACACGCTGTATGAGTCCGTGTGCTTCAAGAAGGACGTGCGGAACTTTAAAGCCTGGTTCCTCCCGGTCATGTACTCCATCATTTGCTTCATGGGCCTGCTGGGCAACGGGCTGGTCATGCTGACCTACATCTATTTCAAGAGGCTCAAGACCATGACCGATACCTACCTGCTCAACCTGGCCGTGGCGGACATCCTCTTCCTCCTGACCCTTCCCTTCTGGGCGTACAGCGCGGCCAAGTCCTGGGTCTTCGGGGTCCACGTTTGCAAGCTCATCTTTGGCATCTACAAGATAAGCTTCTTCAGCGGCATGCTCCTGCTCCTGTGCATCAGCATTGACCGCTATGTCGCCATCGTCCAGGCCGTCTCGGCCCACCGCCACCGTGCCCGCGTCCTTCTCATCAGCAAGCTCTCCTGCGTGGGCATCTGGATGCTGGCTGTGGTGCTCTCCACCCCGGAGCTGCTGTACAGCGGCATCCAGAAGAGCAGCAGTGAGCAAGCGCTGCGGTGCTCCCTCATCACCGAGCACGTGGAGGCCCTGATCACCATCCAGGTGGCCCAGATGGTGGTAGGCTTTCTGATCCCCCTGGTGGCCATGAGCTTCTGCTACCTCCTCATTGTCCGCACCCTGCTCCAGGCACGCAACTTCGAGCGCAACAAGGCCATCAAGGTGATCATTGCCGTGGTCGTGGTCTTCGTAGCTTTCCAGCTGCCCTACAACGGGGTGGTCCTGGCCCAGACGGTGGCCAACTTCAACATCACCAGCGGCACCAGCTGCGAACTCAGCAAGAAGCTCAACATCGCCTACGATGTCACCTACAGCCTGGCCTGCATCCGCTGCTGCGTCAACCCATTCCTGTACGCCTTCATCGGCGTCAAGTTCCGCAGCGACCTCTTCAAGCTCTTCAAGGACCTAGGCTGCCTCAGCCAGGAGCGGCTCCGGCAGTGGTCCGCCTGCCGGCACGCCCGGCGGTCCTCCATGAGCGTGGAGGCTGAGACCACCACCACCTTCTCCCCGTAGGAGGCTTCTCTGCCTGGACTAAAGGGTCCTCTCCCAGGGCCCTGCAGACTGGGGACAGATGACCACACAGCTGCTGAGGGAAAGGCCGTTCTGGCCATTGAGATTTATCTCGTGGTGAAAACCCGAGCCACAGAAGACAGATGAAGCCCAACCCTAGCTAGCTACCTCAACCAAGGTTGCAAAGAGACGTGGTTGATAAGCTATCCCAGATCCTGCAACACTCCAAAACCGAGGCCGTTGTCCCCCAAACCCCAAACGAGAGGTGAAAGTCAAGAAACGGTTCACACCTCCTGGAGTGAAAGGGCAGGCATCGGTGAGATCTAGGGTGGTGGAAGGGGCCTGGCCATTGTTCCCATCAATCTTCTAGAAAGAAGTCCTCCCTGAGACTCAGGGTGAGGGCTTCCAGAAAGCAAGGCTTTGTCCCCAAGACCAGAGAGAGTGGGGCAACTTCTCACCTGTGCAAGGGAAGGGGAATGCCAGTGGGTCAAACTAACGCTCTGAATCCCTCCCTCCATCTCTCTTTTTTCCTGTTATCCGAGCCAGCAAGAAACGGCAGCCTCCATGGCCCCTCACCAGCCAACTCTCCTCAGGCTCTCCACGCTGGAGGGGTGTGGTGTTTCCCGCAGGCCAGGCCTGGCCACAGCCATTTTCCCAGCCAGGGCTCTGGGGCAGGGATGACGCGTGGCTGGCCCTTCTCAGGTCTCAGCTCTGCTAGGAAGGGGGGAGAAGGCAGGGAGAAAGTTTAGGGGCCAGGGGTGGGGACAACGCCAGCTGCCGCCAGCCAATGAGCTCCTTCTTTGTTCTTTGCCACGGGGACAAAAATCTCTCATCCTGTTCTGCTTTCAATTCATTAAGAGAGCACATTTTACTCATACACAAATAAAAGTTTTCCCTTGAGGAAACAACAGCTTGAAAAGAAAGGGAAAAAAACTTCTTGGTAAATGGCAAATGCGTGTGTTCTTGTTTTGCAAACCCCACGCCCCACCTGACCACCCCCCATCCCTTTCCTCCCTCCCCGGCTTCATTGTTCAGAGATGCTGAGAGCCACGAGGTCTGCTGAGCTATGCTCTGAGCCCTTCCAGTGACACAGGCCCACGAGGCTGAACAAGGCAGGAGGAGAAGAAGGGCAGGGTGTCCAGCTTGCAAACACCCTTCCGGAGCTCACAGGACGGGACCCAAGCCTGTGAGGTCAGCAGTGACCCAGAGACACGGTCTGAGCTGAGCTTTGGAAAGAACCAAGTTGTCTCTTTAACCTCTGTGGCCGGGAACTCTCCCTGACCCTTAGCAGCATTTACACACTGTCCTGTTCATCTGTCCCAACTCAGTCTGGAACTGGAGCCCCCTGACCCTTGGTCAGTCCCCCTGGGCTCCCAAAACTGGTGTTTAGAGGGAGGCCCTCTCCCTGACACCCATCTACCACGGCATCCTGGATCCAGGGGGCTTGGGATGGGACCTGTGTGATAGGCTGCACCCTTTGCTGGATGCTTAAGAGCCAGGTCTGCCCTTGACCCTCCCTGGCCACTATGGCAGCAATGGCCTTCCGTGGTGTGGACACCCATCCCGGAGGGGCAGGGATGGAGGAACAGCCACTGTCCCCAGCACAGGCCCAGGATCCATGTCACTGGGTGCCCTGATGCCTGCCCAGTCCCCGACTTGTCCCAGCCAGAGAGGTTAGTCCAACCTGTGATGTAAGAGGAGGTTTCTGAAGGGCCCAGCACTGCAATAGCTCAGGGTCTGGAGGTGGGAGGGAGCTGAGACACTCATGAAAAGGTGATTCCATCCATTTTCTGAAGTGAAAAGAGCCTCACTGAAAATGGAGCCCGCCTGGAAATGAAGCCCATTCTCTCATCTCATAAGCACGTTGCATTACCCTCCTCCCCAGGATGCACTGGGCTCAAGCAGGGAACCAGCGCCCTGAGAAGGATGAGGCTGGCACGTGGAGGAGCGGCACCTGCAGCCACTTTAATATTAATAGGTGCAGCTGCTCAAGGGGTGTGCGCGAGCCGTGGGGCGTGAGGGGCGACCCCAGCATGACTGGGGCCCTGAGGGGAACGTGCCCGGTGTGTGTGGGTATGGGGGCCGCTGGTATGCACATCCTAATGAGCTTACAGATGGGAAGACGATCCTCCTCCGTTCCTGAAGGGAGGAATGTAACAGAGCAGTCATGAACAGGAAGCCAGGCCAACCGCACAAACATGCCACCTCAGCTTCAAATACATTTTTCTATAATAATCGGACACCTCCAAGTATTTACAAAACCCCCAGCAATGTTCATTCCCCAAAGTGCTGTATCTCAGAAGCTCTGACCTCGGCTCACTGCTGGCCTGGTCCTTGCTCCCTTGCCCAATGCTGTCATGTGCCTACCCTGAGCTTGGGGGGGCCCTGGGACGAAGGAAGAGACTCACTGGGGAGCCCCCAGGGCCTCTCTCTCTCATCTGCCTCATACAACTGGCCCACCTTCCCGGGTTCATGGCCCCATGGCCCCTCTGAATTTCCCCTTCTTTCCATCACCAGCCCCTCGTCCCCTCTTCCTCCCCAGGCTATAACCTCAGGCTACAAATCTGCCCTTGTAGCCAAAAGGCCCACATCTCTCGAATCATAGACTAGTGGAGCTGCAAGGAACCTCAAAGATCAGCTGGTCCAACCCCCCACTCATTCTCTAGTTGGGGAAACTGAGGTCCAGGGGGAGGAACTGACTTGCCTAAAGAGACATTGCAACATGGGGATAATGGATAAACTTGCTTTGGGGGCCTAAGGATCTGGCAGGACTGCAGGAGGCGGGCGGGGGAGAGCAGAGGCTCTGGAGCCCGGCCGACTTGGAATCTCATCTCTGCTGCTTCCCAGCTGTGTGACCTTCAGCTGTTGCTCAACTGCTCTGAGTCTCAGATTTCTCAACTGCAAAACGGAGATGATCTGGCAAACATTTAGCACAATGCCTGGAATGTTGAGTGCAGTGTGAGGGGCACAGATTCTGCAGGCAGACTGCCTGGTTTGAATCTCAGCTGCACTACCTGGGCTGGTTACTTAGTCTCTCTGTGCCTCGGTTTCCTAATCTGTATAATGGCAATGATCATAGTACCTACCTCCTAGGATTGCTGTGAGGAGTAAATGAATTCCTATGTGCAAAATGCTTAGAAATCCTTACAAAAGTGTTGTTGGTAATCATTAAGATGTTTAATAAATGGTAGCCTTTAAAAAGTTGTTAACCACAAGGAAACCAAATTCATTTCCATCCCCATACAATTTTTTTTATTGGAATATAATTGCTTTACAATGTTGTGTTAGATTCTGCTGTACAATGAAGTGAATCAGCTCTATGTATACATATATCACCTCCCTCTGGGACCTCCCTCCCACCTCCCCCCCCACCACCAATCCCACCCATCTAGGTCATCACAGAGCACTGAGCTGAGCTTCCTGTGTTTTAAGCTGGAGGGCAACTTTTAAATTAGTCTCTGCTTCCCTCCCATTGTACAGGTGAGTCAACTGAGGCTCGGAGAGGGAAATGACTTGCCTGAGGTCTCCCACGAGCTCTAGGCAATGCTAAAGCTTGAACCCTGGTTCCCGAGCTTCCATCCAGAATTCTTGTCCCAGCGCCCCCACACTCACTTGCACACATCCACCCTGGCACACACCAGCCTCATCCCAGACCATCCAGCTCTTCTCTGGCAGGCACTGTCCCCCTCGTCCTTGTTCTCCTTAAAGAGAACCTTCCCTCCCCACCTTCAGTAGTTCCCGTCCCTGACATTGGGCCGGGGAGAATGACATGCGAAAGAAATATGGTAGCAGGTCCAAAGGAAATCAGGCAACTGATCTTTTTTAAGAAAGGATCCTCTCTGGGAGTTAGGTTCTCAGTTGCATTTCTGTGTTGAGGGTGAACAGTTGCAGGGAGAAAAACTGGCCTCTGGGGGTGAGGGTTAAGGCCCATGAGATGGGGAGGGAGCAACTCTGAGTGGTGAGTAGAAGGCAGGGGAAGGAGGGGAGGGGTGGGTCCTAAGGATGACACAGCTGGGGGCCAGACTTGGAGAGTATTCTCAGTGTGTAGAAAGATGTCCCCACCTACACACACACACACACACACACACACACACACACACAAAACGCGCCCACATTTCCCCAGGGTCTCCCAATCTCAGGTGGGGAGGAAGGGGCTATATTACTCTTAGAGACAGGGGGGCCCACGGCCTTCTTTGCCAGGAGAGGGTAGAAATGGCCCAGTTTCCATGGTCTGAGTCTGTAGAAAAACCCCGGGGAGAAAAGGAGGGGGGATCACTCCCTTAACTCAAAAGGGCAACCCTGTCAGCCCTCCTAGACCCCATCCCATGGGAGAGGCACTGCAGGAGGTAGAAGCCTCATCACACACACACACACATACACACAAGCACGCACAGACACACAAGCCACACACACACCCCAACCCCACACCATCACCACCACCCTGTCATTTGTCATTTGTCTTGTCTCAGGCCCAGAAAGAGACACAGACACGGGGTCTGCTGCAGAGAAGAGCCACAGTCCTCGCTCACCAGCCAGAGCAGCTTTAAACTAACGAATAAATCAAACTGGTCTCATCCAAACTCAGATATGAGGGGATGAGAATTCTCCCTCGGGCTCTTCTGTGTGCGTGCGAGCGTCCGTGCGTGTGTCTCAGTTCAGACTTCTCGGTGGCTGTCAGTTCTCTCCCTCCCACATTCACTTTGAAGGTGGATAAAACCTTAGTTTTGTCTATTGTTCATCAACCCCAGGGAATTCACTTGCTGGGCTGTTCTATGCGTCACAGTGACCACTACACAGTGTGGCCTCTGGGTTCTCATCTCTGGGTAAATAAACATCTCCCTTCAGGGCAGGGTGGGGGTAGGCCTTGCCCAGTGCTGAGGGCCCCCTTCCCTCTCGGGCCAGTAGGTCCCAAGGTCAGACAGCAAGAGGGCAAGAGGGCAGGTGAGGAAACACATCTGGTCCCAGAGTCCTCCCGAGCCTGGGTCAGAACTTGCTTAGGACAGAAAAGCTGATCACTGTTCTAAGTAAATATCTGACATTGTGAAGTTCAACAGATGCCGCAGATGAAATGCCCCCAAACTCTTTCCCAATGTTTACAAAGAGGCCTGGGAACGCGTGCACATTTATCTTGTATGGTTTACGCAAACCTCACTCAGTGCCAAGCAGGAACACGATCACATGCAAAGGCTGAAGGGTGCATTCTTCTTCCCCCGCTGGGGGTGTTAGGGGGGTGTGGCCAAAGGCCTGTGGTCAAGCCGGGCACCAAGAGTCACCCACAGTGGCACCGCCACTGCCTCCTGCCCATCCTCCCTGACAGCTGACTCCCCAGGCACCGCCCCTCTTTCCACCTGCTCTGCTCACCTCCGTTTCAGGGATGCTCACCCGCCCATGCAGTGCTGCTGGCAACCTCTGGACTCGGGGAGTCCAGGGAAAGGGGAGCAGGGAGAAGGACGGGGCCTGGGCGGTTCACAGACACATCCCTCTGCCCGCACCTCCCCGAGCAAGACCCACCTGGAATCCTCCAATCCCGTCAAGGGCAGAACTCGGATAGTTGTCCAAGAGCTACACCTGATCCGCCCCCAGCCTCCCTCTTAGTTACCCCACCTCCACCCAGGTCTCCTTACCCCCAAACCTGGGATGGCCATGGGCTACTTGGAGCTTGTGACTCTGGGAGACTCAGACAGAGCCTGGGTGACAGTGGGTGGAGGAGGGGAGGGTCATGCAAGGGATTGCAGGAAACACGGAGCCTCGGGGTGGAAGAGACCTCGAGGAAGGGGAGGGGGGCCTGACATGGGAGGGGAGACGGGCTCACATGTACTGTGAGCCTATGCTATGCCAGGACTGTGCTAGGTACACCGCCTCCTGCTGAATCCTTATGACAACAGGTGAGGAGACTGAGGCTTAGAGAAGCTGTGTAACTTACCTGAGGTAACGCAGCTAGCAAGAATAACTACAACCTTATGAGGATTTTATCATATGCTACACACTGTACTAAGCATCACATCTTATCCCATTTAATCCTCACCACAACCCTACTCGAGTCCCATTTTACAGAAGAGGAAACTGAGGCTCAGAGAGGTTAAGTAACTTTGTCAATGTCACACAGCTACCATGTGATAAAGCTACTAAGTGAATTCAACCAGTTCTGGCTGGCCTTCCAAGCCCGCACTCTTGCCACTCCACTCCACTGACCAACTAAATAGCTCTTTATTCGTCACCAAATATATACAGAGCCCCTACTTTGTGCCAGTCATTGTGCTGAGTACCTCCAACACAGTGGATGCAGAGCACTGACCCAGGACGAGGGAGAATCAAAGGACAAAGACACAGCCCACTCTGCCCAAAGGGATGTAACCCCACAGCCGGGCAGCAGCCAGGTCTTTGCTGCTCCCTGTGACCTTTGTCTCCCCTTGTCTCCTCCGGGCCGTGCTTTCCCCACAGACTTCCTCCACAGGCTAATCCTGCAGGGCTGTATGCTTGGGAAGCTCACTGGGCGACACTGGCGGGTCGTCTCCCCTCTCTGGGTGTCCATCTCCATCGCTGTGAGATGAGGGAGCCGGACTAAATGGGCGGGGTCAGCCAGCAGGGCTCTGGGCACGCTGATGCCTGGAAGAGGCGCAGAGTGGGTGGGTGAGGGGGCTGAGGAAGCTGCCCCACCCCCAGCTGTGGTTTCTGGTGGGGCCACCTTGGCAGCAGGTGGAGGGAAGTGCTTGTCACCCATCCAACAAAGACAGTAAAACAAAAGCCTCCCGGGGCACTGTGGGAGCAGGCGGCCAAAGCGCCAAAAATAAAACACACACCTTTCCTTTGATAGACCCAAGCTGAGGAGGGGCCTGGCCTGGGGGTTGCAAGGAAAGAGCTCAGATTTCATGCCCAGCCCACACCCCCCAACCCCTAACACCGCCACCACCACCACCCCCCACGGCCCCCCGCCCGGCGCATGCGCACACACACACACAAACAGCACACTCACTCATATACACGACCAGCTTCATGGGTCTGAGACCCGTGCAACCCACAGGGCATGCACGCAGGAGGACCCACACCTGGTTTAATGCTCAACTGTCTCTGTCTTGAAATTCTTAATAATTTTTGAACAAGAGGCCCAGCATTTTCATTTCGGGCTGGGCCCTGCAAGCTCCGTAGCTGGTCCTTCGGGTATGCATTCATAAGTATGTGCATTCACCAAATGTTTAAGAAGCACACCAACATTTATATCGGAGAGTACATACACTGCACGCATACACACAGGAGTACAAATGCATACACACACACACCCACATCCAGCAACAGCCCCCTCATCCCTCATGCACACTCACTGTAGCACACACACATGACCCAGAGCGCCACGGACACTCACAAGTGACGCTCAGACACCTGCAGCCCTGTTGGCACAGTTTGATCGACTTTAACATTGGGGGCAATAGAACAAAGCACTTGGAAAGGGGCCCAGGGGGAAAAGAGATTTATTTCCTCTACGCCCCAACATTCCCAACAGCTACAGCTGGCTGCTCTCATCAGCCTGGGACCAAAAGAAAGGAAGAGCATGGAAAGTGGAGGGATCGACGGGGAGCGGGCAGGGCATGGGGGGAGAGGGAGAGAGAACAGCAGAGCAGGAGCCGAGTCTCCCGGCAAGTGAGCCCGAGCGGTGGTCCCGTAAGAGGTGAGAAGGTCTTGGACCCAAAGAAGTAAGAACAATGACCCTGACCTTCCCGAAAGTACAGCACCCCTCACCCCACCCCAGAAGAGAGGCAGTCCTAAGATCCCCACCTCTTCTTCTTACCAGCCACAGGGCCTTGGGCAAGGCACTTAACTTCCCAGCCTCAGCCCCCTCCTCATGTCCTCACTGCAGGGTTGTCAGGTAGGCACGGATACTACGGCCTCGCCTCCTGGATTCTCCCCAGCGCTGGACATCCGGTCTCCTCGTCAGGACTTGCAATCTCATCCTGGGTTCAGAAACTCCAGACCCGTCTGTCACTTCCCAGCCAGATACAAACGTTAGAGGTGGACCTAGCCCAGCATCCTCTCGGGTACCGTCAGCATCCCTAGGTTCCTTTTGAGCCCACTGCCCCTCCCCCCGCCCCAAGCCAAGAGGACCCCAAGACCTGGAACTCTTTTCTTCCTCTTCTACTTTCCACCCCCTAACCTAACCTTCCCTACTTAAAACTGTTCCAGGCTCTACCCCTTCCCTGAGAGCCCAATAATCTATTAGGTGGTACCAGACACCAAGGAGTTAATCGGGAAATGAATCAGTTCTAAGGGGGGGGTCTACCATGTCATTGTGCCCCGTCCCCATTGCAGTCACCCACGTGGAGAGAAGAATAGCCACCCAAGTGGCCACCAAAAGAACCCTGATTTCACTGGAATTCTTACAAGGCCGTAGGTCGTTCAGACCGCATCCCCCCGCCACCCCACCCCCCGCCAACATACTCCCTCAATTTAGTGAGAAGGAAACGGAGGCATTGAAGAGTAAAAGGATGTGGGCAAGCAGCACAGTTGGGGTCTGTGGTCTTTCTGATCTGCAGCCCCTAGGAGACCAGACACAGAGCGGTCCCTCCCCTCCACCCAGACTCTCCAGCGCACAGCAAGCTCCTATTCCCCAGGCCAGCCAGGGCAGGGGTCTGGTCATCAGAGGCCCCTTGACAGGGAGGAGGGAGAAAAGCAAAGCCTCTGGCATCCGATTCCCATACCAACTTCACCATTTACCTTCTGTGTAACATCAACAGTACCCTCTCCTCCCCAGCCTCAGTTTCCCCATCTGAAAACGGGCGCAATGTGGTCCTAACAACTTTCCTAAAGCTGTTGGGAGAATTCCATTCAATGAGATCATGGATGGAGGAGCTCTCTGTGACCGCAAAGTGATAGGAAAAAAATACCTCTTTTGGGGATTCCCTGGTGGCGCAGTGGTTGAGAGTCTGCCTGCTAATGCAGGGGACACGGGTTCGAGCCCTGGTCTGGGAAGATCCCACATGCCGCGGAGCAACTAGGCCCGTGAGCCACAACTGCTGAGCCTGCGCGTCTGGAGCCTGTGCTCCGCAACAAGAGAGGCCACGACAGTGAGAGGCCCGTGCACTGCGATGAAGAGTGGCCCCCGCTTGCCGCAACTAGAGAAAGCCCTCGCACAGAAACGAAGACCCAACATAGTAATCAATCAATCAATAAATAAATCTTTAAAAAAAAAAAAATACCTCTTTTTTGTATTGGCTCGCTTAATGATTCTAACTGGGAAATTAACACACAACAAGGGCCGCATCTTGGTGGTGACCAGACATGAAAGCCTCCAGCCTAGACATCGGTCTTTGGGGATGGTAAAGATAGACACGCTTCCCACAACAATCAATCACTGGAATAATCCCCTCTCAAGGCGTGGGTGCCAGCTTTGACCTCTGAAGGGTAATTTTTTTCCCCCGAGATGTAGGAGTTAGCTGCCCTGACACATGAGAACAGAAGTCACTTGCTTTGGCTGCCGGGTGAGGGGAGCGGCATCGCTGCACCTACGTGCTCCAATAGCATGTGGTCTCCGACAAGTCCCCGCCGTGCCCCTTTTTGACCACAGTTCCTTCCAGGAAAGGAGGTTTCAACTACCAAACTTCGCAGGTACATACCAACTCCTGATTGGCCGGCCTAGCCCAGTGCCTGGCACAGAATAGGTCAAAAACGTTTGTGGAGTCAACGTAAGAATAGCGAATTTGGGGTCTTCCCACACCTTTGACTCATAAGTTTTCAATCTACCCAAAAGCCCCTGCATTGCAGAGATATGCCTGGGGCCAACGAGTCCCGCTATGGGAAAAGTGCTGGTCAAGGGCAAAGGTAAGGGCGCGCTTTCAGACTTGCTGTCCTGGGAGAGTCCCGGGCAGTAAATAGATGACCCTGACCTCCAACGTCCACCCCCGCCCCACACAAGCACCCGGTCAGAGCCGTCCAGCTCTGACGCGGGCTCCTTTGCAAATAGATGCCGTTTCCATGGGAACTGAAACCTCTGGGGGTTTTTTCCCTCTAAGACACTCTGTAATTTCCAGCGCGGTCTATGCAACGTCAGTATCGTAACCTCGTGGCGAGCTGCTCCTCCGTGTGTGTGTATCCCGAGCAGGGCAGCTGAGCTGACCCGGAGAGGTCACGACAAGCCTCCCCCCTCCACCACACAAGAAGGGCCTCCGGTGGCCCTGGTCCCCAGCCCCCCGCTCACCTCCCCAAGAGGCTCACAGAGCAGGCAAAGCCAGAGATGAGTCCTTGAACCTTCCCGAGGGAGGCCTGGCCGTGGTGGGGGGTTGTGGGGGGAGCACTGACGGGGGCTCATTTCCAGTAAAAAGTGGGAGGGAAGCAAAAGGTCTCAGTCTGGCAGCCTGGGCCCCAGCAATGGGTAACAGATGATTTCTGGCTGCAGGGGGAGGGGAGGTTGTGCTCTCAGCGGTTGGATCATCAGCTTCTATTGTCTGAGCCTCTGAGGAAACAGCACTGAAGCAAAAGCAGAGCGGAGAGGGGGGACTTGGGGCGCTGGGAGGGTGGGAGTGATTGGTGGACGAAGGAGTGGTGAACTTAAAGCGCTGGATGAGAAGGGGGTGAAGGGGGTGAAGGGGCTGCCCTTCCCGGAAGACCCTCTGCTCTCTGTCCCTTATCCCATTCAGGCTCAGGGCCTGGGGAGGCAGGTCCTTCCCCAGTCGAGCCCTGAGAACACAGCCTTGGCCGCAGCCTGCAGGAGGCCCAGAGCCAAAGGACCCCGCTGAGCCTGCTCGGATTCCCCTGGCGGCCGTGGCCCTGTCTTCTTACATCCGCAAGGGCAACAGGGAAAGATCTCTCTTCGGGCCCCCGGGGTAGAAAGGCCCAGGCCCTCGGGGGCCCCAGGAAGGGAGTGTGAGCCGGGGTTGGAGTCTAGATGCCTTTGAACTAGGCTCTTGACCTCACTCTCACTCAGGGCACCGTCGTCAGCAAATGGGGCACGACAATAACGCTCACTCTCTCCCCTTCCAAGGCTGTGTTGTGGGCGAGGTGAGGAAACCAGTGTGAAAGTGCTCGGCGCCCGGAGTCCTTGTTGCTGTTGTTATTATTACCTGTGCGGAGAGTTCCACCCCACCCGGTTTAACCCCAGGCTCCACACTGCCAGCCCCTTCCTGCGGAGCCCCCAGCCCCAAGCCAGGGCGCTCAGGCCCTGTTCCCCAATTACACGATAGGGTCCACCAGGGAGGCTTCAGACCCGGCCAGCAGGAGCGGGAGAGGAATGCTGCAAGGGAAACAGCGTGCGGCTGGCCATGTCCTGTCCTCAGATTGGCAGCTGCTTTCGGGGGACCCCGTGGCTGGAGAGCCAAGCGGTGGGGGGGCCTGGTGGCCCCTGACCCCAGCCCTCACCCTCCTGCCCTCGGCCATCAGCACTTGCTGAGGCCGTGCCAGCTCAGGCCACCTCCCCCCTGCACCATGCAGCCAGCAACAGCAGTCAAACCACTGACCTGATTTTCTGCAAAAGGGAAAAGATAATAGGGCACTTCCACGTGGGCGGCGCACACACACACACACACACACACACACACAATGGAAACTTTCTCTGTCCCCTTGACAGGAACCCAGCCCTGAGAGAGACAGGGAGAGGCTGAGGTATCTGTGTTGGGAGCTTCCTGGGGTACAAAGCTAGGTGTTTACCTGCGGTGGGAGGCCTGAGTTTCCGGAGCCCTCCTGCCAGGGGACAGTGCCTCTAAAGCGATCTGAGTCTCTGTGAGGCATCTGCTTTCCCACAAGCGTGATAAGCTCCCGCAGGGTAGGGCCGTGGACCAGGCCCCTGCAGACCCCCCAGCTCTGGCACTGCGCTGGGCACCCACAGAGGGATTCATAAGAGCTTCAACCCCCCTCCCCAAAGGACCAGAGAGGTCCTGGGTGGAAATGTTTGCTAAATAAACAAATGTCTCTCATTGCTGCACTTTCTCTAAACCCCGGGGTCCCACGGGCCTCAAAAATATCTTGGGGGGGCTTTCCTGGTGGCGCAGTGGTTGAGAATCTGCCTGCCAATGCAGGGGACACGGGTTCGAGCCCTGGTCTGGGAGGATCCCACATGCCGCGGAGCAACTAGGCCCGTGAGCCACAACTACTGAGCCTGCGTGTCTGGAGCCTGTGCTCCGCAACAAGAGAGGCCGCGATAGTGAGAGGCCCGCGCACCGCGATGAAGAGTGGCCCCCGCTTGCCGCAACTAGAGAAAGCCCTCGCACAGACACGAAGACCCAACACAGCCAAAAATAAAATAAAATTTAAAAAATAAAAAAATATCTTGGGGCCAGATTCTGCCATCTGTAAGGGCTGAGGTCTCCTCACAGTAAGTTCTCACGGATGGGTAACTGTCTTATTATCAATCACCCACAAAGGCAGCCACCTTCCTCTGGGCCTGGGACAGCACCCAGAGGAGCAGCGGAGGGGATGAACTCAGCACTGGCCACCCACCAACACGTGGTGTTAGAGACGCACAGCAACAGAGCAGAAGGGACACCGGAGGTCAGAGGCCAGCTCCTTAGGGACATGCCTAAGGCCTGGAGAGTCCTTACCCCCACTCCCAGTTACCCACCCTCACTACTCAAGCTGCTGGTCCTGAACCAGCAGCGCCAGCTGCAGCCGGGAGCTTATAAGAAATGCAGATGCTCAGGCCCCAGACCTTCAGACTCAGGATCTGCCTTTTGACAAGATCCCTAGCTGATTGCTCAGCTCAGGCCTAGGCCTCCTAGGAGCTACGTTCTGCCCAGAGCTGCAGAGCCGTGGCCAAGAGAGGCTGAGGCCAGCCCACCTGAGTCACCACTGCTTTCCTCTCCCAACCAAGAGAGTCAGATGAGGCTGACGTGGTTATAACCTCAGAGGGTCCCAGCTGCCCTTGTGAAAGGTGGGCAGGATGCAACAGCCCCCTCCTCGGCGTGGAGAAGCTGCAGGCCCTCTCCTGCCTCTCACCCCACCTCCTTCCACCTTCTAGACTTTGCCCTTCTTAAATCAAAGGGCAGTGGTAGGCAGTGGACCACATGCAAGGTCTCATCTGGTCTGACCTAAACTTTTAAGGCCTTCTAGCTCACCCACTCTCTAGCAGCTGATGGTCACAAAGGTTCCAGTTCTGCCTGCCCGTGACCCTTGGCTTGTGTCCCTTGGTTAGCCCTATTCCAGACCCCAGATTAGAGCCCAAACTTGGGCCTCCGCTCCCGGCAGGCAATCAGCACTCCAGCTGAGCCCTAGCCGGCTTCAGGGAGGAGAGCTATGTTGGTAAGAAGGCAGTTTGGCTGAACCGGAAAGCCATTAACAGCTATCAACACCTCTAGCGTGTGAATATCATTGATTCATTTATTGCTATAACATCCTAGTGCAAATTAACTGCTGGCTGTTTTTCAATTGGCTGGCAGAGAGTGGGATGGGACATCTGGACTGTCAAGTTTTGATAGAGGAAACTGGCCTCAGGAAGGAGAAAGCACAGGTCCAGCTGTTTCCACCCCTCCCGCCCTACTCCAGCTGGCCCCTTGGCTTGTCTCAGCCCCACTCCGTCCTAGGGCAATGATGCGGGAGGAGTCTCCACCCCAGAGGTCTGCACCTGTGGGTGAAATTACCGGTTTCCTGTTTTCTCCAGTCTCCTGGCCTGGGATTCTGAGGGTTCTGTGGAAAGGGGGGTTGCCTCCATCTACCTATGGGCCACCCATCTTTTTGAGGGGCTCAATATGTGTCAGTCATATGCTAACTGTGTAACCATTAGGTCATTCAGTTCATTAGGTCAACTCACAACACTGTGAGTTGGTACTGTTATTATTCCCATTTTACAGTCAATGAAACTGAGACCGGAAGAGGTTAATAATGTGCCCAAGGTCACCCAGCTAATAAGCGGCTGAGCCACAATTAGAACCAAGATCTGTCCATCTCTCCCACCAGCTGCCAGGTCCAGAGGGGTGAGGCCGTGAGTCTGTCTGCTCTTCCTCCGAGACCAGAGGAAGGAGGCGGGGGCTCTAACGCCTCCCTCCTCGTGGACTCTGGACGAACACTGGCAAAATGAGCTTTCATCCTGAAGGCTCCCTCCTACCGTCTCTCCTCCTGGAGAAAGTTAACAAAGGGAAAGGGAGATGGCAAGCCAGACTGTGTAGCACGGGCTGGTGACCTGGATTCCTGGCCCTTTTCTGGACCCAGTGGCTGTGCCAGCATCGGCCTGGGGCCCAAGGATGCCTGAGCCCCCTGCATTCTCATTCTCGGCCTGTCACTCCCTCTAGGATGGTCACTCCCCGGGGCCCACGTGCCTCTGGCGCTCCCTCGGGCCTGATGTGACACTGGCCAGCATGGCACAGACGCCGGGGCAGGTGGAGGAGCCAGCTGGGCCTGGGAAGGGGCCAGGGCTCCCCCCAACCAGGGTGGGCACAGGACGAGAAGGAACAGGGGCGGCCTCTCCAGACTGAGCTGTCAGCACCACCGAATAGCTGATCCCCTCCCCCTCCCCGGACCCGTGCCAATCCCAATATTTAAGAAACTAATATTTACTGAATGTATGGTTACCACAGTTGACCATGAGTGGTAGGTGCTGTTATTCCACCTCACTTCGAGGAAACTGAGGCCCAGAGAGGTTTACCCACGCACTCAAAGTCCCGCAGCGGGGTTGTGGGGCGGTTACTGGAGCTAAGGGGCAAGCCCAGGCCTCTCTGCTCCCCCCTCCCTCTGGCCTGATACCAGGACCACAGTCCTTTAAAAGTGAGCCTGACTTGATTCCAGAGATCAGAAGCAGATTCTCCGTGCTCCCAAGTCCTCCGGACCCTTGACTGTGGTCAGTGTCACCCTGAAGGCTGGAGGATCTCATCGCAGGGCGAGGGCAGCTGGGAAGTTGTGTCCCACATAAAAAGCAGGCTGCCAGCTACCTTAGTATCCTTCCTCTGCTCAAAAACTTCTCAAGGCTGCCCATCGCCTGCTCAATGACGCACACTTCCCATACAAGCCCTCCTCCATCCATTGACCCCCCAATTACCTACCCAGTCTCAGCGCCCCCGCGGCTTCCTACCACTCCTCTTGTTTCAGCTAAACTGGACAGTTCTGTGTTCCCCCGATGAGACCTGTGTTTCCCTCTCCCTCCACCTTTGCACGTGCCCTTTCTTCCCCCTGAAGCCCCCTCCCAGACATTGTCACCTGTTTAGAATCCCATGTCTCCTTTGTGACCCATTACAGATGCCGCTTCCTCCAAGTACCCTTTTCATTTGAACTTGTCCCCTTCACAGGGTTTATAGTTCTCTAAAGAACATCTCATTCCCCCAGTCGACTATGAGCTCCTGAGTGCAGAGTCCTGTCTTGTTCCTCCGTGTGTCTCTCACGGCGCCCTCGGGGCAGGTGGCTAGCAGGCCTGCTGGAACGGAATCACCAGAGCATCTCTCTGAGGCAGGTCTTGCACCTAGAGCACTGGGGTGGCTCAAAAGAGCCTCGGATTTCCTGGGGTGTGGGGTTTTCTTAAGCAAGGCTCTACCCCTCTCCCGAGCTGCTTAGAGGTACCAGCTCTGTCACCAGGAATCAGGAGAAATCTGGGAATAGTGAGCAAAGCCAAGGAATGTCCCACCCATGGCATCTGAAGCCACTTCCTTCCTGGAAGGAGAAGAAAGGAGAAAGGGGAGACCCAACCTTCCCCTCCAGGGAGGGTGTGGAAAGCTGGGCTCCAGGTGGGCAGACCTGTGGGAAAGGAGGCTGCCTGGTGACAATCAGGGGCCCTGGGGGACCCCTTCTCCCCTTCTCCTCTGCTCCTTCCAGCCTCTCCTCTGTGAGCCCCAGACTTTTGTCGCCCACCCCTTTTCTCTCTCCTTCCTCTCCTCCTCCTCCCCCATCTCTCACTCCTTTACCACCATGAGCACCATTCCCCTGGACTCCACTGCAGAAAGACCATGCGTGACGCTGAATTTCTGCCCCTTATCTTGCCATTCCAGGCCTTCCTAGTGGGTGCCAATGCCTCTCCACCCCTTCCTGCCGCCGACTCTCCCCCTCCCTGAGCTTCCCCACTTCTTGACTCTGTTCCTGTGATTCCCTCAGCCCACAATGACCTTCCTGCCCTGCTCTCTCCATCTCACCCTGTACAAGTCCTGCCTCTCTTCCAAGGCACTGTCCGACCCCACCACCCCAGGTCAGAATACATCCCTCCCTTTCCTAGGCTCCCACCATGCTTTCACCTCCCAGCCAGCGCTTACCATACTCTGCCCTGGATAGAAATAGTATTATTACAATAAAAGTAATAAAAGTCTTTGTTTACCACGTCCTCTTCCCCTTCCATAGTATAGAGTTGACCCTGGGAAGTGGATCCCCACTGGGGGAATTTCTTTCCCAGCCCCCATGGCACTAAGATGGGGCCATGCGATGAGTTCTCACCAATAGAATGTGAGCAGAAGAGGCACTCAAGAAGCTGGTGCGCCTTCTCCACTCTCTCTTCCCCATCCACTGCTTGGATGCCCATGGCCAAAACGATCCTGGAAGCCACATATTAAAAAGGGTAAAGCTCTCAGCAACCTGGTCTCTGGATGAGCACCACTGCCAATCTGGCATTTCCTAAGACCATTACAAGAACAAGAAACAAATTTCTATCATCTCTAACCTATTATACATTCTGGGCTATTTGTTACACCAGTTAGTGTATCCTGACCAATACAAGTAGCTGCCAATTTACTGAGCACTTACAATATGCCAGGAAAAATATTAAGTGCTTTTACATCCATTATCTCAGTTAATACTCACAGCACTTCTAGGAGGGAGCTACTGTTAAGTTCCCATTTTATAGATGAGAAAACTGAGGCTTAGAAAGGTTAAGGAACTTGGCCAAAGTTCTCCAGTCAATAAGCTGCATTGTCACTGGAACCAGAGTGCAGAGCCACTGATGGTGAGTTTGGTACACATCTGATATCCTGCCCTCGATTACTGTCACTGGGAAGGTCCAAGTGGTGTTATGGTCACACCTTTCCCCCCTGCAGAGACAAGGGTCTGACCCACACCAGATATTTTTTAATGTGATTGCTTTTTAGCTCCCATCTTCTGAAACTGCTAGGTCCTACAGAGAGTGGAGGGCATGTCACAGATGTCACTCGGATCATCCCAGAAGCCCCGCCGGGTGAGTATTTTGCTGATCTGGAAACAGACTCTGGGAAGCTAAGGGACCTGCCCAAGTAGCCCAGGGAAGGAGCGAGGTCTGTTGAGCCCTCACCTCCGTCCTCCATCCCACGCCTCCGCCTTGTCGGGTCCTTTCTGACCGGAAAGGCAGCGGCAGCGTGGGGTTGGGGGCTTCCAGCAGGACTGCCGTGAGGGTGCAGAAGCGCATGCGTGCAGTGCGTGCACGCGCATGCAGTGCGTGCACACGCATGTCCTGCGTGTATCAATGTTCCTCCGCTTTCCATCACTCAGTCTGGTTTTCACTTCTTCAGGGAAGGGGGTGGAGTATGACAGAAGAGTGGCAGGAGAGAGAATTCCTCAGGCTGAGGGAATAAAAGATCAGAAAACATCAGAGTCCATAGGAACTATAGGTGTCATGGCCAACCCACTGGCTTCACCCAGGAGGAAAGGGGCCCAAAGAAACAAACTTGCTCAGTGAGTTGGGGTTAAAACCTGCACTTCTAAAGCCCCCACCAGTGCTCTTTGCACCAACCCCTCTGTCCCAAAGCAGGGAAGAGCCAGAGCACCCACTGTTACATGGCTCAGCTCAGGGGTCACCTCCTCCAGGCAGCATTCCTTGGCATCTCTGCAACTCCCCTGCACCTCAGTGGTTTACTCACCCACTAGACTGGGAGAGGGCAGAAACGATTCTGCCTTTGGCACTGGTGCCTTCCCCGACCTCAGGAGACTGGGCACATGGTAGGCACTCGATAAATATCTGTGGAACTCAATATCCAAATGAGTGCATGGATAAACCACATGATTATACACAATAATGGCCTCACACCCTCACAGTGCTTTCATTTATCAAGCCATATAGTCTCAGTGGAATCCCATAAGACCCCTATGACAAGAAGAGTAGCATCAAGTATACGCACACGTGTGCACGTACACACACACACACCAGCACGTGCAGCTCCAACCTGTGTATGTGTGTAAGTGTATAGAGACTCACAGACCCATCCCCTTCCTAGCCAGCAAGGAGGATGCCATGACATGCCATTTCCTGTTTTATCTACAGAGACAGAGGCCTCCCCGACCCCGAGACACACACACACACACACACACGCACACGCACACACACACACACACATACACACCTGGTCCTTCGCAAGTGTAGGGCCAGTTTTCCTTTTTAGCTGGGGGTTAGCAGAAGAAAGCCAGCTGTCCACAAGGGGGCATCCAGAGACCATCGACTCCGTGTACTACTTACTTTGCCTCAGAGAGAAGAGAAGATCCACAGGAAAAACTGAGAAGCCTGGCTGGGGTCTCATGCAGGAGCCCAGAAGAGATGGTCAATCACTGGAGTAACAGGACAGAGATGGAAACAGAGGCTCAGTCACTAAGTAATAGAAACGCTGATAATGGTTGCTCTTAATACTTATTCAAGGTTTGCCGGATCAATGTTTGCACTGTCCCATGTGCTGTAATCACTTAACGTGTGATAACTCATTTCATCTGCATCTCACCTCACAAGGTGCAATATTACTATAGTTCCTGTTTTGTAGATGATAAAAACAAATGACTCAGAAAGATTAAGTAACAAAGTCAGAATCCGAACTCAGGACCTGTTGGCCATCACGGACTCTGATAACCGCTCTCTCTGCTCCCTTGGCGCTGGCGGGACTTCAGACTTCCTACTTCTAACCCAGTACTCCTCACTGGACCCCTCTCTCTGAGCTCTTTCTGGTAGTTTTCGAAGGGCCTGGAAGCTGATTTCATAGGCATGAATAACTTGTTGCCCTGAAGCTACCCCCTCATACGCTCTAAACTGTCGATGTTGAGTTGGCATGGCTCCTTCGAAAGAAATAAAGCAATTCCTAGCAACACTCATAAAGCCGTTCCTCCCCCTTGGACCCAATCATCTCATTCCTGGGAATTTATTCCAAGGAAATAATTCAAACGGAAGCCAAGTGTTATCTGCATAAATACATGCACTGGAGTCTTTCTTTAAAGGTCAAAAACTGGGAACCAGACTGGGGAAGTGGTTTAGTAAACTGGGACGTCCACACAATGGGCAATCAGGCCTGGAAAACCGCAGCTGTATGACTGTGATGGGAACAGGGAAAAGGCTTTTACTATACAATGCGTCACCATCGTGCTACCCCCGAACTAGCTAATTCAACAAATCATGCTTATCGGAGAGGGAGAGAGAGGGAGAAATCTCTGTTCCTGTTCAAAATAGATTCTTAGCCTCCACTGCCTCCAGAGAAACGGAAGAGAAGCTGAAATACAACACCAACATCAAATTAAACAATCCTTGGCTTTGGAGTTTCCAAGGCCCCAGCTCCTGCCAATCTACAGGATTTTCTGAGAGCAATTTTCATGATTGGTTATTGGTGACTTTCACCTTTCACACTGTACTGTGATGCAATTCTTCATATTAAATTCTGTAAAGATAACTGATGTGGGTTTTGTTTTCTGACTGGACCCTGATGGACACATACACAGTCCGTGGACCATGAAGGATGATATCTCTCCCACATTGATAAGGAAAAAAGAGAACTTGAAAATTAGAGTGCCCACCATGATTTCAACCTACGTGAATATATGTATTAGGATCTTGACAGGTATGGCTGGCCTTTTCCAAATTAAACTAAGTGTTTGTTACCTATTGCTGCAAACTATCCTAAAGCTTAAGTGCTGAAGGTCAGGAATCCAGGTGCAGCTTAGCCGAGTCCTCTATTTCAGGGTCCCTCGCAACAATCAAGGTGCTGTCCGGGGTTGCAGTCATCTCAAGGCTCCACCGGGGAGGGGTCCACTTCCAAACTCATCCACGTGGCTGTTGGCAGGATCCAGTTCCTGGTGGGCTGCTGGACTGAAGGCGTCGATTTCCTTGCAGCCTGTTGGCCAGAAGCCGCCCTCAGTTCCTTGGCACACGGACCTCTCCATTGAGCAGCACCATCGTGGCAGCCGGCTTCGTCAGAGCAAATGAGAGAGTCGTGAGAGTGAGTGTGAGCAAGATGGAAGGCACAGTCTTCAGTGGCCCAATCTCAAGACTGTCATCCTCTCACTTTTGCCGTATTCTATGCATTAATAACAAGTCCCTGGGTCCAACCCACCCTCAGAAGGAGGGGACCATACAGGACATGTGGTATGCCTACCACATACTTCAACATTTATAGCATTTTCTCAATAACAAAAATAGTATTTTCAAACATTACTTGTCTGATATGGAGATTTTCTAAATCTGTCTGTGAACTCCCATCTCTCGCCAGCCACAGTCCCCCTGTCTCCTGCCTCCATGGAAGGAATATCCAAGGCATCAGACTTAGCAGAAAGCCCCCCCACCCCAACCCCTGCAGAGTGACCTTGGAGGGAAGAGGCAGCTGTGGGAAGACAGGGGCAACTAGGCACTTCCAGAAGCCAGAGGAGTCAAAGGAGGGCAGCAACCCAGCGCTCCACCTTCGAAAAAGGCTCAGATGGTCCCTGACCCGAGCACATTCTCAGTGCTTTTATTTTCCATTCTCACTACTTTTTTTTTTTTCATTCTCATTGCTTTTTATTTTAACCAGCCCAACAAGGCTTGGCCAGAAGTGGCCTCATCTACTCTCTCCAGGCTCAACTCACCTCTTTCTTCCCAGCTCTCAACACTCCAAGCACACCGGCCTCTTCTCTGGTCTCGGGCCAGACTCTCCCCCTCCTCACTGCCTTTGCTTGTGTTCTTTCCTCTCCAGCCTCCCCATCCTGCCCCCAAACCTCACCTGCTTAACTCCTACTGAGCCTTCAGCCTCAGCTGGACATACCTCCTCTCAGAGGCCTTGCCTGAGTCTCCAGACTAGGCCACTTCCCCTCCCTGGAGATTTCTGATTCAGACCAGGGATAGTATTTACAAGCCCCGGGCAATTTTTTAAATAGCGCACTTTGGGAGACCCTGCCCACCCCTGTCACAGGCTCTCGCCGCGCTCTTCCTCCTCCAGTCTGACTCAGCACACCTGGAACGGGTTAGTTAGTTCCTTAGGGCCAGGTACACATCTGTCTTGTTGGAGCTCAGTGGGGGTGAGTAGTGAAGGGAGAGGCAGATTGGAAGGAGGTGAACTTGAACTGCTAGTGTAAAGGGGGCGTGGAGTGAATGAGCACGTTGCTTCTGATATGGGCAGGAGAGGGGCTCAGCCTGGTTCTGAGAGAGGCAGGCACTGCAGGACATCTAGGTTCCACTAGGAACATCAGGGTGCTAGGGGAGAGGCAAGATCCAGGAGCAGGAGAGATCTTCCAGAGGTCCTGCAGAAAACCAGGATCTCTGAACTCCTTCGGGTACAGTGTGGGTTGCCCACAGACCCACTCTTTGGGATTGCAACAGGGAGCCCGAGATTTAAAGTTGCCAGATTTAGCAAATAAACATGTAAATGCCTATTAAATTTGAATTTCAGATAAGCAACAAATAATTTGTTAGAATAGGAATGTCCCAAATAGGACACGGGCATCTTGTGTTTCATCTGGCAACGCTGCCAAGGTATGAATTGAGTCTAAGGCACCAAGGCTGGGGTCCGTGATTGTTCCAAGGGATTTCTGGAGAAAAGAACAAATCCTAGGGCTCTAAACAGGCCAGGCCCCAACCATATGGCTCAGAAAATGGCAGCAGTCAATCACTACTATAACAGTTCCACATTGGAATCAACCTAAATATCCTTCAAGAGGAGTGTATTAGTTTCATAGGGCTGCTGTAACAAATACCACCAACTGGGTGGTTTAAAATAACAGAAATTCATTGTCTCACAATTCTGGAAGCTAGAAATCCAAAGTCAGGGTGTCAGCAAGGCCAGGCTTCCTCTGAGAGTCTGGGTAGAATCCTTCCTTGCCTCTTCCTTGCTTCCAGTGGTGGCCATCAGTCCTTGGTGTTCCTTGGCTTATGGCTGCATCACGCCAGTCTCTGCCTCTTTCATCATGTGGCATTCTCCCTGTGTCTCTGTCTCTCATCTTCTTGTAAGAACACCAGTCTTGTTGGATGAGGACCTGCCCTAATGAAGTATGATCTCATCTGAACTCATCAGTTGCAAAGATTCTATTTCCAAACAAGGTCACGCCATGGTTACCAGGAATCAGTGTTTCTACATATCTTTTTGGGGGACACAATTCAACCCATAACTGGGGAAATGGATGAATTAGGAATAAATTATGGAAGAATGTCCATTATGGATCTTTTTTCTTTTAAACATCTTTATTGAAGTATAATTGCTTCACAATGGTATGTTAGTTTCTGCTTTATAACGAAGTGAATCAGCTACAGATATACACACGTTCCCATATCTCCTCCCTCCCTCCCACCCTCCCCATCCCACCCCCCCAGGCGGTCACAAAGCACCGTGCTGATCTCCCTGTGCTATGCAGCTGCTTCCCACTAGCTGTCCATTTTACATTTGGTAGTGTATAAAAAAAAAAAAAGCAAGGTGCAAGAAAAAAAACATACATAGCATGATCCCCTTTTTGATCTTTTCTTTTTTTTTTTGGCCACACTGCACGGCTTGCGGGATCTTAGTTCTCTGACCAGGGATCAAACCCATGCCCCCTGCAGTGGAAGCACAGAGTCCTAACCACTGGACTGCCAGGCAATTCCCTCCCTTTTCTGATCTTAAAAACAGAATTTATATATGAGCCTTTATGAGTGATTTTTACTTTTCATTTATTCAGTCAACAAATACTTACTAAGCTCTCACCAGGGATATAGCAGGTATCCCTGCTAGGAACTCGGGCAGGTCCCATCCCTGCCCTCCTAGAGCCTACAATTAAGTATGCAGCTCGCTGGAAGGATGCCCATTGTTTCTATTTCCAACTGACCTTGGAAGGAGAAAGGGAAATATTTTTAAATTTATCTTTTCTGTATTGCTTGAAGTTTTGTAAAAGCATGTTATTAATTTGTAACTTTTTAAAATTGTTTAACCTTTTTTTTAATCCTGAAGGCCAGCCCTTTGGAAGCTTCTTTGTATGTCTTCCTGAGCACAGTGGCCCTGACACAGCTGTGTAAGTAGTGAGACCACCATGTGCCAAAGGCTGTTGGACCAACCAGCCAGGCTTTCCCTGAGTGTGGGTAAGTGCAAATTAGTAAGAACGTTGTACACAATCCAATCGCTCACTTATTAAAATTTTATTGAACTTGTAATTATACATTTACATATGTGTTTATTTGATGTCTGTCTCTCCTGCTAGATTCTGAACTTCGAGATAGTGGGGCCGTGTTGGTTTTGTCCAACATTGTATAACCAGCCTCCAGCACAGCATTCAACACAAATTAGCTACTCAGTAAAAGGGTGTTGAATGAATGAAAGAATGTCAAGCCTTGGGTTGGCTCCTATCCATCGTCTAGTCTAATCCACTTATTTTATAACTGATAAAATTGAAACCCAGAAAAGTCAATCCACAGAGCAAGTTAGCTGTAGCCAACCCCAGAAGAGCCTTATCGTTCCCAATCCAGACTCTCACCTTAAAAAAACAATAATAACGTGATACACATTTTATAGTGAGATGAAAAGACATATAGCCAATTAAGCACAGAGAAGTACTGTCTAATAATAATCAAAATTGTAAACCATTCTTTTCATCCAACTGTGCCTTTTCCCACTGAGGCTAAGTATTCAACAGATGTTGGGGTTTGTGGGTGCTAGTTAATCACACCCCTCACTTTTCCAAGTTCTGATCCAATTAAGAAATAGTCACAGGAGACAAGTAGGGATAAAAAATGTCAGCTTTATTGCTGGTCCAGATGGGTTGGAGGATGTGGCTGAGACCCAAGGCCCAAATGGGCTTCCTTTCGTTCTCTCCTGATTTGACCTTACCCACCCACTCACAGCAGAGCAGCTGGACCATTGAAGTCCTCCCGAGAAGGGGCTGGGCCTGCCCTGGTGTTCATTGCCTGGAGGAGGCAGGAGCAGAGAACACACGCTGCTTGTAGTTCGATCAGTTCTAGACAGAGAGCCAGGAATGGGCTGAGCAAGGCACACTTGATACATTTTCCCAATGCTGCCAACCCAAGAGGTCACTCCTCCCCTCCCAGTGAGGAACAGGAAGTGGGTGCCAAGAAAGTCAAAAAAGTTTCATCCCAGAACTTCCAAGAGAATGTCAGTTCCTGTTTTATGGGCTGATAGGAGAACGCAGAGAGGAGAAAATTGTCCCCCTTAATGACAGCCTTCAATTCACTCAATACCTTTTCATAGAATCTAAAAACCTCTGTGTTCCAGGAAGCACCCTTAAGGTTAAAGGTTGTGTCAATTGAAGGTGAATTTGCTGGAAAAAAAAAAACAAATAAACAAACAAAACAGGAAATTAAACAATTGGTAACTTAAACTAATAAGGGATCTGTTTTTCTTAATCAACAGGAAATGCAGAGGCAGGCAGTCCTGGATCCGTGTGAAGCTCCAGGACCAGGGTTCCTTCTGTCTTTCTGTCGCACCATCTTTACCAAGTGGCCTTTGCCCTCACATTCACAGGATTTCTTCTCCATCTCCAATCATTCTATTTACATCCCAGGTGGGAGGAAGGGTTAAGGCCAAAGGGACAGCTAAGTCTGTCCCTTTTATCAGGAAAATAATAGCTTTTCTGGAAACTCCATTCAGAACATGTGTGTTTTCATCTCATTGGCTAGAACTGTGTCACTTGCCGCACTTCTCTGCAAGGGCCTTTGATTTAATTTCTAACTTGGCAAAATTGCATTCTTTCAAATAAAGGAAGAATAAGAATGAATATTAGATAGCAGAATGACCTGCCAGAAAGGTCACAAAACAATGCTGAAAGAAAACATAGAAAATATTGTCAAAGAATTGCTTTTTTAAAAAGATCTAAATGGGTTGGGTTTGTGTGTGTGTGTGCACGTGTGTGTGTGTATATTTCATTTTTATTTTTTGGCAAACATTCAAGAAAGAGATTATTCCCTGTGCAGATACTTTCAGAGCATAAAAAGATAGAAAATTTAGTTCATTTTACAGAGCTGGCATAACCCTGAAACCTAACAAAGAGAAAACACACACTAAATAAACAAATTAATTAACTAATTAATTAAAACTACATACCAAGCTAACTTGCAAGCTGACAAAAATCCCATGTTTCCCCCCCCTCTTGGTTTCTCCCTTGCTTTATTGAAGCACATCCTCAAATGACTTCCTAAGAAAGAGTATGTGGGAAGTAAACTCTCTTAGTCCTTCTGTGTCTACAAATGTCTTTGATCTGCCCTGGTACCTAATGGACAGTTTAGCTGAGTACTGAATTCTAAACTGAAAGTCATTTTCCCTCAGAATTTTGAAGATATTGTTCCACTGTCTTTTGGCATCCATCACTGCTGTTGAGAGATCTGGTGCCTTTCTGGTTTTCATTCCTTTGTAGGTGACATTTTTCTCTCTCTGGAAACTTTTAGAGAACATCTTCTCATGTTCCTAGGTATTCTGAAATTTCAAAATCTTGTTTGTTTTCTATGCTGGGGACTAGAGGAGATATATTGATCTGAAGACTTGAGCTTTTTTGGTCTGGGAAATTCTGTTCAATTATTTATTTGAATATTCTCTCCTGCTTTCTCTCTTCTACCTAAAATACTTATTGATCAATCCTAGACCTCCAGCACTTTTTTGTGTCTTATCTTTTCTCTAATGAAATTCTGTTTCTTTCCCTTTCTGCTTTATTTTCTGACAGATTACCTTGACCTTAACTTTCCATCTTTCCACTGAATTTTAGCTATATTTTTTATGTCCAGGGACTTTTTTGTTCTCTAATTGTTCCTTTTTCATAGCACTACTCATGTTTCATAGATATAGTGTCTTCTTGAATTCTCTTTTTAAGTTCTCTTCTACCTATAAATTGTTTCTGTTTTCTTGGAGGTCTCTTTTTCAGTTTGTTTATCTTAGTTCTTTCTACTTCGTATTTCAGGTTTCCTCAAATAACTTCTGGCTTATGGTTGCCCATTCATAGTTAAGAATGAAGCAGTAGAAAAGTTTCCTGAAAGCTTTGTATACACAGATAAGAGGAACTGAATGGCAGGCTTTGTTTCAGAGTGAGCTGGTCTTTGTGTTTGGGGACTTCTAAATGTCAGCCTGCAATGTGCTTTACTCTAGGATACCACCTTAAAACCAGCTCTCCTAGTCTTCCTCAGACAGTTTCATTTCTTTAAAGAAGACCCTCCCTTTTAGTGGGGAGGAGGAATATGGGGAAGGGAGGGGCAGAGCTGAGCACTCTGCATACCTGGCTGAGTATTCTGCGTACGAGGGGCAGAGAAATTTTTTGTCCCATTTATAGACTTTCAATTAGATCCCCATTTTCAGCCACATACCCACTTCCCACCCTCCATTGCACCCAGCATGTCCACATCTCAAGCTTCTTCAGGCTTCCATGGGTGGGTCAGCTCCCATCTTGGCTGCAGATCCTGCCATGTGCATCCAGCCTGCAGCATCTCCATCCTTCTTCCTCAGTCACGACTCTTCCATCAAACCACTTGTCCAGAAATTTGCTGAGACTTCTCTTGTCCACAGAAGCCCTCCCCCCAACTCTTTTCTTTGGAAAGACTTATATGTTTATTATTTATTTCTGAGACATTTCTGAGAAGGAGGAGATAAACACATGTGCATTTGGTTGGCCATCACAAACTGGAAGTCCCACCTGCCTTGTAATGGGGGGTGGTGGGGGGTGGGCATGGGACTGGGTTCTCTTTTGCAATTTTACATTTTTACATTTTTACAATTTTACTGAGCAGAGTGCGAAGTCTTTCTAAGAGATGACACATTTACAAGAAATTCAAAAATATGCACAGAGATGCAAGGAAAACTATTTTTTATTACATAACACATTTGAGTGTGTTGATTAAAATATATTTTAAATATGAAACTAAAATCAGACATGTCCCTAAAGCATCTCCTCAGAATCTTAAACATTTCATAGAATATACTCAAGAAACCACTGGCCTAGTAAAAAGAGCATGGAATTGGGAGTCAAATAAACCTGATTCAGATCCTGGCTCAACCATCTGTTACTTCACTCATCGGTACCTACCTCCTTACATTACTGGGAGAATTGAATGAGACAGTATACATGCAACGTACCTGGCACAGAACCTGGTGATTAGTAGGTGCTCAGTAAATGCTGATGACTATTCTTTCTCCCCACTTCATACTGAGCTTCTCACCATGCTCCACTTTGTTCTACACTATTTCCACCTCCCTCTTTCTCTACCTCTTTGAGCGCCTGCTCAGTCTTTAATGTTCAGATCACACATTCCCACATTTACAAAGTCTTCTCCCACCCTCCAGAAGGTTCACGGTTCTTTATTTTGTGCCCCCACCCAACCCTAGCACTTGTTCACACCTCCGTTGCAGTTCTAATCTCTCTGCGACAGAGAGAGCTGTGTGCACATCTGTCCCTCTGCTGGAGAAGGATTCCCCAAAGGCAGCATCCTGATCTTGTTCCTAAGTTTCCCCCCAGCACCCACTGTGGTAGCTGACACAGAGTAGGCACTCAATGAATGTTGGAATCTAATTGAATTGCAACAAACTAACCTCAATTAGGGACAGCCTGAAACAACTGCCAGGCTGAGATACAAAAACCAAGCCGTGACCCAGAAAGACAGATTCTAACTTGTCCATGACGCAGACACCTTGTTCCTTTCCTGTAGGAGTTTCTGAGCTGTTGTCATCATGACCTCCGCCCCCAGTCCTGCCCCTGTGCCAAACACAAGTAAACACGTTCAACTCCAGGAGACAGAACTTTGGTTTGGCTCGGCCCTTTCCGCACCCCATGAGACAGAGTCAGGAGGACCAGACAGAGCTCACCTGGATTTATGGGAACCCACTGGGTGGGGATAGGATTTTTTTTATCCTCCAGAGTGACATGTTTAGCTCTGGGGCTGGGCTGGGGCAGGATGCTTTCTCTGTTATTCTCTTTTGCCTTCTTGGGAAGCACATGACAGAAGAAAACATTTGGGGTCCTGGCCTCTCCCCTCTTCCTCCCTCTGCCTTCACCTCTGACACAGGCAGGGTCAGGCCATGAATCAAGCAAAACCTCTGTTTGGTGTCATATCTCTTATGACACTATCTGTAAGCGGGACCCTGTTCTGGGGTCTCACACAGACTACTCATATTGGGGGTCACTGGTGTCATGAAGAATGAAAAGTCCCTGTCCTCCAGGAACCCCTAGTCTAATGAGGGGTGGGGTAGGGAGATACAGTATAGTCCCAGCCCTGGAGTTGCTCCCCAGCTGATGCGGTCACACCCACACTAGGGGACACCCAGTTCAGAGTGGGGGACTGCGCAGGCACAAACAAGCATCATCCAAAGTTGAAGAGATACAGCCCCAGTCACGGCACCTACTGTGTACCAAGCATTTGACATATGTATCATGTACATGGTCATACCCCAGGGGTGCAGTGTCAAAGCTGTGCTATCATCAAAGGGGGCAACCAAAAAATAACAATTTCAAAATAACTCGGTTTGTTGACTTGAAATGCCTGAACCCGAACAAAAGGGCTTCATAGATCACAGCGATGCTTCTTCAGTCTTCTTGCTCCCATCCGCTCTTCTCCCTCATACACTGCAGCTGTTCCCAAACCTCCCTCCTCTCTTAGTCTTGCCCCTGCTCCTTCTTCCTCTCTCTATCCTGCCAACTCTATAGCACATTTGCCTAAGGATTTTTCTGACAAATCAGCCCCTTCCTTAGAGGCCAACGGAGGCAAAGAAACTGAGTCAGCCAAGCCAGAATTTTCTCCAACGGGCAGGGAGAAGGGAAAGCCTGGGAAAGAACACTCATACACTAATAATTTCCATCCTGTCATATATATATATTGGTTGACACGATTGTCCTTATTCTATAGATGAAAAAACTGAGTTTAGCAAGTAACACGTGACCAATGATGGCATGCCATTGATCCATGGGGGAAGAGGGACTTGAACCCACGCCTTCTGGCTTCTGTGCAAGGGGATATGTGGTCCCTGAAAAAGACAAATATCAATTAGCAGGGTGCCCAGAGTGAAGGACTCAGGTGACTCATGGCTTTGTGGAAAGCATCTCCAGGGTGAGGCAAATTTTTCTTCAGTACCTCAGGATACGTATGTGTTTGTGTCTGTGCATCTGGGGAGTCGGTGAGGTGACCGCAGGGAGTTCCCCTCAGCAGGATGACTGCCCCATCCACTGCCCACACTTCCCAGTGTGGGAGGACATTCCACAAGGAGCTCCTCATCCCGGGGAGGTTCAGGGAGCACTGTGAGGATGGCTCCAACGCTAAGGAAGATACAAAGGGTCAGAGTGGGCCCGGGGGCTCCTGGGGGCCAGCCTGGAAGCATAATTCACTCACAAGCGCCTTGTTACAGAACGTGAAGGTTCTGTCTTCAGCAACACCAGGCTGGTGTAGCAGAGAATTTTGCCAATTTTACAATTGAGAAAACTGAGACCCAAAGAAGTTACACAGCCAGGCTGACACCCAGACCTTCTGACTCCTTCCACAACCTGCAGCCACCCCGGCTGCTGGGGAGGGGTAAACACACCTGGACCCCACTCCCACGCCCCCAACCCACCCCAAAATTGTGCCCCAGATGGCCTTTGACACCTCCCTCTTTTCTTTCTGGAGCCCCCAAGTGACTCTGGACATGGGCTCCTCGGGGTAGACCCAGGGAGCTTGTCCAGCTGGCTCTTTCCTAGGCTGTGCGAATGGAAGGATGCCAGCAATGACCACACTGTGGGGTGGGGATTTGAACGCTGGGCAGGGGCCCGCTGGGGACCTCTTCCTGTTCTGCCACAAGCCCACAGCCAGGGCGGTCTTCCTCCACTGCCCAGGAGGAGGTGGGAACATATCACAGGGTATAGAACCCCGGTGGGGGGAAGGGGAGAGGACAGGAGGACAGAGGGCCCTGAACAGTTGGGGCGCTCACCCCTCTCCTCCATGCCCAGCCCCCTTTAACTGGATTACCGTTGTCTTATTTGTCTACACTGACTGGCAAGCTTCCATTTGAAGAAAGGGTCCGGCATCCTCCCTTCTTTCTTAAGAATATCTTTGTACAGGGTTTGTTTGCAAGCATTTTCTGTTGTGTGTGTTTAAATCGGGATTTCCCTCTCCATTCAGGAGGTTCCTAGGTGGCGGATGAAGATGGGCCAGGGGAGTTGTCTCACCTTCACTGCTCCTGGGTTCCGCCGCTCTTGACCCCAGAAGTATTGAAAATATGGCTTCTCCTTGAGGCCTCCGCCACTGGACACCTCTCCCTGCTCAGTATCTGAAACTTCTGAACTCCTCTGTTTTTTAACCGCCGTGGTTCGACCCTGCCTGATTCAGACGCTACTACCAAGAGTTATTTCCCCAGTTCTTCTAGAAGGAAGTTTGTGTGGGATATCTCTGAGGTCCTCAAAGACATCGGCTGCCCCCGTGCCCTCGGACGTTCCCACAGCTGCTTAAGCATCCCTGGGTTCCAGGAGGGATTTTGCTTCACCTGCACATCGGTTCTATGTCGAATGTAGAAGATGCCACTGAATGATGCTTGTTGGCAGTTAACTGCCTTTTCTCTTCTCTTGTCGCCTCTGCACAGCTGTTAAACTCCACCGCCTCTTTTAAAGCCCTCTAGCTCCACTGATTCTGGCTGCGGAATGCCTGGAAGAAGGACCTTGGTCCTGGTCTTCTTTGAAGAAAGAATTCAGCAAAGAGATCAAGATTGTGAAATTGAGACAGTGTTTATTAGTAGCAAAGTACATGTGGAAGAGCACACGGGTGAACTTTGAGTGAGCTGCTCACAATAGGGGTGGCTTAAGTTGCTCATACAGGTTTTCTGGGTTGCCTCTAGCTAACCATCTTTCTTGTGCCCATATTTGTTCTGACTCAGAGTCCTTCCTGGTGTGCACGTGTATCTCTCAGCCACGTGCATCTTCCAGCATGAAGGTTTCTGGGAGGTTGGCAGGACATATTATGGGCTGGTGACTCCTTCCTCCTTTTGTCCCTCCCCTAGACTGAGGACCCCTTCTGCGCAGGTGTCAGGCTGGGCTTTCACTTACTCAGGACCCGATGCTCCTGCTGGTATCTTGTGTCAGCAGGAGACCAGTTGCAACTGCTCAGCCTGGGGCCTATCTATCTCCTATCCCACCAGGACACTTCATCCAAAGACCGAGAGTACTAGGGGAAGCAGGTGTTCTAGTCCCCCATGCACCCTGCCCTGTGACCTGAGCACTTTGGGTGGACACCCAAAGGTAGTGAGACCAGAGCAAGGATTTGAGGCTGTTCAGTTCACAGCTCACATTGGAGAATCCTACCCTGGAAGGAAGGCAGGGGGCTGGATTGGATGACCTTGGGCCCTCAGTGCTGAAGATCAGTGGTGGGGCTGCTCCCAGAGCCCCAGGTGCTGGTCAGCAGAGTCTCTTTTCCCTCCGACCTTCCAGGAAGACATTCTTCCCCTCCTTGTGCAGGTCTGTTGACTGGTCTGGGAAGCAAACCCATGAGGCAAAGGAGGGAGCCAGAGGCAAGGAAGCCAGTGGGAAAACCAGCCCGAGATCAGAGGCCTGAAGTCCATGTGTCCCCACCATCCCCATAAATCCAGACCCCAACGCCAGCCACAGCAGGGAGTGGGGCCTGGGGCTTTATGAATGAAATGAGTGGAGAAGCACCTCGAAGCCAGCGAAAGCACCCCGCAGCCTGAGGCCTGAGCCCTGCCAGAACCACAGACAGTCCTCGGCACCAGGAGGACGGACGGATGGGGAGACAGAGCTGCGGCCCCACAAACCCACCCCCGCCACTCACCACGCCATACATCAGTAGGGTTCCTCAGAGCCTCGTGGGGGGCCTGCGGGTGGCAGGGAGTTACCTGGCAACCAGGACTCTGGGAGGGAACGTTCCTCAAGGCCCCAGTTTCAAGACAAAGAAACAGCCCTGCCCTTAGGGAGCTCCACTCCAAGGGGGAGACCCAGGTCTTACTTGGGGTGTAGCAGGGGTTGGGTCAGGCTCGCTCACTGAGACACCTCAGGGCTCCACCACGACTCCCTCCCCCAGGGCAGGGCGAGGCTGAGGGTGGAGGGTGGAGACTCCGTGAATAAGCAGGGTTCCCAAGGGCTGCGCTTCCAAGAAAAGTGACTCAGAGGCAGGGAGAGAGGAGAAGCCCTCACCTGGCCCAGTGGGCTCAGCTGCCCGGGCACCTGGGAGACTCCTGTGCCTTCGCACACCCTCAGGCACAACTACTCCCAGAAAAGGGTCTTTGGAGACAGGCCCCTGTGCAGCTCAGGGAAGATTCCCGGGGCCAAGTGTCCTGTAAATGCTGGTAGGGTCGGGAGGAGACCTTAATGAACTCCTCTCCCAGAGCCCTGACTTCTTTCTGCCCGGAGCTCAAACGAGCTCAAACAGCCTTTGCAGGAAAACACCCACTGCAGGTGCCTGGTCTCCCCCGGGCATGCGCCTTGAACACGTGCCAGCTGACTCTCCTGCGCACTTGGCACTTCACCCTGGCTGGTCTGCCTCCAGCCTGTCCTCCAAGACAGGCAATGAGCTGCCTGAAGGCAGAGCCCAACCTGGCTCCGGCTCCCCAGGGCACTTTGCTCAGAGCACACTCACGATGGGTGTTTACAAGTGTTGAAAAACCTACTAGGTACGGTATTTCTTAAGGCCGGTCACGTGCCCGCATCTCCACCACCACCACCCTAAAGCTTGCACCCTCTCGGACCTGCCACGACCTCGGAACTAGTCTTCCAGCTTCCTCTCTTGACCACCAGTCCCACCCTTCAGCCATACCACAGCCAAAGGGCCTTTCAAAACAGTGTCATCATGCTTCTTCAAACACTGTTGTTCCCACTGCTCTTGGGATGGATCTAAAATATCTAACCCGGTCTGCAAGGGCTGGGGCCTGGCTACTTCTCCAGCCTCGTCATTGTAGGCCCCATTCTTTGTGTACCAGCTGCACTGATTGTCTCTGGCTCTTCAAGTGGACTACTATCACTTCTACCTCAGGACCTTTGCACTTATCGTTCCCTCCACCTGCCAGCTCTTTCTCTCTGCCTTCACACCCTTTGCCTGCCTAATTCCTATTGTCTTTGGACGTCAGATTAATTGTCTCCTTCTTGGAGAAGCCCTCCCTGATCTCCCAGAAGCGGGTTCCCCATTACATACTCTCAAAGCAACCACAGCTTTTCCTTCATTGCATCTTTCACCATTTGTAATTATACATATGCATGGTTCTTTCATCAGTGTCTATTCCCCTCCTGCCCCAAAGTCTGTCAGCAGGATATAGACCACTGCCCAGCCCCAGCTGAGGGACACACCTGACCTAGAAATGTTCTGCACCCCGGTGGGCTGAAATTTGGGAAGTACCTGACCCAAGAGGTGAGCCCCACCCTGTGCCAAAGGTGTGCGGAGGAGGAACAGGAGTGGGGAGAGGCATGCATTCTCACCAAAAGGGAAAGGGAAAGCTGAGGAATATTTAGAGAGGGAGATAAGGTGGCCAAAAGGAAATGAGCTCCTGGGAGCTGTTGGCTTGAGGCAGGGCAGTTTAGAATGAAGGTTGCAGATCAAAGCCACAGGAAGTGGGCTGGTTTTTTTCAGTAACGGAAGAATCAGATCAAAGCCACACTTTCCTGTCTGGGTGGGGTAGGCAATTCATTCACTTATTCATCCGGATTCGTACGTTATCATAGGTCATTCAACAAATATTGATGGAGCACCTTTCTCTGTGCCAGGCCCCGTGCTATGCCCTGAGGCTACAGTGATGAGTGCAAGTGGATTGGACCCCTATTCTCCTGAATTTACAAGCATCTTGCTGAGTGTCCAGACCAGTTTTTAAGTGGCAAGATTGCAGTCCATTTAGTGAGTCACTGCCAGTATTTTTAGAAATGAAATACAGAATGGAATGGAATGGGATGGGATGCAATGGGAGGGAATGGAATGGGATGGGATGCAATGGAAAATATCACTGTATCCCACATAATAGGAAGAAAAGGAAAAACACTGTTTCAGTTGTATATGTATTACGTGAACTGGATAGCAGCATAAAATGTATTTCTTACCATTGGTCATGATCAAAAAGGTTTGAGAAATACCAGTCTAAAATAAATATTATTTACATAATTCCATAAGCCCATAACTAAAGTCTGTGATAGGGAGCACGCAGGGACAGAGTGCTATGGAGAATGGAATGGTACAAACCCCATCTGGTCGGGGCTGGAGAAGGGTGGTCAGGGAAGTCTTCCCTGGGGAGAAGATGCTTGAGGGAGGAGGAGGGGGAAGGGGTGAAGGAGGGGGAGGGGGAGAAGCTGTTAAATAGGCCTATCCTGAGAGGCCCAGCGTGGGGCAGAGACAGGCAGAGAGAACTATGTGGGCCATCTGGGAGGAAGGAGCATGGAAACTTTAAGGGAAGGAGAGAAGAGGCCTGCAGTTTGGAGAGCAGAGAGGAGGATGGCATGACTTGAGGATGGAGAGGCAGGAAGAAGTCTTGTGGGGCTTGTTGGAGAGTTTGGCCTCTGAAAGGCAACAAGAAGCCACTGATGAGTTTAGTCATTCTTGTATTCAACAGCAGCTTGCCAGGTCATCCCTTGACCTGGCTGTCGTGGTTCTGGAGACACAAAGGTAAAAGCACCTGCAAGCCGCTTCCAGGCCAGTTGGGGGTCAAGACAGGTAGGAAGTGGTCAAGGCAGACTCTCATCCCAGTTGAGCAAACTGGTATCTTGGGCTGGGTTCCCCCGTGGCAGACTCTACAACAAGAATGTGCGTGCCAGGGACTTCCCCAGCGGTCCAGTGGTTAAGACTTAGCACTTCCACTGCAGGGGGCGCAGGTTCGATCCCTGGTTGGGGAACTAAGATCCCACATGCTGCTCAGTGCGGCCAAAAAAAAGAATGTGCATGCCATGCACCCCAATGTTCACTGCAGCACTATTTACAATAGCCAAGACATGGAAGCAACCTAAATGTCCAATAACAGAGGAATGGGTAAAGAAGATGTGGTACATATATACAAGGAAATATTACTCAGCCATAAGAAAGAACAAAATAATGCCATTTGCAGTAACATGGATGGATTTAGAGATTATCATACTAAGTGAAGTAAGTCAGACAGAGAAAGACAAATATGATATCGCTCATGTGGAATCTAATTTTTTTTTAATGATACAAATGGACTTATTTATAAAACAGAAACAGACTCACAGATTTTGAAAACAGACTTATGGTGACCAAAGGGGAAACATGGGGTGGGGAGGGGATAAATTAGAAGCTTGGGATTAACATACACACACTACTAATATAAAATAGATAACCAAAAAGGACCTACTGTATAGCACAGGGAACTCTACTCAGCATTCTGTAATAACCTATATGGGAAAAGAATCTGAAAAAGAATGAATACGTATATATGTATAACTGAATCACTTTGCTGCACACCTGAAACTAACGCAACATTGTAAATCATCTGTACTCCAATTAAAGAAAAAAAGAATGAGCGTGCCAGTCACTTACTTGGGGGGTGAGCCCAGGGAACACTGGTAGGAAAATGGAAAAGTGACACAGAGAAGGGTAGGAGCCAATAGAGCGGGGTTGATGAGCGCCTCCCACCGGGGACCTCCAGGAGACCGCAAGGAACAGACCTTCCTAAGGGAGAAGAGCTGTGGTTTCCATCATCTAGGTCTCATCTTTCACTGGCTGAGCCTGCTCCTGGGGACACTCCTGGCCTGTCTCTTGCACAGGCCGGGCCTGCTTCCACTGCAGAGAAAGCCATCTGGAAGAGCTACAGGGTTGCAATGCCAAGGGGATATGGACAGGGCACTTACCGTTTCTGCCAAAATCAATCTGTACTGTGTCCAGAGCATTCTGTGGTCCCTTAACTCATCTGCATTTGATTTAGGGTGATGACCTCGAAATCTCTAACTCCAGTTTTCACTTTTCCTCTGGCCTCCAAATCCTTAAATCAACCAACCATCAGCCAGACCTCTCCCTTTGGATGTCCCACGAGCACCTCAAGTCATCAGATCCTAAACTTAATTCATGTGAATCTCCACCCCCACCAGCAAACCTCCACCTCCAGTTTCCCCATTGGTATGAATGGAATCCCAATTACCCAGTCACCCAAGCCAGAAACCAACTCCCTCTTCCCACTGCCTACAACCAGCTGATCACAGCCCCTCAATCCCATCACCCCTTGGTCTTCTCCATCACTCCCAGCCTGAGGGTTCCCCACTGCTTTAACGCAGATCCACACATTGGCACCCTGGCTGCCTTTCCCAGCCCCCATCAGGCCATCCCTGATGCAGCCCAGTCAAATCTTCCAAAACACAGATCTGGCTGGGTTTGTCCCCTGATCGAAATCCTTGATGCCTCCCCAGCTGTCCTGAGGATGAAGTCAAACACCTCTGGGTGGTAGAAAGGCTTTCCCATCCCCTCCTAGCCAACCTAACATCCCACGCCATCATGACTACCATCCCACCACATACGCTCCGACTATTCTAAATTATTCCTAATTCCCTTGACACAAATCCATTCCTTTGCTAAATCCACTCTCTAAACTCAACATCCTCTGCCTTGTCCATCTGGCAAATAATCCTTTCGGTCTCAGCTCAACTCTGCCTCCTCTGGAAAGCCCACCCTGATTCCCCCCACGCTCCCACTGTATCTTAAACGTCCTCCTTCAGAGCAAGGACGTCATCAAATTGTGAAATTGTTGTTTAACCGCAGATCTGCCTCCCCTGTGAGAACTCTTTGAGGGCAAGGCATTATTTCATCTTTGTTTTCCCCAGCAACTAGCACGCAGACTGCTCCCAGAAAACCCTCCATAAATATTGACCAACCAATGAAGTGACCAGGCTCAGGTGACACTGCTGGACAGTGGCCGAGCTGAGATGGGAAGCTGGACTCTTTCCCACCCTCATGTCAACACAGGTGACACTGACCTGTTTAAGACGAGAATGCACAAAGTGGCCCTTCATCTCCCTGCACGGCGCTGAACCTTGTCAGCAGGACTCGGAGTTGTCAGGACAGTGGGGACAGTTTGCACTGAGCCATCCACACTCTCTCAGGACCAGAGGCAGGGTCAGACCTATAGACAGGCTTTGAACCTGGGCAGAGCAAGGAGTTTCCATCTCACTGGGCACTACAGACAGTCTTGACTTCAGGGCCACTGGGCTCTACCCACATGGGCCAAATGGCCAGTGAGCATCGGGGCCAGTGATCTGCTGTCTGGTGGGTGACTCTGGATAAGTCGCTTCCCCTTCGTGGGCATCAATTTCCCCACCTGTAAAATGGCAACTTGAACCAGGTCCATTCTGGCTCAAAAATACTATGATTTTGGGAATTCCCTGGCAGTGCAGTGGTTAGGACGCTGCACTTTTACTGCCGAGGGCGCGGGTTCAATCTCTGGTCAGGAAGCTAAGTTCCCACAAGCAACATGGTGCGGCCAAAAAAAAAAGTCAAAAAAAAAAAAAAAAATACACAATGATCTTGACTGCAATGCCCCCAAGAAACAAGACTGAGGGTCAAACCAGGGACTAGTGACACGATGTAGAAGAACACAGTGTTTGGGGACGACTGCCCGCTGCCCAGTCTCTGCCCTCGGTACCTGTTGCCCTAAGTGAGTCCCTTTACCTTCCGCAGTTTCCTCATCTGTAAAAGAGAATAACAGCAGCCACTCTGTGAGGCTGCTGTAAGGAGAAATGCCCTGAACGACGTTAACGTGCCTGCTGCACTACTTCACCCCTGGTTGATGCCATAATCGATGCGGTTTCTGTGCCCTGGTACTAGAAGGCACCTGTGGGTGCAGAGCCCGAGACCAGCTCACCTCCTCCCCTCCCTGCCTCACCCCCAATCCCATCTGTGGCTTCCCTCACCGCCAAGCTCAGCTCCTCGCCGGAGGCTGGCAGAGTCCCCAGGTGGCCAGGTGAGCGTGGTCAACCAGAGACGTGACCACCCAAGATCCCAGACCAGAGTGGCAGGGCCTGGATCCATACTGAGGTCTGGAGGGTCCGAGCCCAGAACTCCTGTCACAAAACAGCAGACCCCTGTGTGACACAGGCCCACTGGCTCACTGCCCACCCACTGTCCAGCCACTCTCCCTCTGTCCCCAGGTGACCCCACCGCATTCCTGTGGTTTGGAGTTTGCTGGTGTGATGGCAACCAAAGTCTTGGCCCCCTCCCACCAGCAAATGGGGAGGGGTCTCCAGGGGCCAAATTCTTTTTCAAATGAGATTTCCGTGGTTTCCTCAGCTGAGGCGTCTGCGGAGCAGAGAACAAACAATGTGGAATTAAATTTCTCTGTGGAATTAAACAGGCCCCGCAAGTGAAGATCTAAGCGTCTCTTTGGGCGTGGAGCCGACTTCGCCCAGTGCCAGGCTGCACTCCCACTGCCTTCCAGCCCCAGTGGTTGAGCAATCCCAGCTCCCGAGGCCATGCACCCCTTCCCCCACCAGCAGCCTCTCCACCCCATGTGACCTCAGAATTGTCACCAGAGAAGGGCTCCAGCTTTTAATGGATTCAGCTGGGGCCCCCCGACCAGAGACAGCTGGAAACCCCGAAACAGGGGCACCCTCCTGGGACGGGTCCCCACCAGCTGTGTCTGATGCCGCCACCACCACTGGGCGGGATTTCGGGATCAGCTTGCAAAGACTAGGGGACGAGGCGAGACTGGCTGTCTCCCTGCGTCCCCAGGGCCCCAGCAGCGTATTCTAGATGGACAGACCCCAAAAGTCACAGAGGAGAAAAGAAAAAAGGGGCAGAACCACCAGCTGACTTTCCCCAATCCCCAGCCCGATACCATCTTAGACCCTGGCCAGAAAGGCCACTGTACATGGGGTCTGTCCATCCAAAAGAATATTATTCTGCCACTACTTCAGGCATGAAGTACTGATTCATGCAACAACACGGATGAAACTTGAAATCATTGTGCTAATTGAAAGAAGCCAGTCACAAAAGACCACAGGGTGTATGATTCCATTTATATCAAATATCCAGACTAGGTAAATCCATAGAGACAGAGCACAGATTAGTGGCTGCCAGGGCCTGAGGGAGGGAGGACTAGGGAGTGGCTGCTTAATGGGTCTGGAAGTTTCCTTTTGGGGTGATGAAAATATTCTGAAACTAGATAGAGGAGGTGGTTGCACAACATTGTGAATGTATCAAATGTCACTTAGGGTAAACTTTATATGTATTTTAACACACTAAAGGGAGACAAGCAAGACCCTTGCTCTGTGTTCCCCAGCTGTAGAGCAATCCTGCTCTGGCCGCCCCAGGGGAAGGAGGAGTCAGAAGGTCCTAGTGGATGTTCCCACCGGAGCCGTGGCCTCCCTTCTAGACCATACAGGGCACACCAAGGACGATCACGTTCCAGCCTGAGCAGTCCTCAGATTCTCCAGGTTCCTTTTCCTAAAGGCAAACCACACCCTGGGCCCCAGGGCCAGGCAAGGGACAGCTGTTTGCAGGGGGAGTGAATGGTATTTAGGTCATCTGGCCTGGGCTCTCCACTCCTCCTGGTGCCGGATGGAACCAGGAATGACAAGAGAAGAGGGGTCAGACCACAGGCCAGGGACTGGGACCCAAGGGCAAGCCCTCCCTGGGCAGCTACCTGCTGGCACAGAATTCTAAATCATCAGAATTACGAATTTGGCCCTGGCCTTCAAGGTCATTATGAAGGTATATATGGCAAGATAGATGGGTAGACCATATTTGATTAACAGTTCGTAAGCTTGACTTTTGGCTTTGGAATATTTAGACTTGTGGTATTCGTCTGTATTTGTCTTCTGTTGCTGCATAACAAATGACCGCAGACTGAGTGGCAAAAACACCCATTTATTAAACTCACAGCTCTGCGGTGAGAAGTCTGGGTGAGTTCAACTGGGTTCTCTGCTCCCACAAGGCCAAAATCAAGGTGGGTTCTTATCGGGAGGTTCTGGGGAAGAATCCACTCCCAGACACGTTCAGATGGTTGGCAGAATCCAGTTCCGTGTGGTTGTAAGACTGAGGGTCCCATTTCCCTGCTGGCTGTCAGCTGAGAGTTGCTCTTGACTGAAATCCTTCTCGTGCTTTCAATCTCTCTAACGTCCTATTCTGCTACCAGAGAGGAGAAAATGCTCTTCTTCTTATAAAGGGCTCATCTGATTAGGTCAGACCCATCTAATTAATCTCCATATTTTAAGGCCAACTGACTTGGGACTTTAACGATATCTGCAAAATTCCTTCATAGAGTACCTAGATTTGTTTTTTGGTTTTTTTGTTGTTGTTGTTGTTTTTGTTTTTGTTTTTAATTTATTCTTTTTGGCTGTGTTGGGTCTTCGTTTCTGTGCGAGGGCTTTCCCTAGTTGCGGCAAGCGGGGGCCACTCTTCATCGCGGTGCGCGGGCCCCTCACTGTCGCGGCCTCTCTTATTGGGAGCACAGGCTCCAGACGCACAGGCTCAGTACTTGTGGCTCACGGGCCTAGTTGTTCCGCGGCATGTGGGATCTTCCCAGACCAGGGCTCGAACCCGTGTCCCCTGCATTGGCAGGCAGATTCTCAACCACTGCGCCACCAGGGAAGCCCTGTTTTTTGTTTTCTTAAGTTATTTATTTATTTATTTATTTATTTATTTATTTATTTATTTGGCTGCGTTGGGTCTTTGTTGCTGTGCGCGGGCTTTCTCTAGCTGCGACGAGCAGGGGCTACTCTTTGTTGCCATGTGTGGGTTTCTCATTGCGGTGGCTCCTCTTTGTTGCGGAGCACAGGCTCTAGGCACACGGGCTGCAATAGTTGTGGCACGCGGGCTCAGCAGTTGGGGCTCGTGGGCTCTAGAGCGCAGGCTCAGTAGTTGTGGCACACGGGCTTAGTTGCTCCAGGGCATGTGGGATCTTCCCGGACCAGGGCTCGAACCCGTGTCCCCTGCATTGGCAGGTGGATTCTTAACCACTGCGCCACCAGGGAAGTCCCCCTAGATTTGTTTTTGATTGAGTAACCAGGGGATGGGGTCTTAGGATGGGGGCATCTTCAGAATTCTGCCTACCACTGCCTCCTTTTGAAATCTTCCCCCCAGGCCTTGAAACTGTTAGTGAGAGCCTGTTCCAGCCAAGCATGTCCAGCTCTTTCTACCTCAGGATTTAACTCATGGGAACTTTGCTAAACCTAGAGCAAGCGTGGTCGACATCTGTGATACAAATGCCACCCTTTCTCCTTCAAGGACTTGATGAAATGCCACCTCCTCCATGAAGTCCTCAGCCTGAAACCCAGGCCGAATTAATCTCCCCCCGGACAGCACTTTGCTGGTACCTCTCCTCTACGGCACTTCCCAGCCTGCCTTAGGGTACAGCTGAGAGCTCTGAGTCCTCTCCAGACAAGGAGCCTCCTGGGCAGGGACCACTGGACATTGGACACTGTGCCAGGCCCAGCAGGGACCCAGAGACATGAATCAAAAGCCAGCCCTGCCTCGGAGGATCCCTCACAGTCCAGCAGGGCCAACGAACCTAGTGTGCCCATCACTGTACATACCTTCCAAACACCCTGTGATGCACATACATTTACAAGTGAGGAAACTGAGGCTCAGAAACCTTAATCAATTTTCCCAGAGTCACGTGGTCCATCTATGGGAGAAATTGGGTGTCCAGCTCCAGAGACTAAACCTGTAACTCCCACACTAAAAAATCTTAAAGAATTTGGGAATCCCCTGGTGGTCCCGTGGTTAGGACTCAGTGCTTTCACTGCCGAGGGCCCGGGTTCAATCCCCGGTGGGGGAACTAAGATCCCATAAGCCACGTGGCATGGCCAAAAAAAAAAAAATCTTAAAGAATTCAAACCCCCTGACTTCTCATCTGGGGTCAGACACTGTTACTCGGGCTGTCACCTGCTGTACCCACTCCAGTGTTTCCACGGCTTCACATCTAAAGATGTCTTTCTCACACAGGTGCAATTGGCATAGGCTCTTCTCCTCATAGTTCTTCAGGAACTCAAGCCCCTGACAGCCCACTGTGGTAAGGGCCTTGCCATCCTCCCCTGGGTCCTCCACATCCGGCCACCGGACAGGGGAAGAGAGTGAGCCAAGGTGGAGTTTTCAGAGGTCAGACCAGGACGTGGCATGGTTTACATTTCTTCAGCCACATTCCACTGGCCAGAACTCAGCCCATGATTCTGTCTGACCGCAGGGGAGACTGGGAAATGTAGTCTTACTATGTGCCCAGGAGGGAAAGGAATTGAATTTGAAGAACAGACACATGGGTGTTGCCATGAATGCCACACGCTTTGGCCACATGTGGCTCCAGGGGTGCTGTATGCAAAGGGCTGCCTGGTGCCGTCAGTGACAACAGAACGAAGGTCAAGAAGTGAAGACAGGGGTGCCTAGCGAAGCTCCGGAGGCGGCGGCCACAGACCCAGCGGTGTGCAGAATTATAAGGCTGTCTGCTGAGATTTGAAGAATGGCAACAAAAGAAAGTATCAGCATCTTTTATAACATTTCTTTTTTTTTTTTTTTAATAAATTTATTTATTTATTTATTTTTGGCTGTGTTGGGTCTTCGCTTCTGTGCGAGGGCTTTCTCCAGTTGCGGCGAGCGGGGGCCACTCTTCATCGCGGTGCGGGGGCCACTCTTCATCGCGGTGTGCGGGCCTATCACTGTCGCGGCCTCTCCCGTTGCGGAGCACAGGCTCCAGACACGCAGGCTCAGCAGTTGTGGCTCACGGGCTTAGTCGCTCCGCGGCATGTAGGATCCTCCCAGACCAGGGCTCGAACCCGTGTCTCCTGCATTGGCAGGCGGACTCCCAACCACTGCACCACCAGGGAAGTCCAGTATCAGCATCTTTAGTTCAGCATCCCTGGCTGTGGGATATGTAGATTCACTTCTACCTGAGAATCCTCTGCAGGAACAATTTTAAAATGCTTGGAACTATATGTTGAATAATTATACAAAGTTCCAGATTGCAACATGGGGATCCCTCATAGTGCATGAGGTCCTTTATTACTTGCTCTGTTTACCTGGATTTTTGTTTCAATTTATACCTTACATGAAAAAGTACAAAATTCAAAAGGATAAACCAGAAACGTGGGAAAATCAGTGGAAATATTTTAAAGTACTTCTCTTTAATCGCTTTTGTATCCAGCTTCTTTGATTTGTGGAACCTATTATTTTACAGAGTATTTCAATATTCCTTATGATTGGGAAACAATGCCACGATGGTACATGCTTTTGGCAAGATGCTTTGGCTGTGCAGTGATTGCGGATACCTGGCACTATTTCCTGCATAGGCTCTTAAACCACAAAAGAATACATAAGCATATTCATAAAATTTGTCATGAGTTTCAGGCTCCATTTGGAATGGAAGCTGAATATGCACATCCTCTGGAAACCCTAATTCTTGGAACTGGATATATCATTGGAATCATGCTTTTATGTGATCCTGTTATTCTTCTTTGGGCCTGGATGACCGTTCATTTGACAGAAACTGTTGATGTCCATAGTGGTTACGACATTCCTCTCAACCCTTTAAATCTCATTCCTTTCTATGCTGGGTCTCAGCATCACGATTTCCACCACGTGAACTTCATTGGAAACTATGCTTCGACATTTACATGGTGGGATAGACTTTTTGGAACAGACTCTCAATTTATTGCCTACAATGAGAAGGTGAAGAAGGTTGAGAAAAAGACTGAATAAACATCTCACATAAATCTTCCTGAAGTTACACATTTCCTGAATTGAAGCTCATAGCTAACATTGCTTCTGGGGAGTGGAAATAAACATGTGTCTTGGTTGCTAAGTGATAAAAAGAACATTAACAACTTTTAATTATCTCCCTAGTGGGAACTTTTATATGTTTAAGTACAGTTTCCCTGAGGAAGCTTTAAAGGCCATGTTGCTAACCTTACAACAAAGGATTTAAGTAATGGAAGGAATATTAATGTATGTCTTTTCCCCAAGTTGTACCATAGGCCTGAAGCTGAAATTGGTCTTCAAACCTTCTAAATATATAGTGGCCATTTCAAGAACTCTTAGTAGTATTGAACTTGTAAACACTTTTTTGGAATTTGCTTAAAGATCAAATGCCATGGGTTGAACCACACCAATCTGTATAGTGTGAGTGAATCCTGACTCTGAAATAGCCAGCACTGGGAATTTCTACTCTTATCTGGAGCTGACCAGTTTGGGGTGATTCTCTTTCTTTGAGAAGTCCTTTTTGATTGCAATGTACTACTCTTATCTATAAATTAAGGCACTTCTGAATTGATGAAAGACTATTTTAGTCTAAAGGTTTTCAGGTTACTTGAATTTTTTAAACACTGAGCTTTATTTCTGCTATTTACCCTTTCTTTTTTGTGCATCAAGTGTTCATCATACTTAAAGCTGTATCTTGAAACTCTGTGTACTGACTTGCTGTATTTGCACTTGGAGCTATTGAAATAAACGTGATTTTGTTTGAAAAAAAAAAAAGAAGAAGTGAAGACAGGGTGGGCACACCAGCAGGGGCCGGGGAGTTGTGAGAGCACAGAGTGTCCTCTTAGTCACCCACTAGGCTCAGCAGGAGGCCTTGCTCATCCGATGAGCTCACCTTGGGCCTAGGGCTATGCAAGATCACCAGCAGCACCCCCCATCCTCCCCCGAGCTGGCCAGGTCCCCCTTCTCCAGGCCAGGCCCTGGACAGATGGTCCAGCAGCTTTGGCCATAGCTGCTCTGGCCAGGGGTAACACACAGGCCCTGATGTCCCTAGGAGTAGGCCACACTCCTCCCCTCCCCCCAGCTGGGCAGGCCCAAGGGTCGCAGTGCTGAGCCCCCAGCCTGTCTGTGACTGGATACAAGTGGCTGATTTTCTTTTCCGATTTAACCCTGAGGTATAAAAATCACCAAATTATGTCCCAAAGCCAAGGACAAATTATTTGGTCCAGAGAAGTCACATGACTTAGCCCTGGTCAGAGTGACGCAGACTCTGTCTGTCATGAGGGAGGAAGGGGTGGGAAAGGAAAAGAGCGTTCTAAGAGGAAGCATGTGCACACCTGCGCTGGGGCCCACCCAGTGTACTCCCCAGAGAGCAGAGTAGAGGAGATGCCAAGGTCCCAGCCCTGGGTCCCAGGAGAACAGGTATCCCTGAGGCCACAGGACCCGGTGCGGTGGGAATGGGGCTGCAGTAACCACCCTGCATTGCCTCCACATGTCTCTGTGCGGGTTGGGGGAGGGCCCCGGAAGGCAAGGACCTGAGTCTCAATCTGATTCTCTCACCACTTGCAATGGGTCCTTAAGCAACGCCCCACCCTTCCCGGCCCGAACCTCAGCTGACTCATCGGTCCAGGGAGATCTGACCACATCCCGCACAGGTAACACAGAATGATCCATTTTCTTCCAGGGGGAAGAAAATTTTAGAATTCAACATATATGTGTCCACGTGTTTTTCTATTTAAAAGTAAGAAAGGAATTTAGCTCTACTAATATTTAACATAAAAATTGACCCAGGCACCCCAACTCAGTCTGTTTTGGTCAGTCGTGTCCTCCACATTAGTCAATGTCTGGAAGGAGGTGCAGTCACTCCATCAGGCAGAGAACTTGAGGAGGGCACCCCCACTCTATCACTCAACTTCCAACCTATGGGAACATGTTGCCATTTACATATGCCCAGTTCAGTGGAATTCACAGATTGCAATGTCTGATTCAAACTAAATTAACCTGCCTTAGAAAAGGACAAGTGGCCTAAAAAGATTTCTGCCAAGAAACGGCAAGAAAGTAGACACACTTCCCCTGATCCTAGGCCACGATTTCATCTGACATTTCAGGAAGGAAAAGCAAGGGTCGCGTGTTGAGTGTTCCAGCAGAGATTTCCAAAAGTGAAATCTTTTTTCATGAGGATAAGGGTGAAGTTTAAACAGTCGTTAAGGAAGTAATTTTTTTGGAAGGACTATAGTATGAGAGGGAATTTAGAGATAACGTTGAAAAGTGTTCCTATTGCTTATATGATTTTATTGCTGAAAACCTTGTGTGTTCCCAAGATCTTTCATATCTACCCTTCAAAGAAAACAAAAAGGAATTTTTAACTTGTTTAAAAACCTTCCAAATGAAGAGTTTGAGTGAGTGTAAAATCCATTTGGTGAAAGTATTAAAATGCAACACATTCCAATTTCTTTGCAGGAAGAACTGATTGACATGAGAGAAGATGGAAATTTGAAAGTCAATTGTGAACAGAACCTTTGCATAATTGGTGGATGGCAATGAAAACTGAAAAATGAATGTCATGGTTTAATGAGCAGAGCCCACAATGCACCTCATCCGTCTGGATCTAGATATTTTCACGAGGCCTCCTTTTCAGCTGTGACAGCCTTTCAAACTGAATATTGAAATAAACCGTACTTAGTACCAGACATTCAAGTCACTGTGTGAAACCATGATCTTCAAAAGTAAAGAAGGATATTCAATGGTGTCGCTCTCGCTATGAGAGCAAAAAGGGATTTTAGGCCATTATGAAATGAAATGCCATAAAAATTTCTTTAAAACGGTTTTTATTTATTACCTCTTTCATTTCTAGTTATATAGTTTTATAATGTGCGCAAAGTAATAATATACATAGTGTCTAGTTTATTCATATATTATAGTGTACCTAATATTTTATAATAGATATACTTTTGTAATGTACATGCTATTGTATATTTACGTATATAGTTCATGTTTATGATTTATTAGGTTCTATGTATATGATTTATAAACAAATAGGTATCAGGGACGCCTGCTCAACATTTTTTACTGGTGATGTATGAACAATACAGTTTGAGTTCCGGGTGACGGCAATGCCCAAGGGGCCCCTCCAGCTCTGGCACTGGAGGCCACATGGAGAACACTCTACTCTGAGTGGGGACATTCATAACAGAGACGTCCCTAGATTGGGCCTCACCTGGCATACAGGTGGAGGCTCAGGCATGCACATTTTATAGCTAAGGAGTCAGAAGTACAAAAGAGTAAGGCATGAGGAAGGCTTCACCTCGCAAGGGCAGCCCCATCATAAAGACCAAAATCCCCTCCCCAGGGATAAGAAGGACCACAGTCTTCCCCTTCTCACCCCTCCCACTGCAGCAGAAGGAAAACATGACTTCGCTTCTGCTCAGGGGCTCTGAGAGGGTAACTGTCTTTCCTGGAGCATCACAGCAAATTGGAGATGGAAACTAAGTGTAAATGCAAGCATCCAGAGTGCTAGGTATGGCCTTTTACCTGCTCTGCTCTCTCTGGGCCTTGACGCAGAGCCTGGTGCTTAGTTACCAAAGTTCTCACTCTTGTCTCTGTTGGGAAGCCCTTCCTGCTATTCATTTCAGTCTTGCATGCTGCAAATAAAGCCTAGAATGTTCAGGAGGTTAACCAGTTCAGTTTTCTGCCCCATTGTAGCAAAGAATATCCCTCTCCAATCTTTGGCATCTGTCTTAACCCCAGAGAAGAGAGTCCCAGAGAAAAGTAAGGTCGGCACCTCTGCTACCCTCTCAAGGGGTTCAGCAACTCCCTGAAGCAAGATGATCTTTCTCTGGCACAAAGGTGTTCACATCGCTCCCTCCCTGCTCCTGCTCTGCTTAAAAACATCCCTGTAGGGCTTTCCTGGTGGCGCAGTGGTTGAGAATCTGCCTGCCAATGCAGGGGACACGGGTTCGAGCCCTGGTCTGGGAAGATCCCACATGCTGCGGAGCAGCTGGGCCCGTGAGCCACAACTACTGAGCCTGCGCGTCTGGAGCCTGTGTTCCGCAACCAGAGAGGCGGCGATAGTGAGAGGCCTGCTCACCGTGATGAAGAGTGGCCCCCGCTTGCCACAACTGGAGAAAGCCCTCGCACAGAGACGAAGACCCAACACAGCCAAAAATAAATAAATAAATTTTAAAAAGCATCCCTGTATCTCCATCGCCCACAGCAGAAAAGCCAGGCTGCTTAGGCTGACCTCCACGCCCTTGACCCCCTAGGTGAGCCCACCTGCATCACTCACCAGCAAGAAACAGAAACCACACTAGCTAATTTAAGCAGAAAGGAATTTCATGCAGGTAATTCTATGCTGACAAAATCACCAGAAGGGCTAAAGGAACAGGCTGCACCAGCAGGAATGGCTCCCAGAAAAACATGGGACGCACCTTGCGAAACACCTCCTCTGACACCGTCTGGAAGGTAAAAAATCAGGAGCCGCCCGGGGTCTGTTGGCTTCAAGAAGCATCACCTAACTGATTCAGGGGTCAGGAGACCATTTCAGCAACAACTTCTCCATACTCACAAAACTGGACACTGGATGCTAGAAGCCAGCCGCCCCCCAAAATCAGTGTCTCCACAACCAGGCTGAGCAACAAGCCATGTTCCCAAGTCCGTTCGATTGACAGAACCTGTTGCCTAATCAGAACTCTAGCCGCAACAGAGTCTGAGGAACACAATGGTCAGGGTCCAGCTTCTCCAGCTAAGGAAGGCTCACTAGGAGAAGAGTGGGTGGAGGTCGATGCTATATACACACTGTCTCTCCAGATTCTTCTCCCAGCATTCTTCCCACCCTCACCCTGAGTTCCAGCTACAGAGAACACTCCAATGGTCCTGGGAGCACCCCAGGCTCCTTCTCACCTCTCTGACTTTGCCCAGGCGGGTCACCATACCCCTCTATTTTGAATGTGCTCTGAGTCTGAGATGCTTTCTCTGGTTCCAGGAGACAGGGGTTACCATAGCCCAAAGCTGTCCAACAGAAATGTAATCTACATGTAATTTTAAACTTTCTAGTAGCCACGTGTTGAATAATGGCCACCCCCAAAGTATCAAGTCTTAACTCCTGAAACTTTCTAATGTTACCTTATTTGGAAAAAGGATCTTTGCAGATGTAATTAAGTTAAGGATTTCATGGTAAGATTACCCTGGATTATCTAGGGGAGCCCTAAATGCCATCATATGGTCTTCATAAGACAGAGGTAAAAGATAACACAGACAGGGGAGAAAGCAAAGTAAAGACAAGGCAGAGGGACTTCCCTGGTGGCACAGTGGCTGGGAATCCGCCTGCCAATGCAGGGGACACAGGTTCGAGCCCTGGTCCGGGAAGATCGCGCATGCTGCGGAGCAGCTAAGCCCGTGCGCCACAACTACTGAGCCTGTGCTCTGGAGCCCGTGTACCACAACTACTGAGCCTGCGTGCTGCAACTACTGAAGCCCACGTGCCTAGAGTCTGTGCTCTGCAACAAGAGAAACTACTTCAGTGAGGGGCCTGCGCACCGCAGCGAAGAGTGGCCCCCGCTCGCTGCAACTGGAGAAAGCCCGCGCGCAGCAACGAAGACCCAACAGATCCAAAAATAAATAAATAAAATAAATTTATTAAAAAAAAAAAAAAAAAAAGAGACAAGGCAGAGATTGGAGCAACGTGGCCACAAGCCCAGGAATTCCAGGGCAGCCACCAGAAGGTGGAAGAGGCAAGGGACAGATTCTTCCCAACAACCCAATTTCAGGTTTCTAGGCTCCAGCCTGCAAATGGATATATTTTTGATGTTTTAAACCACCAGGTTTGTGGCAATTTGTTATAGCAGCCTCAGGAAACTAATAAAACACATCTCAAATAGTGAAAAGAAGCAGGTGAAATTAATTTTAATAGTATATTTTATTTAACCCAATATCTATAAAATATTATCAACATGTTATCAATATAAAAAGCATCAATGAGATATTTACATCCTCTTTTCCATACTAAGTCTTTGAAATCCGAATCGTGTTTCACGCCTATGACACGTTTCAATTTGGACCAGCCACATCAAAAGGGCTGAATAGCCACATGTGACTAATGGCTACCAGAGAGGACCAAGCATTTCCCCTCCTTTGTAGGATTTGGGGAGCACCAGCCTGGGATTTGGGGACTTATTTGCCTATGAGTCATCGTCTCCCATAGACAGCATGCTCCTTGGGAGCAGGAACCTTGTCCCATTCATCTTGGTATCCCAGTGCCTAAACATAAGAACATTCAATGAATGTATTTTGAATGAATGTGTAACAGATTCTCTACAAGAAAAAAAGCCCTGTCAGAAACTACATTTTTTGTTTTTTTGTTTGATTTTCCCTCTTCCTTAGTGAGAGGAGTTCAGGATCCCTCAAAATATAGGCTTGGAATCCCTTCTCTTGGAAGGGTAGATGTAGACCAAGTTGCCCCCAGCAGCCAGGAAAATGCTATATGTTGAAGTTGGAAAGAAATGCTGTGAATAGGCCTGTGTCTATTAAAGAAGTTGACTCTGTAATTAATAATCTTCCAGAACTGAAAGCACAAGGCCCCAATGGGTTTACTGGTGAATTCTACCAAACTTCTAAGGAAGAAATTACCCAATTCTCTACAATCTCTTTCAGAAGCTAGAAACAGAGAGAATACTCTAACTCATTCTAAGAGGCCAACATCACTCAAATACCACAACCAGACAAAGACATTACAAGAAAACCACAGATCAATGTCTCTCATAAGCATCGATGCAAACATCTTCAACAAAATATTAGCAAATTGAGTCCAACAGTGTATAAAAAATTATACAACACAACCAAGTGGGATGTATCCCAGGTATGCAAGATTGGTTCAATATTCAAAACTCAATTAATGTACTCCATCACATCAACAAGCAAAAGAGGGGGAAAAATCACATACTCCTATCCATAGATGCAGAAAGAAATTCTGTCCCGCCCCTTGGGAGGCTGATCATGTCAAGAGGAGGTGGGGGGAAGGTAGGGGGAGCAGAGGGAGGTGGGGGATGAGGCAGAGGCAGGGGGGCTGAGTGGGCAGGGTCTGTGAGGTGGCTGAGGCTGGAATCAGTGTTCCTGGGACTGGCTTAAGGTGAAGGAAGCAGCCAAATGTGAACCAAAAGAGTCAAACCTGCCAAGAAAGACTGTAACCCTCAAGCACAGGGTCATAAGCCTGGGGATCCCAGACCTGAAGAACTGCAAAAACTGGCCTCAGTGTCAGCCCCCAGGAAGGCAGCCAGGGCCAACACCAGGACCACTCCAATCCTGGCCCGACACTTTGACCCCCCGTAACCTGCCGCTTCCACCTGAGGATCTCAGCAGCTGGCTGCCCATGAATAAGGCTGCTGTGGGCAGTGCACCCTGTTTTGCAGCTGCATCCACCCCAAGGGAGGGGCAACATTTTCTTCATTCAAAGACACAACTGCTCACCAGGCTATGGGCCAGCTGGGCTGCGTGAACACCCAGAGACGCCTTTCAATGCCACCGTCAAGAGGGATCACCTTTCACAACTTTGCACCGTTGTACTCCCTCGCCTCCCACGACACAAGCTCATCATGCCTCCATGAAGCCACAGAACATCAAAAACTTTAAGGTCAGAAGCCCTTCCACTGAGCATTATGGGGGCACTGGGCAGCCCACCCACCCCTGAGATTAGCCACTTCGGAGATCACCCTGAGTCCCTGGGTTGGAGACTTTGCTGGCTTCCTAGCTTCAGACCAACCTGCCCAGTTGGGGCTCAGCTCTACCAGCAGCGGCCCTCCCCCACAATGGCTGGATGTCCCCTCACAATACTCTGGGACCCCTGGCACAGAACAGGGAGGGACTGGAGCCAGGGAGAGGGAATGCCTGGACTTTTGGACTGCCTGCCATCACTCCCACATGGAACTTCCACAATACCGTGCAGAGGGATAGTCCATGAGTGAATGAGTGAAGTCCAGCAAGGCTTTGAGCCCCTTCTCAAAGCCCTCTAGACACTCAGACCCTCCTCCCCTTGAGTTAGAAGCCTATTCCCAGGCTAAGAAGAAAAGACAATATCTGTGCCCCGCCTGAGTTCCGACGGGCCCCTACGCGGTGCCTGCCACACTGACCCAGCCCAGAGAGCACGGGGGGGCCTTTGGGAAGGGTCTCCTGTCCCCTGTCATCCTGCTCCCCCAAGGCCAAGGCTTCACTCTCTGCTAGCCCTGCCAACCCCCGGTTCCTCCCCTGGCTGGCACTGGCTGAAGGGAATGCCTACAGTACACCTCAGTCCTAACAAGCCCTGTCCAAGCAGGGGTTCCCCGGAGCACGTGGTTCCCAGGGAGGGGATGGGCAGCAGGAAGCTTGGGACCCCCCGCCACACACCCTGCCCCAGCGCCCACCAGGGCCAGGCCGCCCCCCAGTGCTTCCCTTCCCATGCCCGTGCCAGCCCCACCTGAGCGGTGCAGACCTGCGGGTGGGGCCTGCCGGCTGTCAGGCCACGTGTAGGGCCTGGGAGGGAGGACAGAGGGCGGGGCTGGCCGGCTACTCTTAAGGCGGAGCTGGAGGTGAACTGCACCTCCCCTTACTCCTCACCTGGGCTCTGACAGCCTCGCTCCGTCCCAGGAGCCAGGAGTGAACGCAGGAGTGTCTTGCCTGCCCGGGACACCAGGTAGGTGCCTTTATTCTTTAAGGAGAAGAGAGGGAGGCTCAGCTTCTCCACCTCTCCTGGGGCTCAGAGTGAAGGTGGAGAGAAATGGGGGAGGGGCTGGGCATGAGCGGAAGATGGTCTCGGGACCACAGACCCGAGTTCTGCACTTTGGGAGAACTTAATCTGTAGCCCTCAGTGTACAGATGAGAGAACCGTGGTCCAGGGAGGGGAAGAGGCTTGCCCAGGGGGCCCCCGAGGCTTGGGAAGGGAATGGACCCAGAACCCAGCCTCCTGCCTCCCAGCCCGGAGTCCCTGGGGCCTGGCTGTGAGCTGAGCCCCCGTGCTGGGCCCTTCAGAGGCCACCAGGAATCCAGGGAGTGGCGGCATGGCCTGCGCTAGTCCTGCGGGTCCCTGCCTGCTGTCCCAGGGCCTGCTTCACTGGGTCTGTGTGGAGAGCATGGGACAATCAAAGCCACTCTTCGAGCAAGGGGGTGGAGTGGAGAATTGGGCTACTGGGACAAGGTGCTTTGGGGGAGATTCAGCCTTCCCCCTCTGCTGCCCTCTCCCTCCATTGACCTGGGCTTGTAGAAGGGAAAGAGTAAGTCAGGAGAAGAAGCTGGCAATGAAATGGATGAGGGGATTTGCCCAGGAATCAGGATCCCCCTGCCTCCAGAGCCCTTGGGAACAAAGAAAGAGATTCCCGTCCAGTGAGTGGGCGGGTCCTATAAAAAGGGGCCCTCCCTACCCACTACAGCCCGCCTATATACATACACACAGCACTGAGCCCAGGGACCTTCCCTTCACCTTTAGAGCAGGAAGGAAAGAGCTAGAGAAGTGTGCTGGTGGGGACAGGAGAGGGAAGGTGTCCAGGAATAAAGGAGTGAGACCAGCCCTGGGAGGTCCAGTGGTGCTTCAGGGAGTGTTAAAAGTGAGAAGAGTTTGAAGAAGATCCCAAGGGGCTGCCTGACCTTTGCTCAATCCCAGGCCTGTCCCACTGGGTTCTGGAATCCCAGAATGGGCAGAGAGGTGAAAGGGATCTTAAATCTATGAAGCAGTGGCATAGGGTGTGGGACTTGGAGCCAAGACCACCTGGGTTCAAATCCCAGTTCCACTACTGGGTTCTGTGGGTTGTATGACCCCAGGCAAATCCCTTAACCTCTCCAGCCCCACAGGAAGAGTACCTTTTTCAAAGGAACCATTGAGAAAATGAAATGAGTACGTTTTAAGTGTCTGTTATGATCACATTCCCATTATACAGATGGGACAACTGAGGCCCAGAGAGGAACGGACACTTGCCCAGCGTGGAACAAAAGCAGTTTCCAAATCAGTAGGCAGACATACTGGGTCCGGGTCCTGGTCCTGGGGGAGGACCCAGGTCCCCAGTATGCTCCCCAAGGACCGTAACCTCAGGCTCCTCTTTGAGGCCCAGCCAAAAACCCTGCAGGGTGTGCTGAGATCCTGCCCCAACAAACCCAGGCCACTTGGAGCCAAAGCTCCATGTCCTCAGCTGCCCCCAGAAAGAAGCTCGGAGGCCCATTCCCTTCCACTGCCATTTATAGACACGCTTCCCGAGCCTGGGATGCGCCCGCCCCCTCCAGGACCCAGCCAAGGAGAAGTCTGGCAGCAGGGCTGGCAGGAGCCGTGGGGGAGAAGAGGGTTCTGGCTTTTCTCATTAACTTACTGTGCGAACTTGGGGCAACTCACACCCCCTCTCTGGACCTCAGGTGTTCCTCGGCATTTGAACTCTATGTGGTATAAGGAGCTAAGAGTCTAAAGTCCACAGCCTGCGTTTGAATCCCAGCTCTACCACTTTTCTGGACATGTGGCCGATACAGATTTTTTAACCTCTCTGAATCTCAGTATCTTTATCTGTAAAATGGGCTGGTAATAGGGATGCAGTACTTCCTAGGGTTATGAGAGGATTAAAAAGAGTTACCATAGGGAAAATCAGTGCCTGGTACATGGTGAGAGCTCAAAAAAACGGGAGCTATTATTATTTATTATTATGAAGGTATTATATTCTATTGATATATAAGCCCTTATTTCCAAGTAATATTTAGAATTGTCCAACTGGTTTCACAAGCAAGACCTTGCTGCTTCCACACCACCCTCCAGGAGGGGACAAGGCAGGAATTCTTATTCCCATCTCACAAATGAGGAAACTGAGGGTCAGAGTTACACCTTAAGGAACTGTTTGAGCTGGGATTCGAATCTGAATCTTCAGACTCCAGAGTTCGCATTCATTTCATTTGCCCCAGGCTGGTCGCAATGCCTTTTCCAACACTAGGGTCTGACTCTAAAGCAGGATGTGGTGGAGGCATCTTGTTCATTGCAGCTCTATTTACAATAGCCAGGACATGGAAGCAACCTAAATGTCCATCAACGGATGAATGGATAAAGAAGATGGGGCACATATATACAATGGAATATTACTCAGCCATAAACAGAAACGAAATTGAGTTATTTGTAGTGAGGTGGATGGACCTAGAATCTGTCATACAGAGTGAAGTAAGTCAGAAAGAGAAAAACAAATACCGTATGCTAACACATATATATGGAATCTAAGGGAAAAAAAAAAAAGGTCATGAAGAACCTAGGGGTAAGATGGGAATAAAGACACAGACCTACTAGAGAATGGACTTGAGGATATGGGGAGGGGGAAGGGTAAGCTGTGATAAAGTGAGAGTGGCATGGACATATATACACTACCAAACGTAAAATAGATAGCTAGTGGGAAGCAGCCGCATAGCACAGGGAGATCAGCTCGGTGCTTTGTGACCACCTAGAGGGGTGGGATAGGGAGGGCGGGAGGGAGGGAGATGCAAGAGGGAAGAGATATGGGAACATACGTATATGTATAACTGATCCACTTTGTTATAAAGCAGAAACTAACACACCGTTGTAAAGCAATTATACTCCAATAAAGATGTTAAAAAATAAAAAAATTAAAAAAAAGAAGAAGAGAGAAGAGGCGTTGGAGGGTACCTTGGTCGGGGTGGGGGGTTGGGGCCAGTGAGGCTCAGAGCAGGCAGTGGTAGCACAACCAGCATATCCCAGCTCCTTACAGTTTTCTTGGCAGCCTCTGTTCCAGAACCTCTTACTTCCTGTAAGAAACCACTAACATGTGGCATTAAGGCTAGACAAGGGGAAGAACTTCCCACATAAGGGAAATGAGGAAGTTGAGACATCTTTTACCAGATGAGCCCTCAGGGAGTGAATATCATCTGATGATGTCACTCCTCAGATCAAAACTGTTCTGTGGCTCACCATTGCCCTCGGGGTTGAGTCAGCACTACTGAGCCCAGCCTGCAAGGCTTTGCAGGGTCTGGCCAGCCTGCCTTCCCCACCCCAACTTCCCCTCCATCCACCCTAGGTTATCTCTGTTTCCCAGATGCTCAATATCTCCCCTGTCCATCAGGCCTCTGAATACACCTGCCTCCTCACCCCTACCTGGCTCGCCCAGCCAGCTCCTGCTTTTCCTTCTTGTCTCCCTTTATGTATCCCTTCCTCCAGGAAGTCCTCCCTGACCTCCCCCACTAGTGCCTACAGAGTCCCCTCTGCCTCCCCACCTCCCCTCCTCCCCGATGGCACTGTTTATGATTGTTCACCTGCTTACCTGTCTGTTTCACCAACTGGCCCACATGGAGTAGCAGCTAAGTGCAGGGGCCCTGACATCACGCAGTCTGGGGTCCAGTCCTGCTCTGACATCTGTTGGCCTGATGAACCTTGGGCAAGTTACTTACCTCTCTGTATCTCAGTTCTCCCATTATAAAATGGAATAATAATAGCATCTACTAATAGGGTTGTTATGAGGATTTTTAAAGGTTTTATGTGTAAATACTAGGGTGTAAGTGCATAGTAATTACTCAGTAAATATTAGCTAGTATGTATTTAATAAATAAGGCTGGGACATAGTAAGTAGCCAACAAACGTCTATTGAAGTTATTTTATTTAATCATCACTTGCATAATGTTTATTATGTGCTAGGCATATTCTAAACATATTACAAATATTAGCTCATTTTATAGATAAGGAAACCGAGGCACAGAGAAGTTAATTAACTTGCCCAACGTTGCACAGCTAGTAAGTGGTGGAGCCAGGATGCAAACCTGGGGCAGACTGGCTCCAGCAGCCATGCTTTTAAATGAGTGAATAAATATGCCTTTGTTTGGGGGGAAGGGAGCCCGGGGCTTCATCTACAGAATTTACTCAGTTCCCACCCTCGCCCCCACCTCTGCTTCTTTCAGGTCCCAAGAGCTCCTGATTGGCAAGTGACATCTGTGGGATGTGAGGCTGGTTGGAAGCCGGAGGTAAACTGCCAGGTCACTACCCCCACTATGTCCCAGGTGATGTCCAGCCCCCTGCTGGCAGGAGGCCCCGCAGTCGGCTTGGCTCCCTGTGAGGAACCCAGGAGGGCCCTGCACCCAGCACCCAGCCCCGGCCTGCCACCCCAGTGTCTTTACTACACCACAGAAGGCTGGGGAGCTCAGGCCCTGATGGCCCCCATGCCCAGCAAGGAGCCCCCCAGCAGGCTCCAGCAGGCCCCACAGGCTGGAGCCAAAGCCAGCTGCCTCCCGCAGTCCCCTGGGGAGCAGGCCTCGGGAGCCCTGGAAGACCTTGACTCCTACATTGACTTCTCGCTGGAGAGCCTCAACCAGATGATTCTGGAACTGGACCCCACCTTCCAGCTGCTCCCTCCAGGGCCTGGTGGCCCCTGGGCTGAGCCCACCCAGAGCACTACCTCGAGGAGAAAGAAAGAAGAGCCTGAAGCTTTGGGTAAGGAACTGGGGCACAGTGCCAGGAGGAGGGCTTGGGGACCAGACTTCGTGAGGAAGGAGTTTTCTATCAAATCAGAGGAGCAGGGGACAGTGTCCTACTGAGGAGTGCTGTGCAGCTCTAAACAAGTTACTTAACCTCCCTGTTTTCTCTGCTCTATAAAAGAGATAAATATAAGTAGCCCTCACGGTCCAATTCTACTTGGTTCTTGAGTTTGGAAAGTGATGGATACCTGTTTTATGTAATTTTTCAGAGAATTTAAATAAGCTAACATGGATAAGCATATTATACAATGCCATGCATATAAATAAGAGCTTGATAAATGTGGTGTCCCTGAATCTCACTGTTCTATGGTGTCTCTCTTAGGTCCTAACCTGGCACCCTGAAATTTTTATAGGAATAGTATTTTCACCTTACCAATAACAATAAATGTAAATAACTTCAAGTATAGATAATAGTAAATATAGTAAATAATTGGGATGTGATGAATTTTTGAGTGTTTATTACTTTTGTTTTTAATATGTTATTTCATTGTAAGTTTGTGTAGTTTAATCTTTAGTAATGGTTTAGCCATTACTAAAGATTAAACTACACAAACTTACAATGTTCATATAATTTAGCAACCAACTGGAAAAAATCTTGAAAATTTAACAATCAGCTTTCATGAGCTGGTTCAAGCCAACCCCAGGATACCACCACGTCCAAGCGTATCCAGAAATCTCTGCATCTGGCTTCAGTTTCCCAAAGAGTTTCAAGTACACTTTGAGGATGAGGGTCACGGAGCAGCAGCCCCATTAGACAGGCTGGAAGACTGAGGCCTCCAGGGGTTTAACCAGCGTGGGTTAGAGGGTGTGGTGAGGATTAGAGATGGGATCCAGGAGAATTTCTACTTATTGAGCATTTATCATTCTATCCAGGCACTGTGCTGAGCCCTTAATAATTGAATCTTTGATCTTCCCAATCCACCTCCATGAGACGAATATTTTATCCCCATTTTACAAACAAAAAGACTGAGGTTGATGGACTTGAGGAAGGAGGCAGTCTAGCCTAATCACTGGAATCAGGCAAACCTTACACAAGCTGTTTACTTCACTTCTTTGCATCTCAGATTCTTCATCTGTAAAATAGAGATGAGTTTGCACTTCAAAGGGTGTTGCAGGGATTGAAAAAATAACATTTGATGGGTGTTTATCACAAATCCTGGGACACCGTAGGGCATGAAAAGTGGTGGCTGTTTGTAGTCAACACTGGGGTTGCGACTAAGACCAGCCCCAGGACAGGTTCAGGCTCTGGGGTGGAGGTCAGCCCGGCACACAGGTCCTCTGGCATCCAGGCTCCTGGTCTCCAGCCAGCCTTCTGCCCCTCCCACCGAGCACTGCCTGACAGGCCTATTAAAAGAACCACCTCCATCCCTCAAGAGTCTTCCTGCTTCTTAAGGCCAGTCGTGGGCATGTCTCTGCAGGAAAGGTGGCTTGGGACTAATTATCACTGGCCGGAGCAAGCCCAGGACTTTAACGCTCATGCCCCAGAGCAGGGCTTCCACACACTCAAGGCCAGCTGGGGCAGGACCAACCTCTGGGGGGCGTGTGCTTGTACAGGGTAGGGGTGTTGATAACAGGGCCCTTCCTCCAGGGGACCGATGGGCAGTTGTCTGCGTTCTCAGATGCCCTGGGCACAACCTGCCATCGTGAGGATGTGTCCATCAGACTCTGGGCAGCAGGGGGTGCCAGAGAGCAGCGGTGGTCAGAGGGTCCTGATGAAGCCACCTAGCTCTGCCCTCGCTCCTTCTGATGGAATTTTTAAAAATCCTCTCCTCCAACCTCTGCCGGGACACCTGTGATGCCTGGGAGCTCACTACCTCCTCGGACAACCAGCAGGTCAGCTCCCCGTTAGAAAGTTCTCTGCCATCGCTAAGAATAGCGAGAGCCTGCATGTCACTGTGGTGGCTGCACCTTGCTCCCCAAACCCTCCCCTCAGACCACTGCTACTGGTGACAAAGCTCTCCCAGCCCATGGCACTGCAGTGAGTTTTCATCCAGCCAGACGTATCCAGTGTGTAGAACTCCTCTGTTTGCACTCTCATCCATCCTACTTTTGGGGTGTTAAGTGGAAGACGTTCTATAATTGTGATGCTAGCAGACGTTCACTGCTTCTCTTTGTCCTAACTTGGCAAAAGCAAAAATTAAACATCGGCGATCTTGTGTCGATCCCTCCCCTAAAAATGTCCAGATAGATTTTTGTAACACGTAATTCCAGCATCTACCCTGTGAAGGAAATACTGGAAACCTCATTTACAGATGAGAAGACTGAGGCTCAAGGAGAGGAAGCGATGGCCACAGTCACACAGCTAGTGAGTGGTAGGTCAGCTCAAAGCCCGGGCCTCTGGGCTCCAAAGTCCACGTTCTTGCCTTTCTCTCTTCCTTGGAGCTAGTTTCCTGCCCTCCAGGGCTTCAGGGAGGCTTCACCGCCCTAGTGCTCCCAAACCTTCATCCAGCTCCCTGCCTCTGCCTCTTGATTACCCTCCTTCAGATTTACCCTGGGGGGAAGGGGGAGGAGGTACCAGTCCCACAGGGAACATGGCTTCTGGAAGCAAATACCATATCCCTTCCTTTATCCTCTCCGCCACCCCTCCCCATCTTTGGAACAGGGCCCCACATTTTATTTTCCAGAATTTCTGCCAGGCAAGGCGGTTTGCCAATCCCAAGTGAAGGGTGTTTAATAACCGTCTCTCCAACCCTCCACCCACCTGGCCTGGTGCCAGGCGCCTGCATCCACCCAGCACTGCTCAGACTTGCCCCAGGGGCCTGTAAACAGCCGCTGCTCCCAGGTGATAGGGTGGCGGCCCTCCACCTGCCCAGCCCCATCCACCCCGGGGGCAGCAGCGGGAGTGACTCACAGCTCTAGAACCCCTCCCTCCCTTCCGGCCGCCTCCACTTGCCTGGCCCCCAAGCAAGGCCTTTCTTTGGTAGGTGTTTGGATGACCCTGTGAGTAGGACCCAGAGCTTCACCAGGCCGAGAGATGCCCCCCCTCCAAAGCAGCCAGGCACCTTCTCACGGTCAAGGTCTTGGGAAAGGGTCCTAAGGAGTCCCTCCCCGTGGAAGAGCCCACCCCGCCCCCAAACAGAGCACAGGAGCAGGGCTCAGTTTCTTCAACCTTTCTGAGCCTTGATTTCTCATCTGTTACATGGAATTAAGAATGTTTCCTACTTCGATCGAGTCATGAGGTTTAAAAGAACTAACACGGGTAACGTGTCTGTAGCAGTGCTGGTGCACAGCACTCAGTAAATACCAGCCTTCATTAAAAACGGTGCAATAAATGTGAGCTCCACCGCCACATTTCTCCAAGCCTCAGTTTCCTCCTCTGTAAAAGCAACGCCTGCTGGCACTGGGCATAAAGGCTCTTGTGAGGCTTGAGAGGATTATGGATATAAACACTATAAAATCCTATTTAAAAAAAAAAACAAAAAGTTGTGCTTGCCAACCTCGCAGAAGAATCCACCCCATTCCAAGACTTCTTCTCTTTCAGATCCCACAATACATTGTGCCAGATATTCTACTCTTGCCCTCAGCAGTGAGACCCCCACCTTAGCCAGAGAGTATTAGCCATCTGGCCAATACTGCCCCCCAGAAGCAGGAAGGCAGGAGATGCTCCTCGAAGCCCACCATGGACCAGGCTCCAGGCTCCAGGCTCCATTCATCAGTGTATTTCATCCTCACCGCAACCCTGGAAAGGTGGTTTTAGATCCCCATTTTACAGATGAGGAAACTGAGGCTCAGAGCAGTTAGGAAAATTACCTGATGCTTCTTGGCGGGAAAGTGGCAAAGCCAAGACTCACACCCAGGTTTGTCGACAAAGCCAGGCCTGTTCCTCTACCTGCTGGGACAGCATGTCAGCGCCCCTCATCTGATGCAATCTTCCACCCCCACCTGGCCCACGCAGGCTCAGACAGAGGCAGTAGCCATGAGCAGGGCCAGAAGGTCCTCCCCAGGAGCGGGCTGGGGCAGGCAGGGACTCCACAGTCATGCTGGGTGGGGGGATGGTGCGTGTGCCAGAGCCCAAGGGGGTGGGAGGCTGGCAGACAGGAGCTGAGGGTGCAATTTCTCACCGACTCTGCCCCGGATTCCATCCTGGGAAGCCAGAGGCAGGACTCACAGCCCTGCAGAGGGAGAAACTGGGTAACCCCCATCTTCCACCACCTTTCCTAGAACAGCACCGAGGACAGCTCCCCTCCCCCCAAGTCAGGAGGAGAGGTGCCCATCCTCACCATGGGAGAACCACAGGGTGCCCCACTCTAGGAAGAAACAAGGTCTCAGAACAAGAGTCCTAGATGCCCCCATTGGGGAATGGAAAGAGCATCAGGGTGAGTCAGCAGCCTGGGGTGCTACGAGGCCCACAGCTCAGTAAGGCGGCATGCCCTGCCCCCAGAGAGTTCTCGCTCGAAGGCTAACCCTAAAGCGAACTCCTCAACCTCCAAGGTGCACCCAGATCGCCAGGAATCTCGCTAAAATGCAGATTCTGATTCAGCAGGTCTGGGGTGAAGCCAGAGATTCTGCACAACTTCTCAGCTCGCGGGTGAAGTGGTGCCGCTGGGCTGGGGACCACAGCGGCGCGGCCCAGTGCACACTGGAATCAGCTGAGGAGCTAAGCCACCCTGAGGCCTGGGCCCACCCCCAGAGGTTCTGGTCTAATTGGCACCGGATGGAGCCTGGGCTTTAGGACCTTTAAAAGCTCATCAGGTGATTCTAGCATGCAACCAAGCTTGAGAACCCCTGCCTGCTTTGCAGGCGCAGACATAGAAACAGCTTTCACAGGCCTGAGTGATAGGGGCGTCCGAAGATGTGACTGGTGCAGTCAATTCAGCCTGGGGAGTGGAACCCACGCGAAGGAGAGGATCTCCCAGTTTTAAAGGACTTACTATGTGCCAGATGCAGTGCTGTGCCGCCTACACTCATCTCAGTTCATCCTCACTGTAACACCAAGAGGCTGGGTATAGCTGCCCCATTCTACGGACGTGGAAACTGAGGCTCTAGGTGGTGAAGTCATTTGGCCAAGCTCTCTCAGAGAGTAAGTGGCAGAGCCAGCTCTGAAACCCAGGTCTGTCTACCTCCAGGACCCGTGTTCATGGCACTGCCTCTCCCCACCCAAGGGAAGATGTCACAGAGAGGGTGACTTTGAAACTGGGCCATGAAGGTGGAGCTGAATGCTGATCCTGATCCCAACAAACTTCTCTCTGGTCTTCAACTTCCTCATTTGTATAAGAAAGGGGAGGGGCTTCCCTGGCAGTCCAGTAGTTAAAACTCCATGCTTCCACTACAGGGGGCACGGGTTCTACCCCTGGTCAGGGAACTAAGATCCCACATGCCACACAGCTTGGCCAAAAAATTAAAAAAAAAAATATATATATATATATATATATACACACATATATGTATATATATATATGTGTGTGTGTGTGTGTGTATATATATATACATATATATATACGTGTGTATATATATGTATAAAGAAAGGGGAGACCAGATGGTCTTGAGGACCCTTCCAGCATCCTTGTTCTGCAAGTACAGTCTCCCTGTTTTCACCAATGCTCTGTTTCTCTCCCCAAAGATATAAAGTACATCGAGGTGACCTCGACCAGATCAAGGTGCCACGACGGCCCCCAGAGCTGCTCCAGCCCGTCTGTCACCCCACCCTTCGGCTCCCCTGGCCGTGGCGCCCTTCTCCTTTCCAGAGACATCCCCCGAGAGACTCGGAGCAGCAGCGAGAGCCTCATCTTCTCCGGGAGCCAGGGCAAGGGGCACCAGCGCCCCTCTCCCCCCTCGGGGGCCCCCTCCCCTCATCCCCCACCCTCTCCCAGCATCTCCATCCCTGGAATGGGAAACAAGGCCTCAGGCCGCCATGGCTTGGGCTCCCCACTGGTGGCTTCCCCAGCCTTGGAGAAGGGGCTGGGGGGCAGGGTCTCCATGCTGTCAGCCAGCCCAGCATCTGATGTCAGTTACGTGTTTGGAAGGTAGGTCACTCCCACTGCGGCTTCTGACGTTGCCTCCACAACTCACACACACACACACACACACACACACACACACACACACACACACATCTTAAAATCACAGAGGGACACCCTACTCTTTCTGAGCAAAATCTGGGCACGTACCAAAAATAAAAGTGAATGTTCTTTTTTATGCCATCACAGCCATTTGGCTCTCAAGCTTTTCTCAAGCATTTAGAATATGATTCAATATACAAAAATCTTGACTTCTACCTACCTCTCGGGAAAAGAACCACTGCATTAATGAGGCTCACCTGTATCCTTTCCAGCCTTCCTACAGCCCATCTGTAGGAAGGTTTTTAAAAAAAAAAAAAAAAAAAACCCAAACACAGGATGTAAACAGAATCAGGGGGTCTGGGATGAACCATCCAGGAAAGAAAAACCTTCGTCTTTGTTCCTGGCAAAATCTAGCAGGAAGGAGACAAATCTGCCTGGGCATTATTTACAATCGCCCCAGCCCAATTCTCTGCAGGCCTCAGAGCAGAGCCACACGCATACCCATCCTGCCCAGGAAGACCAAACCCCAGGACCTCTGTCCCCCATACCAACTCCAAAGCCACTGTGCCAAGGCAGTCCCTGGCAAGGAGACTGGGATTCCACAGCCATGCCCGCTGGCACAGGCCTCTGAGCTCAGGGAGAAGCCTGGCTGGATGCAGAGCTGGCCTCCTTCTCTTCCTCCAGCTGGGGAATTCCGTCTGCATGGGCCATGGACATGGTCCAGCTCAGGTCCAGCCTGTGTGCAGGATTCTTGGGAGTGCTGGGGGGCTGGTGTGACAACTCAGTTGGACCTGCCTAGCTGGGAAGGCAGAGGGAATAGAGTCTAGCCTAAGCCCATGTGACCTGCAGGGGGCCAGCCCACTGGCTACTTTAATTGACCACAGACCCTGCAATGCAGGTACACTCCTGTATCCTTCAGCATCCCTTGGGGATCAAGTGGGCATACCCTTTGCTCAGGGCTATGGGGGGTGGGTGGAGTACTACTCTGACCAAAGCCGTGGGTACCTAGATCACTAAATTCCAGAGCCTAGCTCTGGCCCCCAAGTGGCCACCCCCACCCGCTAAAACTCTGCCTGTCTGGTGCTCTCCCCTTGCCACAGCCAGTCCTTCCTCCGCTCCAGCATCTCCAGCCATCAGTCATCTTCGAGATCCTTGGAAAGCCCAGCCGGCTCTTCCTCCAGCCTCCACAGCCTTGGCCCGGTGTCCTTGTATACGAGAGCCAGTGACCTCCAGGTCCCCAGCAACCCCACCCCAAGCATGGGCCAGCCCAGAGCAACCCATTCCTCACCACTGGCCAAGGAACATGCCAGCAGCTGTCCCCCATCCATCACCAACTCCATGGTGGACATACCTATTGTGCTGATCAACAGCTGCCCAGAACCAGGATCTCCCCCATCCCAGAGGACCCCAGGACACCAAGACTTTGTCTGCCCTGGGTCTACTTCTTCCAGCAACCCCTGTCCAGCCACCAGGAGCCATAGCCAGACCCTGCCAGATGCCCCTCTCACCACATCCCCAGAGGGTAAGTTGTAAACCAATCAGCACCTCACACTTTATAAGGTTTGGCTAATGGGGAATAGACAAAGCACCAGTGCATTTGCTTCTGCAACAGCAGGTCAACACATTGATTAAGTATCTACTGTGCACCTAGCACTGTGCCACATAGTAGGGACACAGTCTAGAAAGAGAGAAAAAAACCAAAGGATCACTGTAGAGTAGGATAAACGCAGAGGTAAAGAGATGTTCTAAGTCTTATGGGGCTACAGAGGAAGGAATGAGACTTTTCATCTGGGAACTGAAAAGGCTGGAAAGTGGATCAGAGAAGTCCACGGCCAGAGCAGGAGAGGAAGGGCAGACCCAGCAGAAGGAACAGCCAGGCCACAGTCACGAAGGTGTGGAAGCACGTGGCGTGCTTAGGAAATGACTGGAATGTTGGGTGCGGGATGAGGTCATTGGGAGTAATTTGGGGCCAGATTGGGAAAGACCTTGAACGCCAAGCGAAAGAGTGCACTTTACCCTTTAGGCAATAGGGGACCGTCAGAGACTCTCAAACAGGAGAGCGATGGGGTCAGAGACACACGTTCAATCGATCACTCTGGCAGCTGCGTGGCAGATGGATTGCAGGGCCTGGCTTGGCAGGGAGAGCAGTTTTTCTTTGGTTCTGTTTGGGTTTTCATCACAAAGTGGTCCAGGGCAGGGCAGAGGGCGGAGGAGAGAAGACAGAGCCGGGAGACCCTCAGGATATGGAAGCAGCAGGCTCGATGACTAACCCACGAGAGGGAGAGTCAGTCCTAACTCAGACATTGGTGGATGACGAACACAGCCAGGGGGTGGACAGGGTAACGGGAGACAATGCATTCCAGTTCAGACAGCTAAAAACCACAAAACAGCAAACACCCTGCTTCCCGTAGTCTGTGACTACAGGCGTCCAAAAAGAACAAAGCCAACCAAGAGCCCAAAGCAGTAAACACAGAGGCTAAGCCTCAGCACCCCCAGGGTGTTTCTCTCCCAGGAGCAGAGCCCACGGCTCCCTCGTGGCTCAGCCACGAGGCTCCCGGGGCTCTCAGTCCTCACTGGGCCACAGACATCAAGGTACTCCTGGGGGGTGTGTAATGTTCACCCTACCCCGCTGCTCGCTCCCACCCAGGAAGCCACGTCGGTGCAAGCAAGAGAAAATGAGGTGACAAGTGTGCCTTTGAAGCTGCTCTGATCTGTTCCTAGGACAAATCATTTGCAAATCTCAGTACATTTTTTATAATGAGTTACTCTCAGCTGGCCACGACACACCTTTTCAAGATGCCGAAACTGAGAACCACGGCTCTCTGCCTTAGGGACCCAGGAAAATGGGCATTTTAGCATCTCAAATAGCACATTTACTTAGTCTAAAGGGATTTTGCCCCTTTAGGCATCTGGAGATACAATGGAGTAGGTGTAGGGGAGGGTGGGTTGAAAGGGACTGCTGGGTGGAGGAGGGGGGAGGGTCTCAGCTCCCCTCTTTCCAGCCTACAGGGTCCCCCTCCTCTGTCTGTCTCCAGGTCCTGCCAGGGACATGCAGCCCACCATGAAGTTTGTGATGGACACATCTAAATACTGGTTTAAGCCAAGCATCACCCGAGAGCAAGGTAAAGGGAAGCCCTGTTTTAGGGAATGAGTGACCCAGGAATCAGGTCCAGGTCCTGGCACCCCACATGGGGCAAATGGGGCCCTGGGTCCATGTAGAGGAGGGAACGGCAAATGGCAGGTCCAGGGAAGGGGGGTGTCCTGTGAACCCCATGACCTGAGGAAATAATGACTGCAGCAGGAATGGTGGAGGTTAGACAATAGAAAGGACTTCCTGGGAACCAAAGGTGATTCTGTACCATCTGCTCTATGAAGACCCAATGGGGCTGAGGCACAGAGGGTGTCCGGGTTCGGTGGTGACTGTCTCTGACCCAAGGATTGTTTCAGCCATCGAGCTGCTGAGGAAGGAAGAGCCGGGGGCTTTCATCGTGAGGGACAGTTCTTCATACCGAGGCTCCTTCGGTCTTGCCCTGAAGGTGCAGGAGGCCCCTGCACCTGCCCAGAACCGATCAGGTAGGCACCTGTCTCTGTCCTCACTCAAGACCTCTAGGAGGCCACAGGGTGTGGTGGGTTCCAATGCCGGCTCTGCCCCTGGCTTGTGGGGTGACCTTGGGCCAGTCCCATAATGACTCCTGGGAGGAGGGCCTACCTCAGCCCCCTCCCCGCTGCCCCCCAGCGCTGAGGCTCCCCGAGTCCCCAGATTCCCTGCTCTACCTTCGTGGTGGGAAGAGGAGGATGGTCCCAGCGCCCCCTCTCCAGGCTGCTCTCTCCTGGGTGTCCACCTCTGTCCAGACCGGATTTCTTGTGAGGGAACCTAATGTAGTAATAACATGTGTGCTAGCTTAACCCCACATACAACACTCATCGATGGGGCACGCACCCTGCCCCAGGCACTGTGCAAGGCACCGGGGAGACCTCACTGGGGAGAGAGAGAGAAACACATCATTACATTACAAGGTACCTGGGTCACAGCCCCTCACCTAAGGCCCAGGACTGACTGTAGCTCTCACACAACAAATGGGTGAGGTAACAGACACTCCCAGAGGGAGTTAATGACACCCCCCCCCCCAGAGCAAGCAAGTGATAGATCAAGAGGATAAAAACCCCGTATCCACATTCTCTACACCACGCCTCTCTGTTTAAATAAGAAAGTGACCTCTGGGCAGCGTTAGTTATCAAGGAAGCCTTGCCAATGAGCGCAAAGAAAGCAGGAAGCTGCAGGCTGGTGAAGAGGCAGGGGGCGTGGTCCCGCCTCCCAGGGCCAGCCTGGAGCCAGCAGGGACCGTCTGGTGGAGAATAATAGCACCTGGGAGGGGGGGTGGGTAGGGGGAGAGGGAAACCAGGCCAAAGAGTGGTGATTTGATCTAAACAGCGCCGGCAGCCATCCCTGATGGCTGTCGAAACCAAAAGAAAGGTCTCCTGAAAAAAGAATTACTGGGGCTTCCCTGGTGGCGCAGTGGTTGGGAATCTGCCTGCCAATGCAGGGGACACGGGTTCGAACCCTGGTCTGGGAGGATCCCACGTGCCGCGGAGCAACTGGGCCCGTGAGCCACAATTACTGAGCCTGCGCGTCTGGAGCCTGTGCTCCGCAACAAGAGAGGCCGCGATAGTGAGAGGCCCGCGCACTGTGATGCACAACTAGAGAAAGCCCTCGCACAGAAACGAAGGCCCAACACAGCCAAAAATAAATAAATAAAAGAATTACTGGACACAGAAGCCTTTGAGCAAAGGTGTGGGCACCTCCTTCGTGGGAGGCCTTGAGGATAGGATTCCTACCTGCTGTCCCACCCAGAGGCAGGGGGATGGACAAGTTAACCTCTGGATGGGCCCCGAGGAGGCGGGTCAGGAAATGAGTTGCACTCCCATCCACATGCTTCCTCTGTCCAGGCGAGGATGGCAACGACCTCATCCGCCACTTCCTCATCGAGTCTTCTGCCAAAGGGGTGCATCTCAAAGGAGCCGATGAGGAGCCCCACTTCGGTGAGCCGAGCATCTCCAGCCCCCAGGCCCCTGGGGTCGGGGCGGGTGGCCTGGGGAAGGCCTCCTTATGCCGGGCTCCTGTTTCCTTGCAGGGAGCCTCTCTGCCTTCGTGTGTCAGCATTCCATCATGGCCCTGGCCCTGCCCTGCAAGCTCATCATCCCGAAGAAAGGTGGGCTGGGGCCCCAGACCTGTTTGTTCTCAGTAGAAAGGCTCCTGGTGGTCACGCCTCACCTTATTTAGGGATCATTTTAGGGTCATAGTTAAAAGTGCACACTCTGGGGGGAATTCCCTGGCGGTCCAGTGGTGAGGACTAGGCGCTTTCACTGCCGAGGGCTCGGGTTCAATCCCTGGTCAGGGAACAAAGATCCTGCAAGCTGGCCCACGTGACCAAAAAAAAAAGAAAAGAAAAAAAGTGCATGCTCTGGAGTCCGTCCACATCACTTCCTGGCTGTGAGAATTTGAGAAGGTCAACCTCTCTGAGCCTCCATTTCCTCATCTATGAAATGAGCACGGTCTCCAGCACACCTACTTCTAGGACTGGTGTGGGGATGCAGCGAGAAAGCTCAGGCAAGGCTCTTGGCACAGTGCCTGGTGCAGAGTAGATTCTGAGAAAGAGTAGCTCCTTCCTCAAGAGGATGAAAGGAGCATAAATCTGCCTGTTCGGCGAGGTTTGGTTTTTACTTCCGGGTCCAGCATTTACTGGGTACCCTCTCCTTCATTCACAGCTCACTCCAACCCTGTGAAGTAGGCATTGCCGTTATCCCCATTTCACTGCTAAGAAAAGGAAGGTTCGAATTTGAACCGAAGTCTCTCTTACTGTCTTGTTCCAAAGTGTTCAGGGAACTAACAGAGAGCAAGGACACGGCTGTATCATGAAAATCAAGGAAGAGAATTATGAGAACAAATAAATGATCAATGGGTGAAATTTGGGAAAGAAAGAAAGAGAGAGAGAGAGGGAGGGAGGGAGGAAGGAAGGAAGGAGGGAAGGAAGGAAGGAAGGAAGGAAGGAAGGAAGGGAGGGAAGGAGGGAAGGGAGGAAAGGAAGGTTCAAGGCATTAAGTAACTTGCCCAAAGGCACAGAGTCAGACCTCCAACCCAGATCAGGAAGCCCCATCCAAAGCTTACAGCCCAACGCACCCCCAGATGCACCCACACCTCAGGGTGTGCAGGAGAGCCACTAGGGGGGTTCTGGGAGAGGAGTCAAGGCCAGGGGAGCCCCTGGTGTGGTGATGGCGAGAGCCTCCCTGCTTTCTGCAAAAATCGCCTGGGTTTCCGGTGGGGTCCCAAAGAATGAGGAGGTCAGGGGCCTGTGAGGCCGGGTCACTGCCACAGTCCAGGGGCTGGAGGAGGGAGAGGGGCAGGAGGGATCAAAAGGCTTGCCAGCGAGGCGTTTGGGGAGCCCGGGGTGGCTGTTTGCCTCATTACAGGAATCACACCTGGTTTCTCAGCCAAGTCACTTCCCGAAGGTGTGGGCGGAGGTGGAAGAGGTTCAAAGGGCTGAACGAGGCCTGTTCCAGGAGGGGGGGTCCACTGACTGCACCCCGCCCCCTGGGGGCCTGTTCCATTGCTTTGGCTCAGAACTGGGAGGTGGAGACGGGGCCTCAGACCCCTCTGCAGACGGCCGGGCCTCCTGCCTGAAGAAATCTACGGGTGAGTGGTATGGGGCAGGGGGAGGCTCCGGGCATGGCGGTGCCCACCACCCACAGGGCACCTCCCAGCCCTGCGCACACACGCACACGCAGGTCCACACGTGTTTCCCATTGCAGCTTTGTTTCTTCATCTTTAACAAGGTGCCACATTCCTCCCCCTCCCTGTGAACCAGGAGATGAGAGGCTGCAGGCAGTGGGCCAGGAGGAAGAGGGGCAGGAGAGGAGGGGCACAGTGAGGCTTACACCCCCTCCTGCACACACGGGTTCGGGAGGGGCACACAGATGTGCGGGGGTCTCTCTGGGTCTGAAGGACCTGCCCTGGAGGTGGGATCCTCTGTGGAGTGTCAGGTCCGAGTCCTGGGGGCTTCTACAGGGGAAGGGTCGCTCCTCCTCACGTCCAAGGGCCAGGCACGGGTCAGCACTCGTCTGAGTGGCAGCTCCTACTCTGTGCCCTGAGCACGATGGCCCCCTCCCCATTCCTGTCTCCTCTTCCTTCTCTCAGCAAGGAACCAGGGCCCCAGGGGGAGGGTGGGGAGGGGTGGAGGCAGCACCAGCCGTGGGACAGAGGAAGGCTTGCCTGGACGCCCCTACGTACGGGGCAACATCCCCTCCCTTGCCCCCTGCTGGAAGGCCAGGGGCCAGAGCAATGCAAACAACAGACGACCCCAAAGTCCCCTGGGGTTGGCCACAAATTTCAGTGGCCCATACACTCCCTGCCCACCTGTCCAGTGGCTCAAAGAGGAGCCCTGCTAGATTTCCAAAAAAGGAAGGTACTCCTATCCCCTGGCTCTGGACAGAGGGCCAACCAGGGCCTGGGTGACCTCCACCCCCACCCCAGTGGATTCTGGCAGGGCTCCAACGCAGTATCTGCACCCCCCAGGTTGCCATGCCCTGTACCTGAGCTCCGTGAGCGTGGAGACCCTGAGCGGAGCCCTGGCGGTGCAAAAGGCCATCTCAACCACATTGGAGAGGGATGTCCTCCCCACACCCACCGTGGTCCACTTCAAAGTCACCGAGCAGGGCATCACCCTGACTGACATCCAGAGGAAGTAAGGGGCTTCCCTTGCCCTGGGGCTGAAGGGCTGGGCAGGGTAAGCTGGAGGGGATGGCTGAGATGGCTGTGGAGCAGTAATGGAGATGGAGTTCAGACTCCTGGACCCAGCAGGGTCAGTGACGCGCTGAGTGACTCCAGGCAAGTTCCCTGCCTTCTCTGGCCCTCAGTCCAATGACCTCCTGCCAAAGTCCCACTTCACCATGACCGATGGATTTGGAATTAACCAATAGTCATTGGGCACTGATTAAATCTGTATCCACTGATGGAACATCTCCTGTAGGCCAGACTCTGGCTGACCAATGAGATCACTCCTTCCCAGGCTCAGGGATTCAGTCTAGCAGGATCCTGGTCCTGGGCTGGAGGAATAAGAGATAACCAGATGCTGGGAGTTCCCTGGTGGTCCAGTGGTTGGGACTCCGCACTTCCACTGCCTTGGGCCCCGGTTCAATCCCTGGTGGGGGAACTAAGATCCCACAAGCCGCGTGGCACAGCCCAAAAAAAAAAAAAAAAGAGAGAGAGAGATGACCAGATGTAATTCCTATCTTCATTAAATGACATGATAGGCAGTGGGAGTGGAGCAGGGTGGTAGAAAACCCCAACACGTAGGACAGAAGGCAGATGCACTTCATGAAAGGAGAGAAGTGCAAACACGTGCCCCGGGCCCAGCGGTGGGAAAGGTCATGGCAGCCTGTCAGGGGTCGTCAAACTGAGAGTTTCTTGGACGACAGGGAGCTGGAGATGGTGGAGGCGGGGCAGGACACTGGGACGGGCTCTCACCAGCTCCCCTTCTCTCCCGGCCTCTTCCCAGGGTGTTTTTCCGGCGCCATTACCCCTTCGCCACCCTCCGCTTCTGTGGCATGGACCCCAAGCAACGGAAGTAAGTTCAAGTCTGGGCCAAACTAAATAGACCATCCAGGTCCTAGCCGCCCACTGACTCTGGGATTCGGATCCCAGACAGAGCCTGTGAACCTCAAGGGGTCAGGAGCAACAGAATGAGGGGAGGGGGACATGGTGGGAGTGGGGACACAACTGGCCATTATCTCCCGAAGCTCAGCCAGACTCCTGTGAAATGGGGCAAAGAATTGGTACTCAGGACTGTTATGTTCCTTTCCCACAGGTGGCAGAAATACTGCAAGCCCTCCCGGTAAGACCTTCCTCTCCACTCAGTCGCCATGAGAGGTCTCCCTCGGGGAGGCCTGGACCCAACATGGGGAGGGAGTGAGGGAAGGAAGGAGGCCCCGCCCCGATCTTAAGAGCCCATGGGTTTGATGGGGGACGGCACAGGCCCTGGCCCTCGGGAAGCCACCAGCTTGATGCCTTATGTGGGAGGCGCAGGCTTCAGTCTGTAAGGATGCCTCAGGCTGATGGTCAAGACACACCATCCCCCTCAGGAAGCTTCGACTCTGATGGGGAGTACACAGGTCGTGTCCTCAGGCGCCCCCATTCCAAAGGAGGGAAACCCAGATCTTAAACTCAGGGATCTCTCGGTCTGACAGGGGAGGCTCCCGTCATAACGAGGTGCTGGGCTGGGGAAGGGCAGGGAGGAAAGCTGCTGCCAGCCTGGTACCTCCCTGGGTCCCACCCCTCACTCAGGCTCTCCTCTCCCATCAGGATCTTTGGGTTTGTGGCCAAGAGCCAGACCGAGTCCCAGGAGAATGTGTGCCACCTCTTCGCGGAGTATGACACTGTCCAGCCAGCCTCGCAGGTCATCAGCCTAGTGGGTGCTCTGCTGCAGGACCCAGAAAGGATGTAGGGGAGGGAGCGTCCTGTGTGTCTTCCTAGGCATCCCGGTGGGCTTGCTCAGGATGCCCCCTCCACCCTGAGCAAGAGGCATCTTACCACCCTGATGGACCAATCCCCTGGACTGGAGGAGAGCGGTACCAAGTTGAAACCCTTGAACTCAGTATGACCTTCAGCGGTGACCTTCATCCAGACCCCCCCCCCCACAACCCGGGCCTCAGTTTCTTTAACCTTAAAGGAGGCCAACAGACAGGATCAGCTGTTCTTCTCAGATGTCTGTGGGCATCTTAACAAGCTCCCTGTGATCCTGAAGCACACCCACATCTGAGGACCCCCCACAGGAAAATAACCTCTGAAGACCCCTGACTCCATCCTCCTGGACGCTCCCGACACAGTAGCCTGAGCTAGAGACCCGTGACCCCTGCTTCATGGCAAACGCAGGTACGGGGTCGGGACTCCTGAGCCCTGGCCCGAGGCTGGCTTGAGAGCAGATGGGTTGCCAGCATTGAGGACCAAAGGAGGGATGGACTGACTCTCTTTCCCTCCATATTGTTCCTTTCCCCATTTCCCTGACAGCTTATTGAGCTACTATTCCCAGGGCAAAGCTAGATCTGCCTGCCCTGGATTCTTCAGCCAACATGGCCCTGGTTGTTAGGCAGGTTAACAAGTGTAAACTTGCCCCCATGGTCAGAGATGACCGAGCTGTCCTCACGATCTTGATGTCTAATCCCTTCCATTGCAAATGAGCGTTAGCTCCATCTTTTCTTTCAATTTCTCATAAGCGAGTGTTCCACAGCTGCCCTGGTGTTACTTGTGTCACTCACACCTGGGGGTGGCGGCAGCTAGACCTCTGCTCACTCAAGCAGACACAGGAGCTGGCTCTCTCTGGTTCTGCCTCAGCCCCAGTCTTGTTGAGTCCTCTGCGCTCCAACAACACAAACACACACACACGCACACACACACACACACAGCCCTCTACAGTACTGTGGCGGCAACTGACCTCGTAACCACATGGGGGCAGCAGAGAGTCAAGAATGCAAACAGGCAGCCACCCCAAGAGGCTTGGAGAAGCTGGGGGGTCTTTCCCGCCCCACCCACACCGCCCTCAACCCTAACCCTAACCCATTAAGACCCCCAAGAATCTGGAATTGTTTGTCTAGCAGACCTGGGGTCCTAAGGAAACCAAACTATGAGGGTTGAAGATAAGACTCAGAAAAGAAGCCCATTTTTGCTCCATGAGGGACCAGTGCCTGACCCCGCCCAGCTGGGGGCCCTGCCAGAGAATCATTATCTTTGGCCAAAGTTGGGCCTGAAGGGTTATTATTTCAACCCAGAAAACCAAACCGGACTGAAGCAGCCCTGGGCTGGCGGGACCGGCTGAGACCAGCCCACCCAGCCTGTGGTCAGGCACTGCCCCACCCTGGAGACTACAGAATCCAGACAAGGTTCTCAAGGTCACAGCGCCCAAGTTCTCAAGGTCACAGCCTGGGAGCTGGCAGAGAGCACCCCCCCCCCATATATCTATGGGTGCCTTGTAGCACCATGGAAAATAAAGTGTCTGTCTTTGCACAAGAGTTGGTCCTACGGTATTCAGGGCTATCCCCTCAGCGATGGAAACCTGAACAGAAAAGGGGACCTGGCTGGGCAGGTGGCAGCTGTGTCTGAGAGAAGACCACGTGTGCCACAACCCTGGCCACGGCAGGACAGTCTCCACTGACTTCCACTTCATAACCGTCGCTTAAATCATTCTGTGTCCCCCACGTGTCCGACACACCCGTTATCCTTCTTCACGACCCCTTTCCTGCCACTGTGCTAGGAAGACAGGAGGCCCGGGCTCTCCCGTGCGTGCCAGGGCTGAGGTGAGCACGTGTGACAGCCCTGCCAGCTTCCAGAGTCTCACTCGGGCTCCCTGAGGGAGAGCAGAGGCTGGTGAAATATAGGCGGCTCAAGAAAATTCCAGAAGAATCCTTGAACCCAGAGGAACCCCGAGCTACCAGCCCAGCCCTGGAGACCTGGGCAATGGCCCCATCATTCATCCTGCTTCTGCCTCCAGTCTTGGGGTAATGCCCCCCCAGACCTCTCCAGACCCGTCGCAGTTAGGGATTCAAGGTGGACAGGCCATGGAAAGCCTCGCCGAGTGGTTCAGGAGGGAGCTGCAGCGATGTCCCTTTCCTACAGAGCCTTGGGAAGGGGAGAGCTGCTGCTCTGTTCAGGCTGAGCTGTGTGACCCAGTGGCAAGGGCTGCTCTGGAGGAAGTGAAGAGACCCTCCCAATGCCCTTGAACCACCACTGAGAAGCCCCTGCCGCCCCTCCCACTGCCCAAATGCAGTTCCAGAGGGAGCTCCTCTCAGCCCCCCGCCCAGCCCCCTCCCTGGCCATGGACAGAGTCCACAGGAAGTAATGACCTCTACTGCATTTACATAGCTCATCTTTCCTCTAGGAAGATTTCATAGAGAACTCGACTTGACTTTTGCTGATGGGCAGAGCCGCCAGCCCAGCAAGGGCAGAAGGGAAGAAGGACCTCCACCAAGGCAGGAGCTGGGAAGGGAGGGGTCTTTGCACCCAGGCAGGGACACCCAGGGGTTTCCTCTCCAGGCCTTGCAGTCCTGGGTCTTAAGCCTCTCTCCCCCGTACCCACAATGTCATGTCTCCCAACTTTCCACCCTGCCCCATCCCTTTCTCATCCTTCTCTCTACACATAAGTACACCATCCCTCCATCCCCTCCCCCTCCCAGTGTCTCTCTCCTTCCTCACCCTTCTTCTCATCATACCTTCTCCACCCACCCACCCCCAAACCCATCCTCTCCCCCTTTACAGAAAAACCTTCTCCTTACTCTTGTCCCATTTAATCCCCTCGCCCCTCTGTCCCCAGTGGCTAGACCCACAGCAAAGCCCAGCTGCTGCTGGAGTTGATGGGAAGGGAGGACAGCAGCCCGCTGTGTCACCAACCATTTCTCAAAACCCAGATTCCCATGTCCTCTAATCCCTGCCTCCTCTCTGGCTACAGAGTGGACTCCCCAGAGGGCTGAAGCACCCTCACCCCTACCCCATCTGACCAGCCACCCCCCATACTCATCTCTCGCAGGTGGCTCACCTCTGCTTTCATCCTCAGCCCCTAACACCCTACCCCCACCCCCTACCCCTGTCCTAACTCTCATGCTATCCAATAGGCTGAGAGCTTTGAACAAGAGGGCAGGGCTGGGGGGCTAAAGGCCCCCAACCCAGAAGTCAGTACCTTGATTCATGCAGCAGTGTTTTCTGGCTGCATGCTTTGCTCATGTGAGCCAGGAAAATGGATAAATATAACAGTGTTATAATGGAGGTTTGTAAGTGTCATACAGAGCTGGCAGGAAGGGTACAGAGAAGATGAACTTTCCCCAGTTGGGGAGAAGGAGGGCAACGTTACCAAGGCAGTAACATTTGAGTTGGGTCTTCAAGGATAAATAGGAGTTTAACAGTAAAGAGGGGGGGAAGCCCAACTTTTGCTAAGGGGCTCCTATATGCTAAGTGCAATGTGAAGTACATTATATATGTTTAATTCCTTTTTACAGATTAGAAAACTGAGGCTCAGAAGGTTAACTTCCCCACATTCACCCAGCTAGTAAATGGCAGAGAAAAAGAATTCCAAACTTGTGCCCATTCCACTGGCTCAGCACTCTCAGACAAGTAGATGGATGAATTTGTGCATGAAGCACATAGGTATGAACAGAGTCCCTGTTCAGTGTGGCTGAAGCATATGGTACCCAAGGGAGTAGGTAAGAGAGGAAGCAAAGGAAAGAGGCAGGAGCTGGATCATTAAGAGCCTTGGGTGCTAAGCTGAGAATGTCCAAGGGATGAATACTTGGTGAATGAATGAATGAATGAATGAGGTTGGACTCAGGACCACTGTGTACAGTTGTGCAAGTTGCATGATGCACAATTGTACACGGCAACATGCTTGGACTTTATCCTGTAGGTAATGGGGAGACATCAGAGGCTTTTCAGACAGGGAGTAAGTAACCAGATTTGTGGGGACAGGAGAAAGGATCTGAGGCCTGGGCTGGGGAGGAGTGTGATGGGAAGAGGAGGCTGTGAAGACTTGGAGTTCAGGCCAGGAAAGGGATAGGGGCTCTCATTCTGAGGCAGCATGGGACAGAAGCCTACTTGATCTGGGCCTGGGGCCTGGGTTCTCTCCGAGCTTGAAAGGACCGTGTGGGAAAGAACAGGACTGGGGTTCCCCCTTCCCCCTTGTATTAGTCTGCTCAGACTGCCATAACAAAATATCACAGACTGGGTGGTTTAAACAACAGACACTTATTCTCTCACAGTTCTGGAGCCTGGAGGTGTGAGATCAGGGTGCCAGCATGGTTGGGTTCTCGTGAGGACTCTCTTCTTGGCTTGCAGATGGCCACCTTCTTGCTGTGTGCACATATGGCCTTTCCTCGGTGCATTTTCCTCTTCTTATAAGGCTACCAATCCTATCAAATTAGGACCCCACCCTTATGGCCTCAGTTAACCTCCTAAATTATCTCCTAAGAGTCCTATCTCCAAATACAGTCACATTGGGGTCAGGCCTTCAACCTGTGAATTTATGGGGACACAATTCAATCCATAGGGCCCTTCCATACAGGGCCCTGCCCCAGCCATGTTCCCCACCCCCATAATCCCCCCAGTCCCGGCCAGGCTGGGGCTCTCAGCCCCAGCAAAGCAGACCCTCTTCTTCTTGAGTCTGTGCCCTTGGAGACTCAAGAGTTACTCGTTTTGTAACTCTCTGTTTCCTGGAAGGTGTCTCAGCCTTCACCCCTTCCCAGTCAAATCTTGCCAGGGAGCAAGTGGAGCTTGGCTTGGAGCAGGCCTAGGGGGCAGGAAGACAAGCCAGGAAGAGGGAACCAGAAAGAGAGAATAAGGAGGGGGAGGAAAAGGAACAATGACTCTCACTCACTCATTCACTTGGGTCACCAAATACCATGCTGAGTGCCCACGTGAGCAATGCAGAATTAGGTGACCCCCGGTTGGCTAGGAGGTTGGGAGAGGCCTGCACGTGACCCAGGAGAGAGCTTCTCTCCTCCACAGCATTCAGATTGGGCACCCCGTGAATACTGAGATGGGATGTATTATCCTTTCCTTAGTTCAACCCACTCCCATGCGCACGCACACGCGCAACTTCTCTCTTCTGCATCAAGAATTAGAAACCTGGTGGTCAGACACATCTGGGTGGCAGGTCCCCTCTGCCATTGATTAGTTGCATGATTTAGGGCAAGCCACTTCCCTGGGCATTAAGCCTCAGTTTCCTCGATTGTAATATCCGCCTCACAAAATTAGAGACACACTGGGCGTGAACACACTTTGTAGCCTGTGGAGTACCAATGTTCATTCTGAGAAGGCTAGCACTCCTATCGACCTCTCATTGAGCACCTAATACATGCCAAGTACCAGGCTGCTGGAACAGGAGCTCCACGAAGAAAGAGACTCGCATGTTCACTGCTGGATCCCCAGCACCTAAAACAGTGCCTGGCACACATCAGGCCTACAGTATTTGTTAGAAGCTTTGCCGTGTGTTATCTCATTTAATCTTGATAGCAACACTATGTAGGTATCATTATTTACCCTCATTTGATGGATATGGAACTGTGGATTAGGAGATTAAGTCCATTTCCCAGGGTCCAACCATAATAATGGTAAAGTGTGATTTGAACCCAAGCGATTTGGACCCAAACCCATAGTGATGACGATAATGATGACATTTGGAGCTTATTGAACCAGAGGTCATCAACTCCAATCCCCTGCCTCCATCTACACCAGGATAGAGTTGTCTGCCCCTCCTTCTGGTGTCTCTGCCAAGCCCCTCTTCTCCCACCAGCGATTAGGTCCCCATCCCACTCCAGCCACTACGCCAGGCTGCTCAGGCTGTTGCAAAAGTCACCTGTCCCTCTGTCTGCCTGAAAGGTGGCATATTTCCCTGTAATCTCCCACCCAGAATCTTCCATCAGGACCTCCTTCCTTCCTCCCAAATAATAGCCCTTCCTAGCTTCCCCTTTCTGGAGCCTGAAGAGTCCCCCCTGCCCCCACTGGGATATGGTGCCAAAAGACCACTGCCCTGAGTTCTAATCTGTGTGCCACCAGCTCATTGATGCCTTCAGGCAAGCAAATCACAGACCCCATCTAGGCCTTTGTTTCCCATCTGTATAATGGGTGAACTGGAGAAGAACTTGAAAGCTGCTCCCAGCCCCGGTCTTCTTGGGAAGGACCTTTCTCAGCCATCAGGCTGGAGCCATCCCCTCTCCCTGACCGCCCCCCCGCCGCCCTACACCCCCCTCTCCAGCCCAGGAGATGCCACCCAGCTCTCCCCCCAAAGCTTCCTGTCTGGTCTTCCCCACCGCCCACCTCCCACCCCAGAACTTTGGGATCTGTCTCCCGGCAACCTCTGCTCTCCCCGACTCTGGGCCTGCCCTCTACTTTAGATTGTGCTGACCCTCTCTCCCCCGGCCAGTGCCCAGAGTCCCCTACAAGGCCACCATCTGCAGAGGACGCAACTGGAGGCTGGCCCTTCCCTAGCCTGCAAGGCCAGCTCCCCTCCTTCCAGCCCCAAGAAATTCCCCAAGCAAGGGTTTACAAGGTCTGTTTGCATTTTAAAGGCAACTTCCCGTGGTCCACCCCACCCTGCAAAAAGAAAACTTTTCAAAACTTTTCAGGTCCGTTTACATTTTAATATAAACCCATCTGGGCCTGTTGCCTGGGATTTAGGACTCACCAGCCCCTAAATCCAAAATCTCTTTGGGGGAAGGTTTTTGTTTTTACCACTGCCCCTCCCTTGGTGCATGGGGCTGGGCCCACCCAGGGCTTTTGGAAGTCAGGGTGGTCACAGACCCTGGGAGCATGGCTCCTCACAGGCCTGAGATCAGGCCAGGGTCACTGAGCAGTCACATGTCACTTTGAATGAGAAGCCTTGACCTGAAGCTGAGAAATGAAGTTGGGAAACAGCTCAGCCGAAGGCAACTGGACTTTTGTTTCTTATGATGTTTTTTTTTGTATGTTTTCTGGGGGAAAAAAAAAACCCTCTATTGTCTGACTAACCTTCCATGATGCTGGAAAATTGAATTTGTTTCCTGAGCAGTCTGGTCCAATTTCCCCTGGGTGGGGACGAGCCTGGGCTCCCCTTCCTGCTGCTTCAACTTGGAAGCTTCTGGCTCTACTCAGAGACCAGGACCCAGAAGGGAGGCAGGGACCCTGATCCCTGGACCTGCCAGGCGGTAGCACCCAGGATCCTCCCCGCGGTCCTTGCTCGGGAAGCTTTTTCTGGATCCTCAAGTTTCCTTGTCCTCTCTGTCTTAGCAACCTGGGTTTGCTGGGCTGCCATCTTAGCCTGTCCCCCACCCACGGTAGCTCTGTGCCCCCCAGCTCCCTACCTCTGTCTCTAGGCTCTCGGGGCAAGCCGATAGAGGTACAGCTGTAAAGCATTTGTGCTGGCCGCCAGGCTGGCGGGAGGGCCATCTGCAGCCGGGTAGCTGCCAGGCCTGCAGTGACGGGAACCCTGGGCCTCAGCCCAGCCCCAGCCCTTCCACCCCAACCCCCAGGGCAGGAACTTGGCAGTCTACCAAGGCCAAGGAGTCCAAGGGTGAGGGGGATGACCTCGGGGCACTCCTGGAGTCGGGCGACAGGCATAGTTAGCCCCTATTTGGCAACCTGCAGCTGAGCTGAGCTTCAGGGATGGGATCAAGCTCCCAGGGGAGGCGTCATAAATTCTAAGACTGCCCCCCTAAGCCTCAGTGACAGACTTGTCCTCAGCGGGCCACCGTCCCACCATAATCCTCTGTGGGTAATAGAAAAGTTCCCAGGCCACTAGCCTGGAGAGGAGAGAGAAGGAAAGTACTCTCTCTCCCAGACCTGATGAAAAGGACCCTCCTCACCTCCACTTCCCCTTAGCCCACGCCCCCTCTCCCCTCCCGGGGAAGGACATTGAGTAAGTGGACTGTGGAGACAGGCCTCCGGCCACAGCGGACCCATCTGGTTCCAATCAGGAGAGCTGGTTCCCAGATTGTGGAGGGCACACGGGGGAGGGAGACCACAACCTCACAGCCTCACTACCTCACTGTGCACCCCCAGCACCCCTCCCCACAGTGTGGCCCCCTTTCACCTCCCAGAGGGGCCTCACACACAGCCACTGGAAGACTAGGTGAGGCAGGGAAACTTTAGGGGGCCTGGGCCTGCCTCTTCCTACCCAGTGGTCTAACCATACACCCCAGACCTCTGCCCTTAGTTAGACAACTAGACCACGGAGGAGAGAAGGGAAACTGCAGGAAAGAAGGGGCCTGGAGGGAGGAGAAAGGGCTGCAAACACAGAGCAAGGGAGCCCTAGAAACCACCAGGTCCCAGCTGGATTTTATTACAAATGGGGACCAGAGGTCCTGAGAAGGAAGTCCAGTAGAACCACTTACTGGACTTGGCCCCAAGCCCTATTCAGGCATTCTGCCCACTGGCCCTCACAGGAACTCTATAGATAGGAATCACCATCCCCATCTGACAGATAGGAAAACTGAGGCTCGCAGGATTGAAAGGTCATACCTGCCCAACCTCACCCAAGTAGTTAAGTGACCAGGTTTGTCTGAGCCAGAGTCTGGGCACTAGGCTGCCCTCCACAAAGTCAAGGTTGCCTCAGCAGCCCAAGCCCCAGGATCCCATTTTGCTTTCCCTGCTGCCTCCAGACTTGGACCAGGGCCTGCTCTGTTTTCCGTCACCCACCCAGCCCCAACCTCTGTCTCCAGGCCCAGAGTGAAAGGATAAAATAGCCTCCCCGGTCATGGCTTGGCGCCAGGGTTCTCTCCTGGCTCTGGATGACACAGGCCCCTGGGCCTCAACTTACCCATGGATAAAATGGACCGAGTTGTCTGAAACTGGGTTGAACAATGATTCTGTGATTCTCCAACCCTCCATTCCTGTCATCCTGAACAAACCTAGAGGCTTCCCCTTGGCTTGGGTGGTCTTTAGAAGGTTCTGACCCCAATTTCAGAATTTAGAGCCAGCAAGGGGGCCAAGACCAAGAGGTGACGCAACCAGACATGGAAGCCGCTAATCTCCATCTCTCCCTGAGGGGACTTCACTGCTGCCTCCACTGAAAGCAATTTGTCATGCCCTGAATTAAGTGATTCCAACAAGGGTTTAATTTCAGTTTAATGGCTCTGTTTTTATGTGTAATTAAATACCACTGCATGGCAAAAATATGTTGTTTGCACTTTAGAGACTGTGTAAGGGTCCAGGAAGCCAATCCCACCGGGTTTCCACTCCCAGGCTCCACCAGCCCCTCCCCTTGCCTGGCTGGAATTGTCCAGGTCACGGAGAAGGGGGTTGGGGACCTGGGGAAGGGAGGGGGACAGTGAGGGGAGAGGTGGTCCTGGTGGCGCCTGCTCACTCATTAGGGTATGTTTCTAATTATCTACAGCACCCCCACTTCTACTCCCTGACTCCAAGCCTCCCCAACCTCTGGGGCCTCAGACATAGAGGGGACAGGTTACTCTACAGTTACGATCTAATTAGGCACCACGCTGGCTGGCGCGGTGCCTGCTCCCCCGCGCATGCGCATGTGTGTGCCCCAAAGTCCGTTCCATTGCCCCTCCTCCACTCATTGCTCCCGTTAACTCCCTCCTCCCCCTTGAACATGCTTCCTCCTCGTTGACCCTCTCCCCAGACTCACAAAGCGCCCCTTTCCTCCCCTCTGCCCTAGGACAACCCAGCATCCCAGCTGCCAGTGCCTCCCAGCTCCATCCAACCACATCATCTTGACTTTCTCTTTCGAGGTCAGAGGTGACATTGCCATAGGGGTCTGGAATGCAGGGGGAGTTTCTCTGGCTGGGAATATTTCAGGGTCATTTACCACACAGCCAGATCCCCCCAGGAAGGGGGACCCCTGAGCAGGAGCCCCAAGTCCTGCATGCCTCATAACATTCCTGGAGTAACTTAGTGGTGGAATCTAGCCCAGAGGGCAGAGGGGTTAGAACAAGCAGCCTTTTCCTGGAAGGGGTTGAAGGAATGGCTGTGTCTGGAACCTCAGGGCCCTGATAGGAGAAGGGGCCAGGAGGCTCGGCCAGCTCTCCAGAGACTCCCCCACCTGAATCCAGTACTGGAATCAATCCAAGTCTCCATTTTTTTTCTCTCTACTCCCACCTGGCCTTCTTGACAATGCAAAAGCCAGCCCTCACCCCTCAGCCAGACATCAGGTCTTGATCTCCACTGGGGAGCTGGGAGATGGAAACCGAATGAATGCCTGATGCCAGTCAGCACCAATGGGGGTCCCCCATCCCCCTGCTCCAAACCACAGTGGGAGGAATGACATTTCTTAGGGAGGCAGGACAGACCACTCAAGGACTTTGGTTTAAAGTTATTCTAGGGGAATTCCCTGGTGGTCCAGTGATTAAGCCTTCACCTTCCAATGCAGGGGGTGCAGGTTTAATCCCTGGTTGGGGAGCTAGGATCCCGCATCCCTCGGGGCCAAAAAACCAAAACATAAAACAGAAGCAATATTGTAACAAACTTAATAAAGACTTTAAAAAATGGTCCACATCAAAAAAAAACTTTAAAAAAATAATAAATTAAAAATTAAAGTTATTCTAGGTATGGTGGCCCCACCAGGACACAAGAGTTTGGTCCTTGCCTCCTCCTCTCTTCCACCTCTGCCAGGATGCTGATGCCCCTGTGGCAAATCGAGTGACCATTCAAGGGTATTTGGAGGCCACGGGAGGGCTTAGGTACAAACTAGACCAGCAATTCCTCTCTGCAGCCCGGTTCTCCCCACTGTGACACTACCCAGGGCAGTTCCCTTCCTCTGGCCTGACAGTGGTAGAGGGTGTCCACATTGACACGGAGTTGCTTTTATTTTGGCCCTGTCACATGGCCAAAATAAAAATGTGGCATCTTAGTTCCCCGACCAGGGATCGAACCCGCACCCCCTGCCATGGGAGCGCAGAGCCTTAACCACTGAACCACCAGGGAAGTCCCCAGAGTTGCTTTTATTTCCTTCTTTTTTGACAACTAGGACCTGGCTCCCAGATGGTGCGGGCAAGCACCAGGGGTGGGGGGTGTTCTGTGGGATGTGGGATCCCCACTCCCAAAGTGCACATCCTCCGTTCTCTTGTGCTAGACAGCTCCCTACAAGCCCTGCACTGAGGACACGTAATGAGTGGCGGAGGGAAGTACATACATACACTGTGAATTTCACTCCCTCTCTCTTCACATCACACCCATTCATACTCAGATTCATACAGCCCACCCAGACACACCACACAAACGTGCATCACATCTACACACACCCAGCCCAGGTACACACGCCCTGTAAGAGCCCACACTCTCACTCACATTTCAGGTGTCACTTCACTGTATGCACACACATGCGCACACACACGTTATAAATACACACCTATCACAGAGGCATATCCCAGGCCACACGTGCAGCTACTTGCCAAGCAGACCCAGGTTTTTTCTGGAGGCACATGAAAAGAAAAAGACCTCTTACCACCCATTCCAAGGATGCAAGAATAGAGCATTAGGAAGGGAGGCTGGAGACAAAGGGGAATTTAAAGAGATGCCTTAGGGAAAGAGATACTCTCCCTACATTTGGCTTAGGGACCTAAACCTTCATCCTCAGCCTACATTCACCTCCTCTCCCAGCATGCCTTGGCCTCGGCCCTGGAAGGAGGGGGCTCTATGAAGAGCAGGCCCGCTAGCTGAAGGAGTGTCACTTTGTTCTTTATCTCCTGCTGCTGGCAGCAGCCTGTGGTGCCTCAGGAAGACTAGGTGGCTGTGGGATGCCGCCACAGAGGCAGAGTTAGAGAGATGAGGATTGCAGCCCCAGGCTCGAGATTCAGACGGCACAGGTGCCAGTGCATCAGGGGCCAGCGCAATCGAGAAGCCTGGGAGTGCCTCAAGAGATCAAACACACACACACACACACACACACACACACACACACAGAGAGCACAAAGGTGAGAGGTAAGGAGCATTGGGAGATGACCAGGAATCCAGTGGTACCACGTGGGCACACGTCTGGGGCTGGTACTGAGAGCCCACAGCCCGGCGAGTCCAGGACAGCAAGATCAAAGATACCCCCACTCCCAACCCCTCAGAATCAAATCTCAGCCCAACCCCCAGTCAGGAATCTAGGCAGTCAGAGCTGTGGAATGTGTTGGAGAGCTTACCCCCTTTCCCTAGCTTCAGGGCAGTACCTCCCCTCACTAAATCGATAAATCAAATCCAGACGCAAACCCAGTCTGCCTGATGCCCTAGGAAATGCCCCGGCTTCACACACCAGCTGATCCCAGAAATAGCTCTGGCCCAGCAGGGCTGTCCCTGCTTGTTCCCTCCCTTCAGAAGCCATTACTGGCCCACCAGGAGTCTGAACACAGACAGCACAGACTTTGGGGACAGAGAGGCTCCCCAGGAAGGAGCTGCAAGGAAGAGGAGGGTGAATTGGCTGACCCTTTGCAGTCCTTTTACTATGTAAGACAGCTCTCCCCACCCCTGGTGCATCCCTGTCTCTTAATTGTAAATAAATCAACCAAACACCATTGTCTATGGTTTTTTTGGTTTTGTTCTGTTTTGTTAAAAAAAAAAAAAAAAAAAAAAAAAAAAAAACCAAAACAAGACATCATGGCCAACTGGTAGGTTCCTAAGTCTCTTTCCATCCAGTCAAGCCAGAAAATGCCCAGTGGGTAGGGAAATATCGGGGAGGAAGGTCCAGGGAAGGAGGTGTGGGGAGGGAGGCAGAGCCACAGACAGTGAGCCACTGAAGGATGGAGTCATCCTGGTGACTTCCTGGCTGTGACCACAAATGGGGGTGGAAGCAGGACCCCAGGTAAGTCCCTCACCTCCCAGCATGTGGTTTCCTTTCTCCATCAGGCACGTGCACTCCAGCTGTGCATTCTTTCCTCCTCCCCTGACTGCTCAGAGATGGGCCCCACCTCCCCAGCCCTCTGTCCTGCAGGCCTTCCGCTGACCTCTTCCCTCCCCCAAAGCAGGGTCTCAGTTGCCAGGCAACCAAGCTAAGGTGGGCTTGTCCCTGCAGGTCCTTCCCCCTGGAGGGACCTGGGGAGGAAGTAAAGGGGAGCCTGGCAGGCTTCAGCTTTGGAATTGGGTCTCAGTCGATCTCCTAACCACTGAGTCACCTGCTACCCCACACTTTCCCTATGGCCTCTACCCTCTGACTAGTTTGAGGGGAGGGACAATGGTCAAGGTACATGTCTACTTTCCTCCCCTCATTATGGGACTGGGACTTTTCTTCTCCTACAGACTCGTGCTCACCTTCTAGGAGGTGGCCTCACATGTCTAAATCAGAGGGAGTTAAAATGAGAGCCCGCAGGGCTGAAAACTAGAGCTGACATGTAGTATGTGGTCAAGAAGTGTTTATAGATGGCTGAAGGGCTAAATGAATCCAGGATCAATTTGGAAACATACCAGGGCTCTGTCAGGCTATCTAAGCCCAAAGAAGGACACCCCTAGGCTTCGGCTCACCCCAAGGGCACACCCATGCTCATAAACACACACGCACACACGCATACACGCAAACACACCCCAAGGGAAACTTCTGGGCCAGAAGCAGGGCCAGGACTCAGACCCAGGCTCCAGGTCAGCTCTGCAGCCTCCAGGGGAGGGGGCAGCAGGGGGCAGCGAGCCCCCCCGCCTGCCGACAGGGCTTCACTCGCGGAAGCTGTCAGCCAACTGGTGGCAGTCCAGCTCCCCCTTCGGCTCCAGGCCCCCCGGAAGCTTCACTCCCGTCTTCCGGTCCACACACCAGCACTTGCCGCGCTGCCCATCCAGGGCCGGGTGGCACTGCCAAGACAAGGGTGTGAGAGGTCAGAGCTCAGGCAGCCGGCCCCGATCCCAGCCCAGCCCCCAAGTCAGACAGGGGCTCCAAGATGGACTCTAAGGGCGGAGGCTTTCTTGAACATGGGTCCTCTGAGCTCATTGGAGTAAAGCTGGCCAAGAAGGAAAGGTCCAGAGAGGTTTGGTCCAGAAGGTCCAGAAGGCAGGGTCCTGAGGAAGTTCTGTAGCCTACCTGGAGGGGAGACTGGATCCATGGAGTTGAAAGGTGCAGCTGGATTTGACAGGCTAGGGTTCAGGTTGGAGAAGTTTTTAATTTGTGTTCTGATTGTGTTTTAGTTTGGGTTCTGATTGTGTGGGGACTTTAAGAATAGGATTATGGTTAAGATTGTGATTATCCACACTGAAGTTGGGGTAGGATCAGCATAAGAGTTGCAGGTGAATTGGGAATTATGACTAACACTTGAGTGGGGTGAGGCTTAGAGCCCAGGTCAGAAATGGAATTGGGATAGAGACAGAGGTCAAGGTCAGAACAATTAAAGCAGTTGGGCTAAAGTTTGGGTCCGGATTAGACAGGAGAGGAGGAAGAGTAGGGGGGTAAAGGTGTATTTCAGAGTCAGGATTAGAGTTGGAGTGAAGGTTGTCTCAAGGGTCAGAATTGGCCTGAAGATAAAGGGTCAAGTGTCAGAATTTTCAGTGGGATAAAAACTGGGGGGAAGGAAACACATAAACGTGTATAACACAAAGAGTGAACCCTAACATAAACTACGGACTTTAGTTAATAACTAATAATCAATTTTAGTTCCTCAGTTGTAACAAATGTACCACACTCATGTTAATAGGAGAGACTGGGGGTGGGAAAGTAGATGGGAACTCTGTACTTCCTGCTCAGTTTTTCTGTAAACTTAAAACTGCTCTAAAAAATAAAGTCTATTGATTTTTTTAACGGGGGGGGGGGGCGGTTTAAAAATTGGGACAAGGGGGAATTCCCTGGCGGTCCAGTGATTAGGGCTCTGTGCTTTCACTGCCGGAGGGCCCAGGTTGGGGAACTGAGATCCCACAAGCCACACGGCACGATCAAAAAAAAGGAAAAAGAAAAATTGGGCCAAGGATGAAATTGGTATTGGGATAAAGGCTGGAGAGAGGTTTGGCGCTGGTTTGGTGGGGAGACCTCTGTGGTCCTCCTCCATCGCACAGCTCTTCATAACCTCCTCATGCCACCCTGGGGTGTGCAGACTCGGGGGCCGCCCTTCTCCTCCTAGCAAGGCCTCTTCTGGCTGAGTGGTGGTCCACCTTGTGGATTCGTCTATAGAGCACGGAGTGGGAGGACGTGTGTGCCTACACCCACAAGGGCTGGAGGAGATCCAGGCCACACCAGCACGAGGTACCCCACCCAGTGTCCTGCCCAGATATGCCACCCTTCTGAATGAGCCCGACTGAGACAGGCCAGAGATGAGGCTGGAGCAGGCCAACCTTGTTGACCATCCCAGCGTCCTGGGGGCTTGTCAGAGGAGCCCATGTTCCAAGGGCGTGTGGAGGTACAGAGGTTTCTGCATTCCTGTCTTGTCTCCTGCCCTCTCCTTCCTCTGCTGCACCCAAAGTTCCTGTCTCCAGCTGTCAGGTCTGGCTTCACCTCCAGCCTGGCTGAACCCCAGGTCGTTCGGCGGCTCAGCTTGGGGGAAGGGGCAGGCTGAGTTTCCTCCTCAACTCTTCCAGACCTAGCCCCTCCATTCCCAGATAAAACCTCAGACATCAGGAGTTCCCTGGCCGTCCAGTGGTTAGGACTTCACGCTTTCACTGTGAGGGCCTGGGTTCGATCCCCGGCCAGGGAACTAAGATCCCACAAGACACACGTGGAAACCTCAGACATCCAGGGACAAAGGAGAACTCACAGGAATGGAGGAAGGGGAGTGAGAGAGGGTTGGGAGGCAGAGGTTGGCAGGAGTGCCAGGTCTGCATCACAGATGGTGACTACAGAGGTCATGGAAATAAGCCTGGATGGGGAGGCAGGGTAATTGGTCTGCCTTTAACTCGCTCTGTGACTTTGGGCCAGCCTCTACCCCTCCCTGGACCTCAGTCTCCTCATCTGCAAAATCAGTGAGTGGGCAAAATGAGCTGAGGTCCTGAGGCTGGGGGAGGGTCTGGGGGAGGGTCCAAAGGGTTAGGTTTGGGTTGAGGAGCTCCCCCCTTCCTGAGACCTCCATTCTGGACATCTTGGAGCTGAGGCCGGGCCGAGTCGGCGGAGATGGAGACCCACCTGCTTGGGGTGGAAGTTGCCGTTGCGGTCGCAGTTGGGGATGGGGATGATGTAGAGGTCCTCGTGGGTGCGGCTCTGTGAGGCAGCCAGCCGCTCCAGGGCCCGGTGCAGCTCACTCTGGCAGGAGCCCTGGGGCTGGAGGAGGGGGAGGACGAAACCGCTCAGCAGAAGCGAGAGAGACAGGAGGACGGGGGCTGGGGGTCAGATCAGGACTGCAGGCTCTGAAAGGAGGGTTAAGGCCTGGAAGCTGAGCAGGGCCCAATGAGGTAAAAGGAGGAGCTCGGGCTCAGGGGACACTGGCGGGCAGAACAGAGGGACATTGAAGAGAGGATCTTGAGCCAAAGAGCTTCTAAAAAGGAGGGGTATGAAGTGAAGGGACCTGGTGGGGAAAGGAAATCTACGGTGAAGGACAGGAAGGGGATGATTTCTAAACAGGAGTGATGGATGAAATCATATAATTAACAACTTGTAAGACCCAGGCATGGATCCATCAGAAACACCCATCAGAAAGGACATTATGTGATTAAGTTTTATGAATTTGTCCTTTGTTATCAAATAACATTCCTCTTTTGTGACTTATGCTTGCAGTTGACTTCATTATTGCTTTTTCTGTAGTTAATAATGCCACCCATGTTCTCTAACTTTTGCACTTGCCTAACACATCTTTGCCCAATTGCAAAAAAAAAAAGAAAGGACATTAGCCAGACCCTGGAGCAGGGTCCCAAGGCTCCCTGCTATGGCCAGCATGAACCCTTTAACTACTGAGAAGCTCTGGGGTGGGGAATCCCTGGGAAGGGCCAAGAAACATCAGGAGGCTTGGGGCCACTGCTGTTCACCAACCAGTACGGAAGTGTCTCAGTATTTAACAATAACTTCAGCTATCCCAATGTCTAGAACTGGTGAGCAGGAAAGGAATTTCAAGAAGAGGGGTGAGGGCTTTCTGGGTCCTGTTGATGCACCCTAGGTGCATCTTGCACACAGCAGACATCTAAAGAATGTTTGCTGAACGGACATCGTCCAGATCTGGTGATGGTGGTGGTGTGTGTGCCTATGAACATGCGCATTTGGTCAGAGGTCCTCACCACAGGCCGGGCTTCCTCCCGAGGGACCCCGATGACCTTCATCTTGCCCCCACTGGTGCTCCGGTCTCGAATTTTGGCGAAGTGCTTCTGCAGGCACCTGCGGTCATGGGCGCTGCAGGGGCTGAAGCTGTTATTGGGGTGGTCACCCTCGTCCTTGTCTGCAATCAGGCCAAGATGGGGAAAGGTCAGCGATGGGAAAGGACAAGCCAGCACAGCAACCCAGCCTCCCACCTGCTTTCTCCTTCTTAGGGATTCTCCAGCCAGGCGCTGGGGAAGAGCAGGGGGTCTGGGGGGTGCGAAGAAATGAAAGCAGCACCCCGGTTTCTTCCCCACTCCCCAGGATCTCCTCAGGAGAATATTCCTCTTGAAGTCCTTCATTTGTCCCTCACTCCACCCACTCCAGCCCTCAGATGAGTCACCAGCTGCAGCTGCCCAGACAGCAGGAGGGTCCCCTGGGCCCTGCAGGGAGGTCTCAAGCAGGCAGAGGGCCCCACACCGAATCTCATCCTCCTTGCATTCAGCTCTTCCTACCATCCCCCTCTCGGTCTGCTCTTTCTTCCTCTCGCCTTTCCTGCTCTTTTCAGCATCTGGCTGAGCCAGCCAGGGGATCCCCAGGGCTGTCAGCTCTGCTGACCCTCTTCCAAACGGCCAGAATCAAAGTTTCCATGAGTGATGAGAAATCTGGCCCAAAAACTCTCTCCATTGGCTGCAGAGGAGAAGTGGGAGTGGGTGTGTATGCCTGCATGTGAAAGAGTGTGTGTGTGTGTCTGTGTGTGTGTGTGTGTCTGTGTGTGTGTGTGCGTGTGTCTGAGACACTGTGTGGCCCCAGGACCAAGAGAACACCCTCACACGTCCCTTCAGCCCCCCCACCCCAAAGTCTCCCATCCTTACATTTCAGACCCCATCCAAAGTGCACATCTGTTGCCCAGAGCCAGGGCACTGGGGATGTGGAGACGGGGGTGGTGAGGCTGAACCGCCACGCTCTCCCTGGGCTCTCCTAAAGGCTCTATCCGAACTCAAGAAAAACCCCATCCAGAAGTCCCAGAATTGTAACCACTGCTCCTCCATCCAGGCAGCCAAAACCAGAACACAGGGCTGAGCTGGAGAAAGAGGTCGCAAGATCCCTCCGCAGATCAGAGCCACCTCTGAAATGCTCGGGTTTGGCAACTTGCTGCCGGCCTGAGTGCAGAGCCCCTGCCAGCATTCCAGATGTTGGCAGCAGGACAGAAGGTTACATCTGGTTTGCGTCAGGATTTTTTTCCTGAGGAGTTAGCAGGTTCCTCCATGCATGGCAGCAGTCCCAGAGCTGCCTCTGGGTTAAATGGTATTTTTCTGCCGAGCCAAAGTTAGTTGGGGGGTTAGTTCTCTTTTTATTCTCCTAGTTCTGGGGGTGCAGGGGGAAGCACGTGGATAAAGGGAAACCAGGCAAGGAGGAATCTAGACCCCCAGAAAGTCTTTGTCAAGATTCCACACCAAAGGTTATTTATAAAATTCAGTCACCAAGGATGGGAAGAGGTTTTGTCACAGATGCAGGGCTGGTTTAGAAAAAAGAAACAGAGGGAAGGAATAAATGGAGCAGATAGATATAATCCCTCCTTCTGCATATTTAACATCCCAAGAAGGGCAGTCTGGAGGGGATTTCTGTCCCAAAAGATCGAGTTCCCGAAGGTCAACCAAGGAGAAGCCACTACAGCAAAGACTTCCCAGCTGGTGTGGGCAGCAAAAGAAGGGGCAGATCAATTTCAGAAGACCAGGATTGTGCAAAGGGGGCTATAGGAAGATAGACCCCAAGCCCCCAGGCAGGAACCAGAGAGAAGACCTGAGATCTAAGCTCTTCCCTGAAGACCTTCCCAAGGAACCTTCTGGCTAAGAAGGCCCAGGCTGGCCAGTGACCACCCCCCGCCATCACCGCGTCCGCCTTGTCCAAAGCCACAAGACTAGTGGATGCGGTCACAGCACTGCAGGTGTGTAGGCTGGAGCTGGGGGTTGGAGAGAAAGGAGATAGAAGACCTAAAAGAATTGAAAGATTTGTCTTGGAACCACAGAAGCTGAGCGAGCTTGGAACAAAGGGGCCACCATTCTACCGGGAAAGTCTGGAAGGATCCCAGGGGCTCATTTGACACAACCCATGACACTACCTTGAGGGCCCCCTTCAACCGGAAAGGTTTTGTTGTTCTTCCTTTGAGTTTGCTTTCTTTTCATGACCGTAAAGGAAAGCACGGCTGTGCACAGTGACACTTGTCCCTCTTGGTAAGTGGCCAGATGTTCTTAGGTTCCCTAGGCAGAGTTTTCTAATGCACGGGGCTGCCCCAGGAGGTAGAGTTCTGCCCTGGAGGTGTGGCATGTCAGGGTGGCAGAGGCCTCAAGGACCCGGAGAGATCCGCCGTAGAAATTCGACTACTTTCCAACATTGTGTTTCTATGAGTCAAGTTCACAAAAACACTCGGGGGAGGGATTTTTTTTTTTTTAACATCTTTATTGGAGTATAATTGCTTCCCAATGGTGTGTTAGTTTCTGCTCTATAACAAAGTGAATCAGCTATACATAAACATATATCCCCATATCTCCTCCCTCTTGCGTCTCCCTCCCACCCTCCCTATCCCTCCCCTCCAGGTGGACGCAAAGCACCGAGCTGGTCTCCCTGTGCTACTCGGGGGATTGTTAAAGGATATTTGGAATGATTATCCTTTAATTTAGGAAGTGCCCTGAAGGAGGACAACTGGGTCCGCTCACTGAACCCTGGGGACGCGTAGGGCATAGGGCGAGCTTGGAAACATAGCTCATGTTCTTGCAGGGCTCCCGTCACGTGGGGCATTATCAGCAGGCAGCCGGCCTGGCCTCCCCCACCTTGGTTTCTCCACCACCCAGCACACTTAGCCACAGCTTGTGTCTCAGCTTAGAGTAGAACACGGCAGGCAGGGAGAGTGGCTCGGGACTGCTTCTCGCAGGGGCAGGGGGTACACAGACTACGTCCCTATCTGCCAGCTCAGACACAGACCGGCTCGGACTCAAGGATCACAAACATACACAAACGATCACGTGTCCAGACACACACTGGTCCACGCGTGCACACCCACCCACGTGCACCCAGGCGCCCTGACCCTGCCCTGGCCAGAGCACACTGACTGTACCCCCGGCTGTTGACTTTCCACTTAATCTGTAACTTCTTGCCCAGTCTTGTTTAACTGGCAGACTGAGACCCCACCCCAGGATCCACCCTAGGCACTAGGCTTGGGAGGGTGAGGGTCATAGCCTTGAGTCTCTAAAAAAACGTTCACCTTCCCATCTCTAAAACTGGCTAAATTCTTGCTACTTCCCTGCTCACGCAGGAGGTCCATCCTCCTCGAGCTGCTCACCCAGGTGGGGCCCTCTGGAAAAATCGCAATCCTGGTGGGTTCCCCTCTGAGCGGGAGCCGAGTCAAACCTGCCCGCCCCCCCACCAAAGGTCGGACCTCCCGACATCTGAAAGGCTTGTTTGGGAGGCGGGGCTTCCAAGGTAGGCCAGGTCACCTCCTCTTGCCCCGCTGGAGCTAGGCCAACGACATCCAGCCACAGGGGAGACCTTGGTCTTTGCTCCAGCCACAGAGGAAGGGCAGGCACCCAGAGAAAGAAGAGGTTTCACAGCTTTGGCACCAATGGCTGCAAAGTTCATGGTCAAAGCTAGAAGATTTCCTCTTTCTTGCTGCCTGATTTCATCCTCATGATTTCCCTTCAACTCTAGCCCCCACTCCCCTCAAGACGCCCAGGGTGAGGCTGTGAGGTAGGTGGGCCCAGCCAACCAGACACGATCTGGAGGGTCACCCACCTGCCCTACAACAAAGGCCTTTTCCTTCTTCCCCTGCACTCTGGCTGGAGAAGCCAAGACCACCCATGCTGGGTACCAGGCCTTTCTTTGAGGTCTGGCTCAAGGGGTGTCCCCCTCACCCTTGTGCCATGCTGCTGGCCTCAGACTAAAGAGTCAGAGAAGGACAGCTGGCCCTTCCACCCTACCCGCTCCATTCCTCTGCCTGTCCCCCCAGCTTTGCTCACTTGCCCTACTGTCCCCCAAAGCCCCAGCATCAGAGGAGAAGTTAAGCTTCAACTTAAATCCATTCGGCTTCCTCTTCATCACCATCCTCATCACTGCTCCAATACTGAGCTCTTACTCCATGCCAGATGCCCCAGCCCTGCAAGATAGGTCCTACTGTCCCCCCTTTTTACAGATGAGGAAATGAAGCAGTCTGGCTAGAGGAAAGGAGAAGAACTTATCTCTGCAGCTCCTATGTCTTTAAATGGAAAGACTCCTGATACCCGAGGCACCAATAATTCTGGCTTTGCCAAAACTAAAGAAAAAATGTTAAGCAGCCATGCTCCTCCTTCCCCCCTCCCCCAAGGCACAGAATTTCTGGGAAGGCCCTGTTCCCATGACATGACTGGATTCCCAGTACTGAAGTAGAGGGGACAATATTTGCTGTGTTGACTAAAAATTAACCCAGCCTGCATGTTCCCTAACCCTGTCCCAGAGGGACCCAGAGCACAGTTTAGGATCTCCCCAGTCCAAACGCTAATCTTCCCACTGTCCACTCCCCCAGATTCCACAAGTCGAGGGTCAGTACACTGAATCAGGATTGTGGACTTCTGACACACGTGTCCCACGCCGCCCCCACCTCTGGTGGCCTGAGCTGTGTTAATCCACAACCTTTTCTGGCTTGGAAAGCTGGGACAGGGGGTCATGGCAGAGGGCACGGGGGAGGGGGGTAGCCTAGAGAGGGATGGGGGAGACCTGCCCCAGGAGCAAAGAGTGGGCCTCTGGACCACAGCAGGCCAAGAGAGGGGGCACGCTGAGTGACTGCCCTCCCCAGTCACCTGCTGAAGCTCAGCCCCAAGAGGAAAAGGCAGGAAGAAGAGCCTGATTGACCTCTCTGCCAAACTATTCCCCAGGCAAGAAGGCCCAAGCTTTGGGACGCAGGAGGGACAGTAGCCTATCGACAGTGGAAGGCTCAGGAGAACAGCGGGGAGAGGGGCCGAGCCCTGGCCGCCTGGTCTCACCAGGCACCCTGCAGGGCTACTGCACAACTCTAGGGGGCGCCTTTCACGCAGTGCAGTGTGGCCCGGGCCGTGGCAGGGGTACTTCTGGGATGACTGGGAGGTAAGAGGGCATGGACACAGCTTGCTGAGTAGGTACCTAGTTTCCCCAGGGCCCCCCAGACCTCCCCTTCCCCTCTCCCGATATCTGCCTGCACTGCAAGGGTGGAGGCCAAGGCAAGGAGACCTTGGGCCCTGTAATCCAAGAGGGGCCTAAAGCTGCCTTTCGAGGCTGGTGTACACGATGTTCACAGGACACTCACTAACTGTTCACGCCATGCCTCCCCAAAGCTCCTAGGGGAACAGTTTCTTCCACTTCAGGACGGGGTGTTCCTACCCAGCCAGGGAAGAAGGGGTTCCCAAGACCCACTGAGGGCTCTTCTGTCCCACATTCAAGTTGGTGAGAGAGGAGGAGCTCACCAGCCATCCTAATCTGGTGCCAGATACCCGCTGGCCAGTGGAGGGTGGAGATACCAAGCAAAAGGAACCCGTTATACCCGGGGAGCCCAAGGGTTCAGCCCTCACTCCCAGTCTGCTCTCCCACTAGCACTGGCATCTCTGCCCCAGGATCAGTGACTTACACCCCCAGAACCCCCCCCCACCCCCGCTTCCCAGATGTGCTGGGTGCCAGGCTGGCATTTCTCCTAGAATGTTTTCTGCTGACCTATCTCTCGCTGCCCAGGGGCAGGAAGGGCAGAGAGGCCCGAGGCCCAGACCCCTGGGGTCCACCTCCTTCCTGTTTTCCCTGCATCCTGCTCTCCTCTGGCTAACAAGCTGCAGAGGATTGAGGAAGTGGAGCGGTCTGGGACCCAGGGCAGGAAGCTTGGGGCCGGAGTCCCAGCATCCGGACTGCAACAATGGAAGCTTCAAGCACCAGGAAAAGAGACAGAAACAGACAGAGGCACAGGGAGAGCAAAACAGAGTCCGAGAGGGAACAAGAAACAGAGGCAGAGGTAGAGAAAGGCAGACAGAGAGCTTCTGAAAGCAACAGAGAAAGACAGGAACAAAGACAGAAAGAGAAACGGTGACAGAGTCAAGAGAATGAGCAACGGAAAGAGACTGAGATGAAAGTGAGCAAAACAGGGCAACAAAAACAGGAAAAGGAATAGGAGAAAGAGAAGGAAACTGATAACGGGCAGGAGATATTGAGGAAAGGAGAATCTGAGAATGTTGTTAGTGAAACTAGAGGTTGAGAGACGCAGCAGGAAAGAACAAAAGAATAAGAGAAAGAAGGAGAGAGACAGAAAGACTATAAGGAGAAACTGAAAGTCTCACTGAGAAATAGAGAAAGAGAAAGTGTAAGAATGAGTTTAGGGCAAAAGACCTTCTAAACCTCTCTCTTCCTTTCTCTCTCTCTCTCCCTCCCCCCCCCGCCCCATCCCTCTCCTCTCTACTGCCTATCCCGTTAGGTTTCTGCAGCTCTGGGCTGGGAGCCAAGACTTGCTTCTCTTCTGCCACCTCAAATGGCACCTGCCAGGAGAAAGGAGCAGGGCGCCTGTGTACCAGGGCAGGAGGAGGTGCCCAGGCCTGGCAGAGAGACCCCTGTCTTCCCAATACCTCTCAAAAAGCTAGGTGAGCCGGCCTGGGGCTTTGAGGAAGGGCCACTCTGATGCTCCTCACCACCAAAGCCACTCTAATTTACATGTCCCACTCCACCCCACCTCAATGTCAAAAGCCCGAGCCCTGGCTTCTCAGACCCCTGGGGCCTCCACTTGGGTCCAGGGTGAGGGGAGGTCCCTGGATCAGGAACAGAAAGCCTCCACTGCCACCAACCCCATCCTCCAGGTATCTGGCCCTAGACTGCTCACTTGCAGGCTGTGGGCTGGACCAGGTCACTTAATTTTCCACTCTTGCCCCAGCAGCCAGGACTACCATTGAGACCTCTCTTCCCAAATAGGCACCCTTGAGATGGAGGGATGGGAAGAGTCCTCTTTGATGGTGGCAACAGGCTGCTAGGGACTTGATAGCAGTTTCCTTGGCTGACCCTGTCCCATGCCAGTCGGGCCCTGCCACATACCTGCCTTCTGTTCAGCTCACAGGGGATTTTCAAGAGCCTTTCGGGCCAGCCCGAATGGGGAAGGGGCTTCTGGGAGGGGAGGACCCCAGGGAGGGCGTGCAAGGGATGGGGCACCTTACCAGAGGGCTGCAGGCTTTCCTGGATGGCCTCGATCTCTGCCAGTTCCATGCACACGCCTTGCCCGTGCACCAGCGTGTGCAGGGGCTTCTCCACGCCCCGGGGCGGGTAGCAGCGCAGGCCGGAGCCGCAGCGGGGGGTGTACACCCCGCAGGGCATCCCCTTGCCCAGGGCGCAAGTGGCGCAACAGCCGCAGCCCGGCTCTCGCACCAGCTCCTCGCAGCCCACGGGGGGGCGGCAGCGCGCCAGCTTCTCCTCGGAGCAGGGCGGGCAGTGGATGGCTTCGTCGCCCAGGCTCGGCCCGGGCCCGGCGGCCAGCAGCAGCGCGGCCACGAGGCACAGGGGCAGCATGACCGGGCGAGGACGGGGCACGGGCGGGCAGCGGGGGACACAGAGGCAGCGCCCGGCGCGCCTGGAGGACCCGACCCGGAGGGCGCGGGGACACGGGGCGGCTCCGCTGGCGGACAAGGACGAAGCCGAGGAAGTTAGCAAGCGGGCCGGAGGGGAGCGAGCCTGGCGCTGCGCCGCATCCTCGGCCCGGCCCAGGCGGCTGGCTGTAGGGGGGCAGGGGGCTGAGCTGCTGCCCGGGACCGGCTCCCCCGGACTTTATACCGGCCCCAGGCCACACCCCCAGCGCCTTCCCGCGGGGGAGGGAGGGACGGGAGCGGGGCGGGGGGGGCCCGGGGAGAGGGAGAAGGAGAGGCGGCTGTTAGGGGGAGGGGGCGCTGTCCTAAGTCGTCGCTGCTGCCGCCGCCGCTGCTACTACATCTGAAAGTCCTTTTCTGCCGCAGGAGAAAGCGGCGCAGTTTGGAAGCCACGGCAGGCGCCGAGAGCGCTTCTGAACCGGAGCCCGGGAGGGCAGTGAAGGGCGAGCGAAAGCGAAGGGGCGGCTCCGTGGCCCCCTCCCCCGACCTTGGAGGATTCTCCCCGGACCCCACTGAGATGGCCCCGCAGTCCCCCCGCACTGAGAGCGCGGCGGCCTCCTAGCCCGGACTCCCAGCTCCGGGGATTCAGTCTCCCTGGCCAGAGTCCTTCCCACCCCGCTCCAGTGCTTCCAGCCTCAGCCGCTGGAGACCAAGTCTGGTGAGGACGGGAGAGGGGGCCCAGAAGGGCCGCCTGGCCCTAAGAGGTTGATAGGCTCTCTCCCCACTTGCCCCTTCCAACCTGCCCCTGCCCCCAATCTCCCCAGGGTTCATTTGGGCCCCTGTCCCCTCTGCCTTACACAGGATGGCATCAACAGAACTCGCACCCAGAGAGGGAGGTGCCAAGACGCTTGCTCCTTCCTGGATGTTTGCTTCTACTGCCCAGACCCACTCCCAGAGGGATATCAGCTGAGGAGACTGCCACTCTCACATGCAAATTGCGCATTGCACAACTCCAGGGGGCACCATTTCTCTGGTAGTCATTGCAGACTTGTATAGCTGTTGTGACTGTTTTCCAGCAGATGGCACTCAAGGGTTTTGAGAAAGGGGTGCCTTTTTCTAATTCAACCAGCAGTGCTATTTGGTCTAGTGTCAGGGGTGGCTAGGCCCTCTGTGAGATCCTATTGGTGCCCATATCCCCTACCCTTTGCCTCAGTCCTGCTGGGATTGGGAGGGGTTCTAGAGTAGCATTTGGAGAAGGGACTCCTCTCCTAGGTGGTCTCTCAGGTCCCCCCAGGGTTTACTCATCCTCCCCCACAAAACTTTCTGCTATCCTGGAGCTGATTTCAGGGTAAGGGCGCCTGTCCAGGCATACCTGGTGACCTACTGTGGATTTTTTTGGTTTGGCCTAGAGAGCTGCAGGGCAGCCAAACTGAAGTGCAAATCAGAGACCTTCTTCCTGCTTCCTCTCCCAGGGCAGGGGTTTTTCAATCTCACAGGGATTGGGCCCTCTCCTACTTTCTGCAAGTACAGACTGTCCAGGTGAGAGGAGGAAGAGGGGCTAGAAGCTGGACCTGCAGGGGCAGAACCAAAAGTTGCAAACTGACGGCCCCTACTGGCAACCGTAAAGACTGCAGAAGGGCTGGAGAGTTATGGCTGAGGACAAGAGTCTGGGATTCTCTCCGCGCCAGCTCATGGACTACTGGGGTCTCTTCTGCCCCATCTGCCTTGGAGAAGGGTAAAGAGAACCAGGATCCTCAAGTCCCTGGGGGAAGCCTGGCCTGTCCCTGATTCAGAAAACTGCCCCCAGCCCCCTCCCCATCCTTCACCATCACTGGACCCAGTTCTGCCACAAACTTATTGTGTGAACTTGGACACCACCCCTTGGAGCTCGAATGTCCCTAACTGCAATGGAGGTAGGTCATCTCCACCTAGCCTAGCTTTTGAAGCTCTTGTGAGAATAAAATGGGACCAGGAAGAATAGTTCTGATCCCAATGCCAGACTTGTCTCCTAGACCGCAGACCTGGGAGGGATAAAGGTACTGGAACATGGAGGAAGGAGGGCAGAACTGGCGATGAAGCATGAGTGCGGGTGAGTGTAGGGAATCTGGACAGGTTTCCAGGTGAGACAGAGGCCCACACTCCTACCCCAGCAGCCCCCCATTCCATCCTCGGGCTCACCCCCATCACCATCTGGGATAATTCCTGGGAGGCAGGAAAATGAACACGAGGAGGCCTCCCCACCATTCATGCAACCCACCTTTACTGAGCACCTGTTGTGTGCAGGCTTTGTGCTACATCCAGGGGATCCAGACACGGCCGAGACCACTGTCCGCCCTCAGGGAGCTTACTGCCTAGTGAGGGGAGACAGACATATGAATAAAATAAGTGCAGGTGCCCTGGGGGTGTTTATAGGGGGCTGGGTGGGCCAGAGGCACAAATGGTCAGTTCAACATCCAGGGCGTGGAAAGACTTCATGGAGGAGGTGACCCTTGAGCCAACGGTCTTCCATGCTAGAGGAACAAACACAGGTAGCATCAGGCTAACCTGGATTCTATCCTAGTTTTGCCACCAAGGTCACCGGGGAACCTGAAACAAGTTACTCTCTGAGCTTCACTGAGCTTCACTTTTTTTTCTTTCTTTCTTTTTTTAACGTATTTATTAGAGTATAATTGCTTTACAATGGTGTCTTCACTTTTTTTTCTTTCTTTCTTTTTTTAACGTATTTATTAGAGTATAATTGCTTTACAATGGTGTGTTAGTTTCTGCTGTATAACAAAGTGAATCAGCTATACATATGCATACATCCCCATATCTCCTCCCTCTGGCATCTCCCTCCCACCCTCCCTATCCCACCCCTCTAGGTGGTCACAAAGCACCGAGCTGATCTCCCTGTGCTACACGGCTGCTTCCCACTAGCTATCTAGTTTACAATTGGTAGTGTATATAAGTCCATATCACTCTCTCACTTCATCCCAGCTTACCCTTCCCCCTCCCTGTGTCCTCAAGTCCATTCTCTACATCTGCGTCTTTATTCCTGTCCTTACCTGGAAAATGGTAAGAAAGAGAGATGGGTGGGGAAGGAAGAGAGAGAAAGAAAGAGTGGCCCGTGCAGTACCCAGCAAACAGTAGGCACCAAGTGTTTGCTCCCTCCTGTACCTCCCTGGTGGAAACTAACTTCTCCACGTGGCTGGAGATCCCCCGGTGGCAGGATCTGTGTGTCCCCCACCAGACCAGAAGTTCCCAGTGGACTGGGTTTAGTATCTCCTCCTCCTCTGGCCTGCTGGTGTCTGGGAGAGGCTGTATATAAAGGGCATGGGATTTGGAGTCACTGGACCTGGGTTCGAGTTGCAGCACAGCCACTTAAGAGCTTTGTTACACTAGAAACTAACATAACATTGTAAATTAACTATACTTCAATTTGAAAAAAATGAGTTTTGTGACTTTGGACACACACTTAATGTTAAAAGAGAGAGAAAGAGAGAGATAATAATTGGGCTTGCCCCACAGGATGATTGCAAGAAAAAGTGAGATAATGGAAGAGAAAGGGCTTTGGAACCCGAGGAATGAGAAGCAGATGCTGCATATTGGTTTTCTCTACCTGACTGCTGCCTATTTGATGACTGGGAGCCCCCCAGAGGCAGAAACCTGGTTCTCCTTCTCTGTGGTCTTCCCCAGCCCAGGGCTCTACGGGTAAAAGAAACTCCTCCTCCCCCTCAGCATTCCTGTCTGTCCCTCACCTCCTGGACACCCGGGGTGGGGCCAGGAAGATGCTCCTAATGGAGGGGTGAAAATCCTCGCTCCCTTCAGCCTCTTCCACCCAACACCCTCACTGGCTTGTTGCTTAGAAAGAGTCTCACTAGCTCCCTTGTTAGCTCAGTATCAAATGTCTACTGGGCTCCAGCTGGGCTTCTTAGAGAATCAATAAGAAAAAGAGCTCTATTCCCAAGGGAAAGACACAGTCCTGTCCTCAGGGAACCCCCGATCTGATGGGCTTGCCCCAGGGAGCATCTCATAGGATGGAGTAGGCAAAATGTACATAATAATGAAGGTTAACATTTAATGAGCATGGACCATACACTGGACATGTTCTAAGTGCTTCACTGTGTCCCCTTCACAACAACCTCATGAAGTAGTCACTATCATTATCCCCTTTTTAAGATAGGGAAAGTGAGGCACAGAGAGGTATGTAACTTACTCAAGGTCACACAACAAGTACGTGGAAGATCAGGGATGTGAACCCAGGCAATCTGGCTCCAGGGTCTGTATGATTAACCCTTATGTTTTACTGCCTTCCCAAAACAGCTGGTCGGAAGCATTCTAAACATATGCCAAGAGCAAAAGACTATGGTACAGCGTGCAAGCTGGGTATAGGGGATCAGAGCAGAGGGGGCATTGACATGGGATGGGGCCCCAGGCCTCCCCATAACTTTGGCTTCCCAGGCCCTCCCTGGCTGCCCTGGACTGTCCACTGTGCCCACACCGAATAGGGAGCTCAGCTTCCCTCCATGTTGGCTGATGTCCAAGCCCCCGATACAACATCCTTCGTAGTCGCCCCAGGTGTGGGCTGAGCAATGGCACCTCAGTATGGCTGCCTCCTTGCCCACCAGTGCCCCACACTTGGCGAGACCAGATCAGGAGAGCAAGGGTCTCCACAAAGACTCCACAGCACAGAGGGAGGTCTGGCCCAGAGGACAGAGCCTGAGTCCTTCCCGCAGATCATGCAGCTCCAGAAGTGAACACCCGGGCAGGGGACAGAGTGGGGAAAGGAGAGCCCATCTGCCATTGGGCTGGCCAGGATCCAGTTTCATATCTCCAGCCCATCCTGCTCTGCTACTTGCCAGCTTTGTGGCCACTTGCCCTTCCTCGGCTTCAGTTTTACCATCTGTAAAATGGGGGGAAGGGAACTCATTGAATTGTGAAGCCCTTTCCAGCTGGAGCAGTCTAGGAATCTAGAACCTCTGGAGTTCTTTTTTTTTTTTTTTTTTCCTCTTTTTTTTTTTTTTTTTTTTTAGAAATTCACGTTCTTATTGATTGATTGATTGATTGCTGTGTTGGGTCTTCGTTTCTGTGCGAGGGCTTTCTCTAGTTGTGGCAAGCGGGGACCACTCTTCATCGCGTTGCGCGGGCCTCTCACTATCGCGGCCTCTCTTGTTGCGGAGCACAGGCTCCAGACGCGCAGGCTCAGTAATTGTAGCTCACGGGCCCAGCTGCTCCGTGGCATGTGGGATCTTCCCAGACCAGGGCTCGAACCCGTGTCCCCTGCATTGGCAGGCAGATTCTCAACCACTGCGCCACCAGGGAAGCCCCCTGGAGTTCTTTTACATGGTCCTAGGCCCAGTGTTGACATGGCTTCCAACCCTCCAGAGTTTGCACTGTTTCCAGGCTGACTGGCACTGGCAAAATCTCTGTCTCATTGCTCAAAGCCTGCACAGCAGACGAGCCAAGTGAATGATGTTGGGCTCTTTGAGAGCTCTGTCACCACCCAGAGAGGTGACAAGGCTCACCCAAAGGCACACAGCTAGTAAGTAATCCAGCCAAGACTTAAGCCAGATACAGTTACTGCCTGCTACAGACTTAGCCCCCTGTGCCACGCTACCCCTGCTGCCAGAGCATCGCCAGCAAGCCGTGGGTTCAAGACTCAAGGAAGGTGGAGATGGGGGCAGTGGGCGGGGGAGAAAAAGCAGATGCTACCTGAGCGAATCTATGCAGAAGACTCTTGGAAAAGTAGAGACACAGAGGCAACTCCGGGCAAAGAGAGACAGATGTGGGAAAATCTGTGGGAAAATCATTCTCCCTGCCTCCCCTGACACCTGTTAAGAGCAAGGTGTCTGCTTGCCAGGTGCCTCTTGGCCTGATAGCTCAGAAGCTCAGAATCAGAGCAGACCCCGAGTCCTTCCCGCACACTCCCTGGAAGACTCCAAGCCCTGCCTTCTACTCCCCTGGCCCTGGAGAAAGAGTGCTACCTACCCCTTAGAAAATCCCAAAGAGACTCTACCAAGGGACCGCTGACCCCAAAGAATCACCCGCAAAAGAGCTCTAGGATTAGAGACCCCACAGAGGAGTCCTCAGATTCAGTAAAACCCAAGAGACAGGGCCTGGGTTCCAGAGAGATGCCAACACTCACACACACAGGGGCCCTATTCCCCAGCTGCACACGTCGCCCTCTCCCTACCAGCACTAGGAGTTCACAGATAGCCCCAGTCTCACCTTCTGCTTAGTCCCAGACCTCTCTTCTGGCCCCATCACCCCACGTCCAGAGCCAAGAGCCCTGGTCCCTCACATCAGGCTTGATGTCTCACCCTTTCTCTCCTCCCCACCCCTGCCCACTTCACCCCAGCCTTCCTCTTCTCCCCACCCAGGAGAACACCCTGGTCAGAGGAGCTTCCCAAGCTTGGTAACCGACATCCCAACACCACTGGGGAAAAGTGAGGAAGATGCCCCCCCAAGGACAAGTGAGTGGACTGCAAGAAAGAAAGGGGAAAAGGAGTAACTGTGGCCTCCATTCCCTCACCTGCAAAATAGGGTTGACAACCATACCAACCTCATGAGATTGTTATGAGAAGCTGTACAGAGTGCTTCCTTCTGGCTATACCTCATTTAATAAATACATATGGAAAAACATAATGGAATACTACTACATATCCTCCACCAGACTTGGTAACAATTTTAAATATATACAGTACCAGAATGTGGAGTAAGGGGATTCTCGTACAATGCTGGCAAGAAAACAAACTTGTACAACCACTTGGAAGCAACCAACAATCCCACCCCGAGAATACACCCAATAGAAATGTCTGTGTGTGTTTATTTGTGTGTATTCCAAAACACATGTATAAGAGTATTCATAGCGGCATTATTCAGCCAAACATTGGAATCCATAGTAGAATAGATAAATCTATAATTGAATAAACTATCGCTACACCCAGCAACATAGATGAATCACATATTAAACAGATTAATATGGTATGATTCTATTATTCAAAAGCAGGCAAAACTAATCTATGGTTTTAGAAATCAGGTTACTTTTGGGGAGGAGGGTGGGAATAATCCCTGGAACGGGTCTTATGGGGTACAGGTAATGTTTATTATTTAGTTACATAGTGTATTAACTATGTGAATGTTCACTGAGCTAAACATTTCTTATTTCTGCACTTTTCTGTATGTATGTTACACTTTAATTTTTTTAAGAAAAAACTTTTTTGTTTATTTTTTTAAAGAGCCCTAGCTCTCAAGTCATCCTGCCTGGACTGGATTTCTGGCAGTAGATTTAGAATAAGTTAGCACATCTCTCTGTGCCTGAGTGCCCTCATCTTTCATATTAATCACCCATCATGTTATATAGGGCGGCTATAGTGATTAAATGAATGAAACTGTGTAAAATGCTTACAATGATGCCTGCTCCTTATTAAGTGTCCAATGAGTGTTAGTTATTAGCCATGACCAGCCAGGTTAGTGAGGTGAAGGGCCTGAAACCAAAGCGCCTGCACTGAATTCTGGATTTGCCACTTCCTAGCCCTGTGACTTTAGCCAAATGACATCTTCCTTAAATGCCCTCTGTTGTAGAAGAGGAATAACGCCAGCCCAGCCTGATAGAGCTGTGCGAGAACCTACAGAGACTATCTATGTAAAGCAGTCAGCGCAGTGCCCGGCACAGATACGTATTAGCCATGATGATGATTGATCACCATGGTAACCCTATAAACCCATTTTATAGATGGGGCTCCAAGTAGTCAAAAGACTGGATTAAGGTCTCATGGAACTAAACGTGATTTAAATCCTTTTGGGGGATGATAGAGCTCCACCTGGCACCCCCACCACATCCCCTCTTTCACATAAACACCATCCTCTTCTATCCTAAAGCCTGTATTCCTCCCACTCTCACCCCTCAGCCCTCACTGTTCCCAGAGGCTTGATATTTGGAGCCAGTAATCCTCAGTACCTGTGCAGTCTGTTCCTCACCCCCACCCAGTCATGATGATCTAAAGAGCAGCAGAAGCTGGGCCCAAAGCCAGGGGAAAACCAGACAGCCCATAATGGAGACGAGCTTTGCCCTCAGGTTGGGGTGCACAAGCTATAGGTCAGAGAGCTCTTGCAGTCAGAGCTAGGGGTTCAAATCCCAGCTGTGCCCTGATTAACCATGCACTGTGGGCTTGTCTCTTCACCATGATGGTCCTCAGTTTCCTCATCTGTAAAATGGGGATGCGAGTTCCTACTTCACTCTGTAGGGCTATCAGGAGTATCAAATGAGGCTATCCATATAAGTGAAAGGACATATATCCCAGAACACAGGTTACAAATTAGTAGCTCAATGTTTTGTCAAATCACACTGACATTCAGCCTCTACTCAGGCTCCCCCCACCAGCAAACAAACAAGCAAGTATGCATTAGGAGAGGGAGGGAAGGGCCTGCAACCCAAAGAGATGAGATGGCCAGAGAGACAGATGGATGCAGGTAGAGGTACACAGCACCACACCCCATCCTACTCCTCCCTTTCAGGGTCCCACCCTAATGCCCCCTGCAATTCTGACGCCTATTCTGATGTGTGGGTTTTCCAACACCATCAAGACATTCTACAACACTAGCTTGGTGTCCTACAATTTAACTCAATTCTCACTGTCTACCTCGAGATGGCATCAGATCCCACAGGTTAAGGGCTCAGTCCTACAATACCGCCCCCCCTCACCTTCAGATGCCAATCGCAAGCTCAGGTTGTCACCTGGGCTTCTGACTGACCAGCTATATATAAGAAGTTCCAATGACCCCCCCGCCTTGGGTTCGATTAATTTGCTGGGGCACCTCACAGAACTCAGAGAAACATTTTACTTACTAGATTACTGGTTTATTATAAAAGGATATAACTCAGGAACAGCCAGATGGAAGAGAGACATAGGGCAAGGTATGGGGAAAGGTGGGTGGAGCTTCTCCTACCCAGCCACTCTCTTAGCACTCTGAGTGTTCACTGATGCAGGAGCTCTCCAAATCCCATCCTTCTGGGTTTTTATGGAGGCTTCATTACATGGGCATGATTGATTAAATCATTGGCCACTGGTGATTGAACTAAATCTCTGGCCCTTCTCTCCTCCAAGGTCAGGGTTGGGACCAAAAGTTCTAACCCTCTGATAACTTTCTACTCCCATCAGGGCTCCTGGCTTGGCCCCGTTGCCTTCCCCTACAAAAGTCCCTCGCCCCAAATACATACACTCCCCTTCTGTGGTTCACCTCCACCCCTCCTGCTTCTCCTTCCACATACAGGATGGAATTAGGCCTCCTGGTCCCCCTGGCTGCCAGTGGTTTCCAGAACCCCCAGGACGTCAGGGATACCCTGGCCATGAAGACTCCCAGGACCACCCTGGATACCTAGGGGCTGGGACTGGTGGGCTCCCAGGAGCCGCAGGGCAGCCCTGGCTGTCCAAGGCTGCCAAGCCCACATGGGCTCCCACGGAGGTCAGGGACCGGTGGGGACCCTCTGGGCAAGAGTTTCCTCCAGGCCAGACAAGTCAGCCAGGTCCACTCACCTTGGCTCCCAGTCTCCTCTATCCCGAGCCCGCCTGCAACTCCCTCAACACCCTTTTTAACTTCTTTCTGGGGACTGCTCACTTATCGTTGAGTTTTAGCCATCGTTTTTCTAGTTGTCCTATTGCCATAAGTAGAATGTGAGTTACTGGACATCGACAACTGGGCCTTTCTCTCCTCCTCTTCCCCCTGTTTCTTTACTTTCTCCCTCCCTCCTTTTCTTTAGCACCTCACCTCCATCCTTCCCTACAACCTTTCCCATAACAAATGCTGCTTACATGTAAGACACTGTGTCCGACGCATCCCTGTGTGGTCTTAGACTGGCACATAATAGATGCTCAGGCATATCTACTGTTGGTTCACTGACCCTCTACCCCACCTCCCCTCTCTCCCACCTATCTCTCTCCCTTTGGGGGTCTTTCCCTAGGACTGAAGAGCTCATCTCATCCTGTGTCCTGCCCCCCTTCCCAGTACAGGGCCAGAAAGCAGAGGGAGGCTCCGTGGATGCCCTAGGTTTGTCCCATAGGCTTGGAGGGGCCTCCTGGAGCCCCAGGTCCATCTGGAAACATCATCTATGCTCAGATGGATCTCCCTGAGAGGACAGGACAGAGGACCCCTCCTTCATGGCTGCTGTCCCCTCTTTCTCTCTTATTTCCTCTTCCTCCCTGAAGCAATGGTCTCAAATCTGCCTTTCAGATCTCACCATCCACTGTTAGAGATTAATTGGCTTTGAGGAGGCAGCGTATGTAGTAGAACATCAATAGTCTGGGAATTGTGTGATCTTGGACATCTCACTTCTCATATGTCAGTGAAGCCTGTGAAAGTATTTTTTTCCCCTCAGAATAAATGATTCCAGATGCTCCTTTCATCCTCTCTTCTCTCATTTGTTTGCTCAAAATTTGTCCTTTGCAATACCCTGCTGTTCCCCTCATTCTTTCATCTGCTCTGCCTCTTTCCAAGTGGCATCGGTGGACGCCCTCCTCCCTACTGCCAGTACCCCCATCACTACCCCCCAACACACACCTTCTGCATTCAGGTAGCCCCAAGAAAAAGAGGTAGGAGTGTGTCTACAGAGACCCCGCGGGGCTGCCCTGGCTCTGCTTCCAGAGGACAGACCTAACCTGAGTCCCACCTCTCTGCTGAGCGCATGTGAGGCACATGGATACAGGAGCACCACACCTATGCACACCCCCACCTCACCCCATCCTTAGAGGTGCCCAGGTTCGATCCCTGGTCAGGGAACTAAGATCCTGCAAGCTGAGCGGCGAGGCCAAAAAAAAAAAAGTGATCTGGGAAGAACAGAATATCTGAGAGAACGGTAGGAGGAGGAGGGCATGTGAATGAGATTGCTGGGTCTGCTGACTCTTTATCCACTTTCCAGTTAGGAGTAGGATTCATTCGCTCTAGTGGAGAATTCTTCCTCCTCCCCTTTTCACCTCATGGGGATGCAGACTTACTCAGGAAAAGTCTCTCCTGGGACACTTGCAGCTGACCCCTTCTGCCTCTTCTGGGTTTTCTTTCCTGCAACTCCCTCACTGGGTCTTTGAGTCCAAGGCCCAGATGCTCCAGGACAGTCCCAGTGTGCCCAACGGCAGCCCAGCCAACATCAGTAATAGATACTGAGCTTTCCGCTGAATCCCAGGAGGATGGAGCAAACTGTTGGTACAGTGGGCCCTAGCTTCCAGTGGGGGGCGCAAGCAGAGGCATTTCCCTTCACTTTAGTGTTTGAGTTTGCCAGGCCAGCCCTCCAGAGTCCTGCGCGCCTGAAACAGGGGTTTTGCTGCTGGTATGCTGCCCCCAGGTGGTCAATGATATTACTGATAGTACCGTTAGCGGAGACCCTCTGGGGGAATAATGGGCATCGTACACGGTGCTGAGGATTCCAAAGACGCAGGCAATCCCTGCCTTCAGAAGGGCTTGTGGTCTGAACAGGGAGACCTGCAGGTAAACACACCACGGTCAGTGCTGCATAATAGAGAGAAATGCCCCGGATGCCAAGAAAACAGAGAGGAGCCAGAGTGGTTAGGAAGAGCTTCAAGGGAGGAGACTTCGGATCTAAGTCTTGAAAGGTAAGTAGAAATTCACAATCTTGAGGAAATCACCTAACCCCTCCAAGCCTCAGTTTTCTCAGTTTAAAAGGTTGTTGTAAAGATCGGGGGGAAATTATGTAAAGCGCTTATGATAGTATCTAGTACATAACCGGCACTCAGAAATTTACGTATATCCGATTTATTCTAAGGAACTGGCTCTGATTATGGGGGTTGACAAGTCTGCAATCTGTAGGGCAGACCGGCAGGCTGGAGACTCTTGCAGGATTTCTATGTTACAGTCTTGAGGCAGAATTCTTTCTGAGAAACCTCAGTTTTCTGCTCTTAAGGCCTTCAGCTGATCAGATGAGGCCCACTGGAATTATAAAGGGTTAATCCTTTTACTTAAGGTCAACTGATTGTAGATGATGCTAATTACATCTACAAAATACCTTTACAGCAATATCTAGACTAGAGTTTGACCAAACATCCGGATACCCTAGCCTAGTAAAGTTGACACAGAAAATTAACCATCACAGACATCATTCCAAGCAGAGGCTACTCCAGACAGGGGCTATATTACATTTCCCCACTTGATTAGGCTTTTTGAAAAATCACTCTGTTAAACGAGTAAAACGTAAGTGTTTAAATAATACTAGACTTCAATCTGATAAATAATTTATAGCACAATTTATAGAAATGTAAACTCCTAGGTAAAATCACCATAACATCTTAAAGTTAGAAGGGATCTCGTAGCCCTTTGAATCCAACCCTCACTCTGCAGAGATCTCTCTAGCAACAATACCTGGAAAATGGTCATCTAGACTCTTCTTGAGCATTCCAGTGGTGGGAGAAGTCCCTCTCTCTTAAGAATGTCCATTCTTGGGACAGGACCATGTAAAGAAAAAGTTTCCAGTTAGAGGACAGCTTTTCTTTACATGGTACTTTCTTACTTCAGTATCTGTCTTATGAATTGTTCCTTCTAACCTATCAAAGACTGATCTTATCCTGGATCTTTCCCATCCTCAAATAGAATACGTCCTTACACTTGCCCTAAATGTTTATCTCTCAGGTCAAAACTTCTTTCTTAGACATTCAGAAGGCTTCAAACAGCTTGATTTCAAAAGCCCATGGAGGCTTTCTGCAGTGGCAGTTTCTGGTTCCTCTAGTAAGAAAAGGACTAACTGCCTGCTCCATCGGATAGCCTTCTCTGTACTTTGTAAAATTCCCACCTTCTGCCTCTGTAGCTTCTTTCTTTTCATGATCAAGACGGAAGAGAAATACAGAAGCAGCATTTAGCTGTAGGCCTTTGGGAAACACCATGATTTTCTTCAATCACAGACAAAAAGGTATAGCTTTCTATTTTCTTTAGGTGAATAACTTGCTCCTAACTCCACTCCATCCCTTTCCAACCTGCCTGGTCTCTCAGATCATCTGTGAAGGGGCCTCTGTAGACATAAACTTGGCCCTGGTGGCCACGGAGGTATCAGGAGGAGGGACAGCTGTCAGATTAATGTCAGACAGATTAATGTCAGACAGAAGACACCTCAGAGATGTACTTTTTTCGCTTCCTAGGTGGAGGATTCTGCCACAGCTTTCCTCAGTGATGACCTTCCATGCTCCAGAGTGATCAGGTAAACTGTACTAGGGATGAGAATTCAGGTAGCCTGACCATCAAGATACTCAGTCCAGCTCTGCCTTCCCTTCTTGGTGTGAGCAGCCGAGAGAGCAGAGAGGCACAGCCCTGGTCTCTGTTAATTGATGGGAGGCCCTCCCTGACCTGCTGCCTCTACTGCTTCTACTCTGTGGCGTATAGAGGAAGGATGTGGGGAGCTGCAGAGTCTGAGGGTGATGGAGCAAGGAGGGGTTCCAGACTGTGTTTGCCCAGGTTTTACTGACCCAGCAGCTTCCAGCAAGCGCAGAAGCCAACTCTAAGCTCCAGTTCCAAAAGCTGCCATCAGCGGCCACTGGTGCTAGGGAGGGGGCAGCCCAGGAGTCTTGGGGTCTTGGCAGAGATCTAAGGTCAGATCAGCCATGCCACTAGGTCAGGAGGTGGCAGGGAGGGGTGTCACATAGGAGTGGAAAGAATCAGAGACCACTCTCCTCCTCCCCAGACTCCCAGTGGGCTTGAGCTCTGGTGCAGCTCCAGGCTGGGCACTGGCAGGGGAGGGGAAGACAAAGATGCAGACATACCCTGATTTAAACCAACTCAATGCACAGAAAGTTATATTTGCAATCACACAGTGTTAAAACAAGAAGGGCTCCCCCCCTTAAAAATCATTTGCCCAGGGTTTTTGTTTGTTCATTTTTGTTCGTTTGTTTTTTTAATGTAAATAGTGGATCATCATTTTCAAATGAAATCTTGCACATAATCTTACACAGGACATAGAAGATGAAAATGGAAATCAACTATACTTCAATAAAATTAAAAAAAAAAAAAGATGAAAATGGAGCTTCTCTGGGTTGGAGAACCTGGGCCTCACCTCCTCTAACCAACCTCCCCATCCTCACCATCACCTCTCTAAGACTCTGAGGAAGGCATAGGCTTCAGTTTACAGGTGGGGAAACTGAGACGTAGAGAGAGGAGGAGATGTGCCCAAGGTCATGCAACTAGTGACGACACAGCTGAGCTAGAACTTCCCACCACCACACACTGTCCCTCAATTTGGTCCAAAGATTGAGTTTTTCTGCAGAGTCTTCACCACTGGGTTCAATCAACTGCAAGTTCCCCCTGTATATTGAAAACCTCTCTATCTACAAAGCTCACATTCTCACAAACTTGTATAGTCAGGTATGCCATGCCTTCACTGAGGTGGGGAAAAGGGACAGCAGTGAGAAGGGTGTAGGGCATGGATGAAAACAAACACTTAGAAAGCCACATGGCAAAAGGTAATGAAACAGAGAATTACCCAGACCCATGATTACTGAGGGAAATCTTTGAAATTTTGTTTATTTAAGCTAATTTTTCACATTATAAAAATAATATGTCTATAATTTTAAATTTTTCACATAGGATAGAAGGGAAAATATGAAAAGTTTTCCTTTGCCTCCATATATTTACAATTCCTTCCAGATGTTTTTCAATGCATACATAAACATTTACCCAAATGGGATTATGCCCTACATACTATTCTTTACCTCACTTTTTAAAACTTAACAATATGTCTTAGTGATATTTCCATATCAGTACACCTAGATCAACTTCATTCTAGATGAAAGAAACACTGCCCTTCCAAGGGGAGTTCCCAGTGGGAGGATGGAGACCCCCTCCCCCACTGAGTGGAGAGACAGGAAACGCAGGACACCCAGAAGAAATACTTATGAAAGGAACTCATCCGCATATGCAAATGTACTCCAAAGGTCTTGAGGGAGCCTCAGTAAAGAAAGATGCCCTGAGAAGATTCTCTGGAGACTCCTTGGAAGAGGGAAACTTTGAATTGGTTTTGGAAGAATGAACTTGTTAAAACAGACCAGGATTTGGGAGGAAGGTCTTGAAAACGAGTAGAGGTAATAACTGCCAACATGTTTTGAACACTTACTAATTTGCCAAGCAATGCACTAAGGGCTTTGCATGTGTTACCCCACCCTATGAGGAGGTACTCTCATTATCCCCATTTTAGATGAAGAAATGGAGGTACAGTGAGCCTGAGTGACTCGCCCAAGGTCATACAACCCGCAAATCAGGAATCTGACTCAGCTACTCAACTTCGCCCCTACAGGTGGGGGTAAAGATGGGGGCAAGGTCCAGAGTATCTAGTTTGGGCCCCTGCGTAATTGGGGGAAGGAGGGGTCGGGGGAGGATGAGGGTGATGGCAGCCCCCTCTCTCCTTGGAACTGACCCCCAATCCCTTCTTGCCTCCCAGGACTAGAAGCTAGCAGGCACCTAGAACTCTCTTTGTGGACGATGCCTCCCAGGCCACCTGTCCCAGACTCCCTTCTCCCCCCTCTCCCACCTCAAGTCCTGCAGGACCCTCTGTGATAGGCTCTGGAAAGGAGGAGGGGCTGAAAGAGAAATAGCTTTGTCCCGAAGAGAAACCCACCCCCACTGCCCCACCCCACCACAAGACCATCCTGGGCTGGAGAACTGGAAGGTTGTCTTAGGTGCTTCCATATCTCGTTTAGCCCTCTGCATCTTTGATAAAGGATAATGACATGCGGAAACTGAGGCTCAGGGAGATTTCTGACTCAGGCATGTATGACTCCAAATTCCTTTTGACTCCCCAGTTCTGCTTCAGGGCCTTTGGAACAAAGACCCATACAGTCAGGATCAGGCTAAACTGCAGGGAGATTTAAAGCTGGGTACCAGAAAATAGGGCTGGAGCTGCTTATTAAATTCCCCTCGCCTCATCCCCAGATGGGTCTTGCAGGGAATTGCAGGCTGGGATGAGCTACAAGGTGGAGGCCAAGAGGCAGAGGCTGGATTGCCATCCTTGGGGGAGGAATGCCCACCTACCCTTACTACCTGGGGCCTCTGTGTTCCAAGAGGTAGAAGGCATGGCTGGTCTCTGTCAGGGTCACCCTCTGTCTTGGGGAAGCTGCAGAGAATGACAGGCTGGCCCCGGAGCCCAGGACCTGCTCAGCCTTCCAGATGGGCAGAAGCTACTGGATGTGGATGGGCTTCCCTACAACCGCTCTGAGACCCTGGTGGTCCTGTGCATGGAGGCTGCCTTTCTGTATCAGTACAGAGCAGGTGTTGAGCAGGGTGGAGATGAAAACACTCAGAAACTACCTGAGGCCAGGAGACCAAGAGGACAGGGACCAGAGCAATGCCAAAGCTCCACTCCTTTGGCTTTTCCAATTACCCTAGTCCGTGGGCCACTTCCATCCTTGACTTCCTGTCACAACACACCCCCTCCTCACTGGCCCTCCCTGGGGCTTTGCCAGCAGAATGGGCATTGGATACTCCGCGGTGATTTAACAATTGGTTGACCTGATTTCTTTTCGAAGGAAAAAAAAGAAGGATTAAATCCACAAATTGTCATGCCAACCTAAGGAAAATCCCTGCTTCCTGATTCTGATACTGTTAGTTTACTATTCTAAACACCTTATGTTTATGGCCTGTAATCCTCACACGACTCTGAGGCAACAGTTATTTTTCTCCTCTTTTTTGAGAGGAGGAGAAGAAAACACCAAGAAGCCTGCCTCCATCAAGACCACACGACTGGCAAATTGCTGAGTCGGGATTGAAACTCGGGGTGGGGGGGCGGGGGGGCGAATAATGATTGGAAGGAGGTGGTCCTGATGGGATTCATAATCACTCAAATTGTGCAGTTATTTTTTCTAGCATCTTGTAAGGGCAACGACTTTTTTTTTTTTTTTTTTTTGTCATTTTAACCTTGTGGATTGAGGAGGACAGAAGAAACCCATTCAAACGTTTAGACGTCAGAGTTAACACTTCGGTCTTTGGCATTTCCTTGTCAAATCTGGACTGCAGGGCTCAGGGAATATAAAACAGAGGAGAGCAAAAGTAGCAAGTACGAGGGCATCCTGCTGGCCGTCCGAGGGAAAAGTTATGGTCTTAGAATGGCCCCTAAACCATCCTCAACTCCTGAGGTGGTGACTATAAATTATTCCCTTTGATTGCCCAGTCGCAGCCCCACGCCGCTCTTCCCCGGGGCCTGGAATGCTGCTCTCTCTTCTGTGTGGCCTCTCTATGCCCTTCTGTTATACAAAAACCCACCAACTATACCGCTTTTGTTTCTTTAAAAATAAATTTGGGGGACTTCCCTAGTGGAGCAGTGGTTAAGAATCTGCCTGCCAATGCAGGGCACACGGGTTCGAGCCCTGGTCCAGGAAGATCCCACATACTGCGGAGCAACTAAGCCCATGTGCTACAACTACTGAGCCTGCGCTCTAGAGACCGCAAGCCACAACTACTGAGCCCGCGTGCCACAACTACTGAAGCCCATGTGCCTAAAGCCTGTGCTCCACAAGAGTAGCCACCGCTCGCTGCAACTAGAGAAAACCCATGCGTAGCAATTAAGACTCAACGCAGCCAAATAAATAAATAAATAAATTTATTAAATAAATAAATAAATTTGGGGGGTGGGGGGACGGAGTTTGAAGCAGACGCCAGGGCCTGTTCGCTGAACTGAAACAAATCACGGGGTGTCTGTCCAGAAAGCCGGCGCTCAGTTTCCTCAGGAAACGGAGCTAGGACTCCCGTTCTTCTCGCTAAAAAAAAAAAAAAAAAACCTCAGGATGGAGGATGGGTTTTAGATTTCAGTGGTCTGAAAGACGTTAGCAGCTCCTGAGGTATACATACCCTCTCCTTTTCTCTTTTTACCCCAGCTCGTACCTCAGAAAACCCCCTCCCACTTCCACAGCGCCTCTCCTCAGAGTTACACACGGAGAACACGCCAGCCCCCGTCATTGGCTAGATTCCCTGTCCGTCTCTCCGCTACGATTCCGAGTGGTGCCTTTTGAATGCCCTCTAGTCCCGCTTCCCTTGCCTAATTGGTTCATTCGAACGGGCCCCCGGCCAGCTCAGTCATTCATTGGTGAATATAAAAGACCAGCTCTGATTGGTTTTTCGGATCGGTGCCAGTGAGAGCGCCTCAGGGATTGGCTTATCTGATTTGGGCGGGCTAGCGGAACGTTCAAACCGGAGTGGAAGCGCTTTCCTAACCGACGAACGTCTGTGGAGAAGCGGCTTCCTCCGTGATTGTCTCAAAGGTCGCGCCGGCTTAGTCGCTTGCAGGGTTCTCGAGCACCTTCACGACCGTCACCATGGAGGTGTCGCCACTGCAGGTACTGCTCGCGGAAGGGTCGCGTCGCGGGGCCTCAACGCGGCGCGGCATCCCTTCGGCTGCCTGTGAGACGGGGAGGCGCCTGGGCTGTGGTCCGGCAGAGGCTGACTGGGCGCCGGTGTTCCGCGTCGATCCGGGTCCCCTGGGCTCGGCGTGATCGCGAAGAGGCTGAAACCCCTTTCTCGTGCTAATAGTGAAGTATTATCGGCTAACCTGGCTTCTAAGGTGTGCCGTTGTGTTTCACTGTGTCTAGGAATTCACTTAGTCCTGGAGTAGATCGGTGGGATCATGGTCCGCGTGGGGCTTTAAGCGGCACAGACAGATGCTCTCCTCTTCTACCTGGGGCTGAAAATGGGATTGAACGCCCCTGACCTTGGAAGGTGCAGAGCAAGGCACAGGGTTCCCACTGTGCAGCCGGCAGCCCCGAGGTGCTCAAAATACGTCCCTCCTGTGTTCAAAACGTTAACATGCCCAAAGGATGGGATCCATAGCCTCCCAAACTGCTGCTGCTGCTGCTGCTGAATTAGAATCTATTATTGCCTGGGACCTAGTAGGCACTCAGTAAATATGTGTGGAGTAGGTGAAAGAAGGGGGTGTATGCTATTGATGGCGTCTAACACGTAAAAATATTTCCATGTCAGATACACTTGGCAAAATAATATGTCAATTTAAACGGACACCTGGGAACCTGGCTGCAGTTAACTTAAACTGCCATGTTTGTACAAAACGATGTCAACTCCACTGATACCTACTAAAAGGTTGTGATTTGTTATCGTGTGTGTAAGCAGATCACTATGATGGGTGTTTTGTTTATGGTTTCTGATAAACCTGTGACTCAAAATAGCTTCTCTTCAATTTTTAAAAAATTGCCAGCCTGTAAATGACAATATGCAAGTCAACAAAACAAAGAAAAATGAAGATGCTAAGAAAAGACTGTCTATTGAAAGAATCTATCAAAAGAAGACACAACTGGAACATATTCTGCTCCGCCCAGACACCTACATTGGCTCTGTGGAATCAGTGACCCAGGTAAAACCAAGCTAATTAAATGCAGTTACTAAGTAGTTAAAATGTGTACTTTTCCAGGTTAATTTTCTGTACTTCATGTACTTGGAGTGTCACTGGAACTGGCCTAATCTATCATGTATATTGTCCTACTAATCCAGAAGACTTTACAGTCATCATGATGATAAAATAGAATAAGTATGTGGTCAAAGTAACCATATTTCTTTGCCTTATTTCCAGCAAATATGGGTTTACGATGAAGATATTGGCATTAACTGTAGGGAAGTCACTTTTGTTCCTGGTTTGTACAAAATCTTTGATGAGATTCTAGGTGAGTGTATTCTTTTTTTTTTTTTTTAAACATCTTTATCGGAATATAATTGCTTTACAGTGTTGTGTTAGTTTCTGCTGTATAACAAAGTCAATCAGCTATAAGCAGGTGAGTATATTCTTTAATACAAAGATCCACTGGTCAGATCCTTCCTAAGAAGTATCATTCCTAGCAAACCCTCTGTAGCCAGAAATCCTATCCTTTCAAACAACAGTTGGCAAAGGTGAGGCAGTCTACTGGAATCTAGGAAGTTGACTTCTTTCCTAGAAACAGGCCTATAAATAAAAATTGCTAAATGAATACCTCATTAATGTTATTCCTGTGCTGCTTGAGATTTTTTCCTTTTTATAAAAATTGCTAAATGAATACCTCATTAATGTTATTCCTGTGCTGCTTGAGATTTTTTTCTTTTTATGTCTTAGAGTTAAAGGATGTTTTTTAAAATACTTTAATTTTTTACCAATGTGTATTTTATCTTCTTTCAGTCAATGCTGCGGACAACAAACAAAGGGACCCAAAAATGTCTTGTATTAGAGTCACAATTGACCCGTAAGTCTCTTGCTTAGTCTTTTGTTTTTTATAGCTCATTGTTACTGTTAGTTGCATTTACTTTGATTTATAGTAAAGTTGGCTTTTTTTTAAATGGGAGTTTGCAAAAGTGCAGAAAGGTAGAAGGCTAAAATGAACTATCTATGATACCTACAATCTAGATCCAACAGTTATCAACACTTTGCCATATTTGCTCCATCTATATTTTTTCTGAATCATTTCAAAATAAATTACAGACATTATGACACTTCATCCCTAAATATTTTAGTAAGCATCTCCACTAACTGCTCTAAGTATTCTGGAGTCTATAGCTCTAACTTTTTCTCATGATGCTATTCAAATAGTAAACCAGCAGGTGGTGATAGAGAATAATTTGATCTAACATTTCTGCTCATAAATGTCCCCCTTTGTGGGTAGTCAGGGTGTTGCTTCCCCTTGTTATTAGCCTGATGAGTTATAACATAAACTATACTTTAGGCTCTTTTTGGGAAATGTGTTAATGATGTACTCAAATGCTCCTAAGGACTTGATATCATAGTCTTTTGAAAAATGTTAAGCTAGATTTAATTAGTCTTTTTTGTAGATAATACTCAGTACTATTTGTAATAAGAATCATAGTGTGTTTCCGGTTATAACTAAAATATATTATCTTCTGAGAATTAAAATAACTAGGAGATAAGTAAGTCCAAATAAATTTTTAGCATTTTATTGGTGAGCAGGGAAGTTTACAATTAATAATGCCCTTTCATATTTGTTTTGCAATGTACTTTGTTGGGTGGGAAAGCTAAGGGTGCTGGGACAGTACAGATGATCCCCTTAAAAGTGATATAATAATATTGTTTCCAAATTTTGTCCTTTTCTTTCCATTGGGCATAAATCATTTCCCTTTGTTTATCCTAACATTTTTAAATTTCCTATTTTTTCAATATTATCAGTGTCTGCCCAGGTGTTGGAAAAGGATTGATTTTTTTTTTTCTCTTGGCTCCTATTTCAGGAGTGTTAGGAACTAAGCATGCTGAAGTTCAAAAGGTATATATGAAAAAGAGTCATAAAGAAATTGAGACTTGTGAACTCATGTATTTTAGAGATGATAATATTTAAATATTAAAAAATATTAAGCACTAGTTTAACATCTGTTTTATAAAAAAGTTTTTTACTCTTCTTTTCTTAGGGAGAATAATTTAATTAGTATATGGAATAATGGAAAAGGTATTCCTGTTGTTGAACACAAAGTTGAGAAGATGTATGTCCCAGCTCTCATCTTTGGACAACTCCTAACTTCTAGTAACTATGATGATGAAGAAAAGAAAGTAACAGGTAGAGTATTGAGGAAAATAAAAAACATATTTGTTGCTGAAAAAAAATACATCTTTTAAATGACTGTCTGTGGCATAAAGGTTAAAAGCATGGAAATAAATCTCTGTAATTGAATACATTACCAGTGATTAAGAAATAAAGCTGTTAATGAGATAAGAACAATTAAATAGTATTTTACATTTATTTGCCCAGGTGGTCGAAATGGCTATGGAGCCAAATTGTGTAATATATTCAGTACCAAATTTACTGTGGAAACAGCCAGTAGAGAATACAAGAAAATGTTCAAACAGGCAAGTAAATAGGTATCTTGTGCCTTGATTATAAATTGTACTATAGCAATTTATAGTGGTATTAATGGTTTAACATAATTTATAAGCTATTACATCATGGGAAATTATTCATAAACATATTGGGGGGGTTGGGGGGTTTTTTGGTGTTTGTTTGTTTGGGGTTTTTTTTTAGGACTTGTAAATTTGTGTTATTTAGTTCTAGTTTGTGAGATTACTTGAATTTTTTCTCTCTCCTCTATTCTTTATTTCCATAGACATGGATGGATAACATGGGGAGAGCTGGTGAGATGGAACTCAAGCCCTTTAGTGGAGAAGATTATACATGTATTACCTTCCACCCTGATTTGTCTAAGTTTAAAATGCAAAGCCTAGACAAAGATATTGTTGCACTGATGGTTAGAAGAGCATATGATATTGCTGGATCCACTAAAGATGTCAAGGTCTTTCTCAATGGAAATAAGCTTCCAGTAAGTACTTTCCTGGGTGTGGGCAATGAGGGACTATTGTGATCATTGTCAAAGGCAATGCTGATTTTTATTTTTCCATCCCATATATTTTTCTTAACCACTTCTCAAATATGTTCCTGTAAAGAAAACATTATGCTACATTTTTTTAAAATCAGTTAGCTCATTTTAAGTTCACTAAAGTCTTTCTCAAAGAATCTCCTAAATAAATCCTTTTGTGTCTTTTAATGACCATCCTCTTATGCCCATCAGTGAACACCATTTCATTAGTTTTGAAAAATCTTTACAATCTACTTTTTAATTTACTTTAAATAAATTTTTAATATTATTATTTTTAATTCCTGTTTAGATAAAAGGATTCCGTAGCTATGTAGATATGTATCTGAAGGATAAGGTAGATGAAACTGGCAATCCACTGAAAATTATCCATGAACAAGTAAACCCCAGGTGGGAAGTGTGTTTAACAATGAGTGAAAAAGGCTTTCAGCAAATCAGCTTTGTCAACAGCATTGCTACTTCCAAGGTAATTTTATTTTTGAATTATTAATCATGATTTACCTTTACATATAAGTATTATTGATTATTATCGAACTTGAATATTTGGCTACCTTGGCATAAAGGAAGCTAAATTAGATTTTTTTTAATGTTTTATTATTATAATTTTGAGGGTAATGAATTTACAGTTTGGTATTTTTCCTCATTAGGGTGGCAGACATGTTGATTATGTAGCTGATCAGATTGTGACTAAACTTGTTGATGTTGTGAAGAAAAAGAACAAGGGTGGTGTTGCAGTAAAAGCACATCAGGTATGATACTTTAACACAGTGTTCTTTTTCTAAAGTCAAGAAAGAAGAGAAAGGCTATAAATAAAACATGACTAAGTTTTTAGTGATTTATTATCAACTTTTACGGCAGGTAAAAAATCACATGTGGATTTTTGTGAATGCCTTAATTGAAAACCCAACCTTCGACTCCCAGACAAAAGAGAACATGACTTTACAAGTCAAGAGCTTTGGATCAACATGCCAACTGAGTGAAAAATTCATCAAAGCTGTGAGTACTTAGAGGGAAATAAAAAATAGAAGCACCTTCCTTTATTTTCCATTGCCCTTCTCAGCCCTGCAGAAATAAAGCTTCCTCCCACATGTCTTCTCACTCTGAAAAGGAAATAAAAAAACAACTCTTACCTCTTACCAGGTCTTACCAAGCCCTTAATTACCATCTATATACCATCTATATTTACCCATTACATGTCACCAGTTTAGATCACTTCTGAATTTAACCCATCTAACTACTTACCAAGCATTGAATGCCTAAAGTTGCTCTCAGTGGACACATCCAAAACTGAATTAGTTCTCTCTGTACTAACTGATCGCCATACAAGGAACTCCCCCACCCCCAGAAAACAAAACTATTTCCTGTTTTAGTCAAAGGCCCCAACTAACCACTGGGTTGCATAAATCTAAATCCAAATTCCTTAATTTGGCCTGCAAGACCCTGCCATTTCCAACCGCATCTCAGTACCACTTTTCCTACGTTATCTAAGCTTCACTTCTACTGGCTTTAAATTACTCAAAAGCAGAGTACTCTTCCCCTCCTTAGAGCTATTTCACATTTCAGGCAGAGGATTACTCTGCCTGAAATGCTTTACACTTGGCTATTTTAGGTCTTTTTTTTTTTTTTTTAATATTTATTTATTTATTTTGGCTGTGCCGGGTCTTAGTTGTGGCACGTGGGATCTTCATTGCGGTATGCGGGATCTTTAGTTGCAGCATGCGGAATCTTTAGTTGCAGCATGCGGACTTCTTAGGTGCGGCATGCAGACTCTAGATGCAGCATGTATGCAGGATCTAGTTCCCTGACCAGGGATCGAACCCAAGGCCCCTGCATTGGGAGCGCAGAGTCTTACCCACTGGACCAAAGGGAAGTCCCCAACTACTTTAGGTCTTAAATGTCATTTCCTCAGGAAAGCCTTTACTTTCTACTTCTTTCCCTAAGTTTGTTCCCATATAACACTGGACATACATTACTGTATGTAACATGCTTTTCACTTATCTGTAACACCTGTCACACTTGTAATTTCTCATTTTATTTCTGTCTTCCTTGTTGTAAACTAAACTCCTTGAGGACAAGGACCATGTCTAATTTGTTTTAACCAATAGATCTGCACATGCAGCTCAGTGCCTGGCACAATATAAGTATGTAGTCAGTAAATATTTATTGAATGAATGAACCCAAAGGAACCAGCTCCCTCAGTAGTGGTGACCTGAGACAGGAAGATGTGCCACCCTCTATCCAGACGTGACTTTTCTACCTCTCTTCATCTTTGAATTCTTTTTATTTTTGTGTGAGCTCATTTGCACTCTAGATTTCTGACAGAACTCTTCTTCCCTAACATGAATCCTCTCATTTTCAGGCAACTGGCTGTGGTATTGTAGAAAGCATACTAAATTGGGTGAAATTTAAGGCCCAAATCCAGTTAAACAAGAAGTGTTCAGCTGTAAAACATAACAGAATCAAAGGAATTCCCAAACTTGATGATGCCAATGATGCAGGTACACATTTAATAATGTTTCCAAACTTTAAATCTTGTAGTTGTTATTTGTTTTATTCATTAACAGCATACTGTGGATATTTTTCCCTTGACACTTAATATTCAATGGAATATTTGTACTTTGTTAAAAATCAACCAGTTCCCTGTTATTGAACACTTGGGTCATTTCAATTTTTAGCTGTTAAAAATAGTGTTGAGATGATTATTTTGGGGTATAAAACAAGAACGTTTATACAGTAATCTATTACCTAATGTAGAGGAGAAAAAAGTCTTCTCAACCTTCTTAGGTCCCTGGCTATCTCTGAAAATTAAACTGACAAAGACAGATTAACAGGAAAAAAGCATGTGAATTTATTTAATATGGTTTTTTGTGACACCAGAAAATTGTAAGGAAATGTAGACCCAAAGAAATGGTTAAACCTAAGTGGTTTTATGCTAGCTTTGATGAAGAATGGAAAGTTGTAGAAAGATATGATAGCACAATGATTATGAGCTAAGTATAGTAAACTTGGGGAAACTTAGCAAGGCCTTTTCATCCAGATTCTTCTTGGTGACCCTCAATCGTGGATTAGAATATTCCTTTCCTCCGGGTATAAAGAGGGCATCTCCTCATGAGGGCCTTATGACATGCTCCAGGGGCAAAGTTTAACAGGGAGGTCAGAGAGATCTTTCTGCTTCTACCATTTTCTCAAAACTCCCTCAGCTTAAGACATTCAGTATGCCAAGGTGCCATATTTTGGGGTGGCATGTCTGAAACCTCATCACCAACAAATACATTAAATGTAATATGATTAAATGAATGTTTAGCAACAGTACAATTGTCATGAGAAATTAATCTAAGAAACTAAGACTTTATTAACTTACAAACTTTAGCTAAACTATGTATCTAATTACTTAGCTCCATTTGACTCCTCAGCCAACTTGTTATGAATTGTAAATTATTTGTGTTTTATCACATGTCTGAGTTAGTATATTTGAGGTTGAACTAAATGCTAATATTAATTTTTTTATTTTAGGAGGCCGAAACTCTACTGAGTGTACACTTATCCTGACAGAGGGAGACTCAGCTAAAACTTTGGCTGTTTCAGGCCTTGGTGTGGTTGGGAGAGACAAGTACGGGGTTTTCCCTCTTAGAGGAAAACTGCTTAATGTTCGAGAAGCTTCTCATAAACAGGTAGAATACATTAAAACTATCTTCAGAATCTAAATCTAGTTTTATAATGCAGGACTTCATGCTTGTATTTCATTCCTTTATTGGGCATTTTGAAATATATCTTGGATTTTTTTTGTTATTTTAGGAAATTGGGTACACTGTAGCATATCTTAACAGATCTTTCTGACTTACTGAAGTATAGGCTAATATACTTAAAATACTGGAGTTCAAGAAAACCCAAGCAACATATACTGTTGTAATTCTTTGTTCTTTTAAAGTTTATAAACAAAATAGTACTTTTTTGGCTATACATCCATTTCAGATAATGGAAAATGCTGAAATTAACAATATAATCAAGATTGTGGGTCTTCAGTACAAGAAAAACTATGAAGATGAAGATTCATTGAAGACTCTGCGTTATGGGAAGATAATGATTATGACAGATCAGGTCAGATTTGTTATCAAATATTTTAAATTTCTAAATTTTACTTATTTATTTATTTTTGGCTGTGTTGGGTCTTCGTTGCTGTGCGCTGCCTTTCTCTAGTTGCAGCAAGCAGGGGCTACTCTTCGTTGCAGTGCACAGGCTTCTCATTGCGGTGGCTTCTCTTGTTGTGGAGCACGGGCTCTAGGCACGCGGGCTTCAGTAGTTCTGGCACATGGGCTCAGTAGTTGTGGCGCATGGGCTTAGTTGCTCCGCAGCATGTGGGATCTTCCGGGACCAGGGCTCAAACCCGTGTCCCCTGCACTGACAGGCGGATTCTTAACCACTGTACCACCAGGGAAGCCCGATAGCAAATATTTTAGATTGTTAACCTAAATTAAACACATCTTATTGTTGCATTGCTTTTCTGCCATGAAAGGAAATTACTTAACTTGGAGCTTTGTTCATTATTTTTAATCCACATCTAATAAGATATATTATGTTTGTATTTTATGTATATTACATATATAGGTTAAGTGAGTCTGAATTTGAATAGCCTTTTTTTTTCTTTTTTTAAATAAATTATTTATTTATTTATTTATTTATTTATGGCTGTGTTGGGTCTTCGTTTCTGTGCGAGGGCTTTCTCTAGCTGCGGCGAGCGGGGGACACTCTTCATCGCGGTACGCGGGCCTCTCACTGTCGCGGCCTCTCTTGTTGCGGAGCACAGGCTCCAGACGCGCAGGCTCAGTAGTTGTGGCTCACGGGCCCAGTTGCTCCGCGGCATGTGGGATCTTCCCAGACCAGGGCTCGAACCCGTGTCCCCTGCATTGGCAGGCGGATTCTCAACCACTGCGCCACCAGGGAAGCCCCTGAATAGCCTTTTTTTTAATCCCCATAGAAAAAATTTTGAGAAATTTCCAGTAAGTTAATCATAATTTTTTTTAGTTTCTAAACAATTCTTTTGCGTTTTGGCTTTCCAAATATTTCTAGGACCAAGACGGTTCCCATATCAAAGGCTTGCTGATTAATTTTATCCATCATAACTGGCCCTCTCTTCTGCGACATCGTTTTCTGGAAGAATTTATCACTCCCATTGTAAAGGTATACTAATTTCTAAGATACCATAATGGATATTTTAAGGCCCTACTCCTCAACCCTGGATACACATATAACCCCAGTGATGTATGATGGTATGCAGGGGACCCAGAAGTGTGGAAAGCCACAGCAATGTGTTTTTTACCTCAGGTGTCTAAAAACAAGCAAGAAATGGCATTCTATAGCCTTCCTGAGTTTGAAGAATGGAAGAGTTCTATGCCAAATCATAAAAAATGGAAAGTCAAGTATTACAAAGGTTTGTAATGAAACTCACATAGAACTTCTCATTTTGTTATATACCATTGTACAATATTATATGGAGTAACTTGGTGTTCTTGGTTTTGTAGGTTTGGGCACCAGCACATCAAAAGAAGCTAAAGAGTACTTTGCAGATATGAGAAGACATCGTATCCAATTCAAATATTCAGGTCCTGAAGATGATGCTGCAATCAGCCTGGTGAGTTTGAGTGTATTTCATACATACTTTCTAGTTTTAGAAATCAATGCTTCAACTAGGCAATTGAAACATTTAAATTTTCATATAATAAAATGTTTTATAAAATAGATTGTTTTTAGTAAGCATATCCCAAAGAAAGGAGCCAGATATTTTAGAAACTGAGTTTTGTTGTTTATTTGTTAATTTTTTATAGAAGAAATATTTTGGAACCTATTAGTGCCAGTGACATCTTTTTCATCTTCTAATTTGTAGGCCTTTAGCAAAAAACAGATAGATGATCGAAAGGAATGGTTAACTCATTTCATGGAAGATAGAAGGCAACGAAAGTTACTTGGCCTTCCTGAGGTAAAAAAATGTTAAATATATCCCACAAAATGTACTATTTATTACCTTTAGAATTGACATTATAGCAAATTAAAGTTACTGAATAATAAGTACCTCAGTAAAAAAGTTAACAGATAACTATTTATAAATATCCTTATTCTTATTTAGACTGCTGCATAAATGTATTGGACCTGAAAGAAACTACAGTCAATGCACTTTTTTCCTGATTGTGCAGCAATTAAATTCGTTTTGTCTTTAAAACATATAAAATACTTCATAATTCTTTGCTTTTGAGGGACTTAACAATTATCATAGAAGTGATAATGCTAACATGTGTCTTTGTTTTATTTTTGTATTAAGCATTGTTAAGACCAGTGATATTTTTTATTTTAAACTAGATCATGTAATACTCTCTTTGGTTCCTCAGGATTACTTATATGGGCAAACTACCACATATCTGACATACAATGACTTCATAAACAAGGAACTTATCCTGTTCTCAAATTCTGATAATGAGAGGTCTATCCCATCTATGGTGGATGGTGAGTTCTATTTTTATCATAAGATGGAAATCAATGCCCAGAAATGGTTAATTTGAGGATATTAATATTTGCACTTCTTTCATTTTAAAGGTTTGAAACCAGGTCAGAGAAAGGTTTTGTTTACATGTTTCAAACGGAATGACAAGCGAGAGGTGAAGGTTGCCCAGTTAGCTGGGTCAGTAGCTGAGATGTCCTCTTATCATCATGGTGAGGTAAACACATAATCTATAATGTTTCCAGAAAGCATTATAGCAGAAATACCTGCAAAGTCATTCTCCAAACAGCTGATGAAAGTATAAGCTATACATCCATAGTAGAGAACAATGTGGTGAAATATATCAAACTATAAAATTGCTTATTTTTTGACCTAACAAATCTGTTTATAAAAATAATGTTCCTGAAAGGATACTATAATAGATCAAAAGATATGCAAGGATCTATGTTCAAAGAGATTTAGTGATGTTTGCTATAACTTTGTTATGCCAAAATTTAGACATGGAAAGTGTCCATCAATTGGAAAATTATTATAAATTATGACACATCTATGCATGGAATCAGTGATATAACTTAAGTAAATCTATATGTACTAACACTGAAGAATGTCCATGTTCTATTATCAGGTGAGGGAAAAGAAAAAAGAGGCAGAATAATACTTAAAGGAAGGGTATACTCCAAATTGCTAACTTTGGTTATCACTGGGAATTGGAAAGGGCAACTTTCCAATTTTTCATATATGTCTAAATTGTTTGACTTTATATCAATACAAACATACACCTATTCATTTTTTATTTTGTAATTGAAATTGCTTTTTTTGCATTTATTATATAAAACAGTTTTAAAGAATTAGATTGTCTATAAGTTTCTAGAACTTTAAAGGTAATGATTGTCTTGCTTGTTGCTTCAATCAAAATATAGCAGGTACTCAATAAGTGTTCACATAATAAACATTTGTTGAATGCTTACCATGTACCAAGTATACAAAGATAAATCATACATGTTCTCTACCTTTAAGGTATAATCACAGTTTAACCAGAGGACTATATCTCACACACACACACACACCTATGGAATAGAGTGATACATGCTAGAATAGAAATGAGCAAAGTGTTTAACACAAAGGAGGAAATATTTCATTCTGCTGAGGGTGAATAGAGGAGGTATACCTTCAAGGTTGAGTAGGACTTGATAGAAATTACTGGAAGGCAAGATCGCTGAACTTGGAGCCAGAATTCTTAGGTTTAAGGTACTACTTCTGCCATGTATTTATCTGGGAAAAGCCAATAAATATCTACACTTCATAAAACCTTACAGGATTATAGTGAAACACACTCATAATAACAAACAGGTTATTATTGAGAGACTACAGATTAGATTAATGAATCTTTTTCCCCCCACCCACAGATGTCACTAATGATGACCATTATCAATTTGGCTCAGAACTTTGTGGGTAGCAATAATCTGAACCTCTTGCAGCCCATTGGTCAGTTTGGTACCAGGCTGCATGGTGGCAAGGATTCTGCTAGTCCTCGATACATCTTCACAATGCTCAGGTGGGTATGCTTCCGATTTTTTGTGAATTGCCATTTCCAATTCTGAAGTATTGTGAGATTTAGTTGACCAAAAATAGAAAAATCCAGTTAATCGGAAAATAGATTTTTGATGCAGATGCTTGGATTATTAATTGTTTAAAACTAGCTCTTTAAAGTTGAACTGTGCTACTCTTTGCAATGAGTAGAAAGTCAAAATTCTATTTCAATTTGATAGCTTAGCCTTTGTATCCCTTAGAAGTATTGTTTCCTTGCCAAACTGAATGTTTTTACTCCCATTTCTTTTATTTTCTTCTCTTTCTCCATATAGAGCTGTGGTTCTCAACCAGGGTAGATTTTACCCTTCAGGGGACATGTGGCAATGTCTGGAGAAATTTTTGATTGTCATGACTAGGGAACCATGCCACTGGCATCTAGTGAGCAGAGGCCAGGGATATTGCTAAACATTCTGTAATGCACAGGGCAGTACCCCCACGGCAAAGAACAAAGATGGCAGTAATGCCGAGGTTGGGAAACCCTGTAGAGCTTGAGCCGGAGTAAAGAAGAACTTGATTCTTCTTAAATACCACAAGTTGAAATTTTACTTCCTTTACAAGTCTATGGAAAGTACATTATGAGTGGTCAATTTTCACCTGTCATCTTATTCAGCTTTTCAACAGCATAGGGTACGGTAATCACTCCATCCTTGAAAGTCTTTTGTCCTCCAAGACACCAGACTGTTGGTTCTCCTCCCTATTAGTCTTCACTGGGTCCTTCTCATCTTCCCAACCTCCAAATACTGGCCTGCCCTAGGGCTCCTTCATCAGACCTCTTTCCACTAACTATACTGCCTTCCCATCCATGGATGGTACCTCGTACATCCAGTCTCATAGCTCCAGCCCTACCCTCTAAATTTCATGTCCCCTCTCAACATTTACTACTTGGATGTCTAATAAGTATCTCAAACGTAAGTTCAAAACCATATCCTTAGTCCCTGTCTCAGTAAATGGAAAGCCATCCTTCTAATTCTCAGGCTCAAAATTTGGAGTTACCTTTGACTCCTTTTCTCCACACTTGCATCCCTGTGGGCTCCACATTGGAAAAATATTAAGCCACCCCATTCGTTATATTCATACAGACTATTAGAGTCTACCATTCTTCTTTCTTTTGGCAGCCAATTGATTTTTTAAAATAGGTTACTCTGGTTCAGAACCTTCCAACTTCTTCATTCAGAGAAAAACTAAAGCCCTGTTTTAGCAAACCAGACCCTATATGATATGTGCTCCCACTCCCCATGTCTTTTGATTCCATCTCCTACTATCTCTGCTTCAAACACACCTGGCCCCTTTGCCTATAGTCAAACATGCCTTCAGGGCCTCTGACTTACTGGTCCCTCTGCTTGCAGTACTCTTTCTCTCAGTTTCTTCTCTGCTCAAATGTTATCCTATCAGAAAGTGCTTACCGTTCCTTAGCATCCCCTCAGTCAATCTTAGCTACTTTATTTTTCTATTTAGCATTTACCATACCGCCTGACAAAATGCCTGTACTAGAATAGCTCCCTGTACTGAGCTCCTTGAAGACTGAGACTGTATATCTGCAGTGCCTGGCATGTAGAAAGTACTCAATAAATAATATTGGTAAATGAATATTAGTCAGCAAGTAAAGCCAAAGTAATTTTCATGTGTATATCTGAGATAACATATGTTCTTTCCGTGAAAGTTGTGTCAATAGCCAATATTTTTCTACAATAACATTCTTTGTTTTCTTTAGCCCTTTGGCTCGGTTGTTATTTCCACCAAAAGATGATCACACGTTAAAGTTTTTATATGATGACAACCAACGTGTTGAGCCTGAATGGTACATTCCTATTATACCCATGGTGCTGATAAACGGCGCTGAAGGGATTGGTACTGGGTGGTCCTGCAAAATCCCCAACTTTGATGTTCGTGAAGTTGTGAATAACATCAGACGTTTGATGGATGGAGAAGAACCTTTGCCAATGGTAACTATTCTGTGGTTCTAGGAACCTTATTAGTTTTTCTCTGGTTTCAATTCAGCAGATGATATGGTTAAAGAGGACACAAATAGAAAATTTATTTCATGCTTAATGTTAGTTAGATTTATTGTTTAATGCTGTTGGGATTTGTTTTAGTATCACATTTAGAAAATATTCTGTTTTAAAATACCAATTTAGCTTCCAAGTTACAAGAACTTCAAGGGTACTATTGACGAGCTGGCTCCAAATCAATATGTGATTAGTGGTGAAGTGGCTATTCTTAATTCTACAACCATTGAAATCTCAGAGCTTCCCATCAGAACATGGACCCAGGTAAGTAATTATGGTTTTCTTTTTTGATTTTTGTGATCGGGGAAACATTTTTTATATTGATGTTTGTTGAATATTCAGGAGCCTATGTCTGAGAAACTTACAAAAGGATTATTTCTTTCTTCAGACATATAAAGAACAGGTTCTAGAACCCATGTTGAATGGCACTGAGAAGACACCCCCTCTGATAACAGATTATAGGGAATACCACACAGACACGACTGTGAAGTTTGTTGTGAAGATGACTGAAGAAAAACTGGCAGAGGCAGAGAGAGTTGGACTACACAAAGTCTTCAAACTCCAAACTAGTCTCACATGCAACTCTATGGTATGTCTTGTTTCATGAGAAATATGTATGTTTCCATTTATATTAAAGATTATTATCAATTTTAAAAGGATATCTTAGGCTACTTTTACAGTTTCAAAGAATAAAGTCATTCCTCTAAAACCATTAAAGTTTAGCCAATTTATCTGTTGTTGACTCTAATCTTGTTTTTCTTTTCTAGGTGCTTTTTGACCACGTAGGCTGTTTAAAGAAATACGACACAGTGTTGGATATTCTAAGAGACTTCTTTGAACTCAGGCTTAAATATTATGGATTAAGAAAAGAATGGCTTCTAGGAATGCTTGGCGCTGAATCTGCTAAACTGAATAATCAGGCTCGCTTTATCTTAGAGAAAATAGATGGCAAAATAATCATTGGTATGTTTTTGGAACAATAACTTCCTGTACTAAAATCACTATCGTGCCTCACTTCCTTTAAACATTTTTGGTGAGAGGGATGATGGGGAGGGCAGGCAAAATCCGTGTATTTCCACTGGTTACACGTACAAGTACTTCTTTCAAATACCTAAATAAGCATTTATAGTTTAAAAGAGATAGCTTTTCCTAAATTGAGCATCGTGAGAAATCAAGATTTAGTTAACATTTAGACAGGAAGAGAACAGAGAGCTAGAAGAGGTCCCTGTGTAAACTGATTGATAAAGAGCAGAGATAAGTCTGATAGAAAAACAAAAAAAGGAAGGAGGATTTTAAATGGCTTATATTATAAATAAATGGTATACTCAAGACTGAAAGTCATGTCTAAGGGAATTTTTTTAAGACATTCTAGAAGCAACTAAATCAGAGTTTAAGTAACCAGGAAGAAAACAGTTTTTTTTTTCTTTTGTTTTTTTTTTATTTTTTTATTAATTTATTTATTTTTGGCTGTGTTGGGTCTTCGTTTCTGTGCGAGGCCTTTCTCTAGTTGCGGCAAGCGGGGGCCACTCTTCATCGCGGTGCGCGGGCCTCACTATCGCGGCCTTTCTTGTTGCGGAGCACAGGCTCCAGACGCGCAGGCTCAGTAGTTGTGCCTCACGGGCCCAGTTGCTCCACGGCATGTGGGATCTTCCCAGACCAGGGCTCGAACCCATGTCCCCTGAATTGGCAGGCAGACTCTCAACCACTGCGCCACCAGGGAAGTCCCCAAGAAAACAGTTTTGACTAAAGCTGGAAGGTTAAAAGAAATGGCCCAGCTCTGGTCAGAGTAAACTAGAAAAGCCAGGTAACTATGGGTTGTAGTAGCAAGTCCCAAAACATGACAACACAAGTTACCAGTGATCACAGGATCATTTTCTAATGGTACATGAAAATGTTTAACTTACTTAGTTACATGTTCATTTTCATGGATATTTTAAAATATAATAACAATGGCATATCAATCCCCTAATTTCACAGATATTATTGCTTAAGACAAAGCTAAAATAAGTAATATTGGATATAACTCAAAGAAAAATAAAAAGTAAAGATTGTATTTAGTTGACTGGAATTTAGGAAATACTAGAGACTATCCAGTCTTCTTGAGGAGTAAATATAAAGGGCCTAAAAGTGTGACCTATATCAAGTTAATTGATGAAAGGTGGTACTCGAAACCTCACTCTATTATAGCTAGTAACTCTCAGTGTCCCTCAAAGTCTAATAAATTGACGGCAGTAAACATTGGGAGAGGGGTGCTATAGAAAAAAGGGAACAAATGCATTATAGGGGACTACAATCAAGAGAAATCAATGTCTGAATGGGTGGCACTAAAAACTTGCCCACTCGGGTGTTGAAATTAAAAGACCAGGGAGGAGACTTCCCTGGTGGCGCAGTGGTTAAGAATCCTCCTGCCAATGCAGGGGACATGGTTTCAAGCCCTGGTCCGGGAAGATCCCACATGCCGCGGAGCAACTAAGCCCGTGCGCCACAACTACTGAGCCTGCGTGCCTAGAGCCCGTGCTCCGCAACAAGAGAAGCCACCGCAATGAGAAGCCCGCACACCGCAACGAAGAGTAGCCCCCACTCGCCGCAACTAGAGAAAGCCCGTGCGCAGCAGTGAAGACCCAACACGGCCAAAAATAAATAATAGATAAATAAATTTTTAAAATAAATAAATAAAAGACCAGGGAATATAATTGAGGTCAATATTTATCAGAAATAAAGGTTTTGATTGTCTTCTGTTATTCGGAGTTATGATTAAGTCACTACCTCATATATGATTTGACTGCCCCCTTGTGGTAATTTACATTTGTCAGTGGTTTAGGGAGCCGACTTGACTATCCACCAGGATGTACAAATTTATGCAAGAAGACAGTTTAATCTCCAGTTTTAATCTTTTCACTTAATATGGTAAAACCTTATCCCTTTCCTAAAATATTGCTCAAAACTACTATCTCTGTTCACATTTGTTTAAACAGAAAACAAGCCTAAGAAAGAATTAATTAAAGTTCTGATTCAAAGAGGTTATGATTCGGATCCTGTGAAGGCTTGGAAAGAAGCCCAGCAAAAGGTAATTTCTTGGTTAGCATTTTCTGTATTATTAAAGACTATGTATAGTCTAATGTCTATGTTTCACATTTCCTATTAAAGCTACATTTTAATTTCTCCTTTAGGTTCCAGATGAAGAAGAAAATGAAGAGAGTGACAATGAAAAGGAAACTGAAAAGAGTGACTCTGTAACAGATTCTGGACCAACCTTCAACTACCTTCTTGATATGCCTCTTTGGTATCTAACCAAGGAAAAGAAAGATGAACTGTGCAAACTAAGAAATGAAAAAGTGAGTTGTTGATGGATAGTACATGTTGCTTGGTTGTATTCTAATGGTGAAAGTAAATTGTGTGCTTCGGGAAAACACTGTTTATGCACATAAATTAACTTAATTTTCTGACTATCTTATGAAGGAGCAAGAGCTAGAAACATTAAAGCGAAAGAGTCCATCAGATTTGTGGAAAGAAGACTTGGCTGCTTTTATTGAAGAGCTGGAGGTGTGTAGTTTATAATGCCTGTGTTAGAATTTTTATTAATTAAATAATGTATTCTAGCAATATACCTCTTTGTCAAGAAATTTCACAGTTGGCAATAGAAAGAATATAGGAGGCATGGAGATACATTCCAAGATAACACATAAAATAACAGATTGTTAGAAACTAGTTAGAATAAAGTAAATGGTGCCAAGAAACATTACTACCTAGAAGTTTTTGGACAAAGAGGGGAAAGGGCAGGAGTTGATTTTTGACCTATTGGGACTGAGAAGACAAAGAGAATTCAAACGAGGAAGAAAACCAGCCCAGTCCCTCAAGTAAACCTGAAAGGACAAAAACAGTTTCCTTCAGGGCTAGCTAATCAGTAGTTTCAGGAGATCCTCTGTTACCAAAATTGCTAATGTGGTTTGTTCTCCAGTATTATCTTAACATAAGAAAAAGTATTTCATAAATTAAGATAAAAGGCCTAACGTGCAGATTTATATTATTGTACTTCAGTTTGGATGTCCAACTTGTAATCAGTTGATTGGATAAATGTACATTACTGGAATCACATCCTTTCTTATTTCTTAATTGAGTTTACAAAGTGTGCCTTAATGTTGGTGGTATACCTGATAGAACAGCTTATCACAAATTTATGTTAAGATGTAACAAATTGAAATCAGTTTAACCATTGCCTTTTATTCTGTCCCTATAAAGTGGCATCTATGCTGTAATGTCTTTGTTAGCTTATAAACTTGCTTTCTTATATCAACCTTTTGTAGGCTGTTGAAGCAAAGGAGAAACAAGATGAACAAATAGGACTTCCTGGGAAAGGTGGGAAAGCAAAGGGGAAAAAAACACAAAGGGCAGAAGTTTTGCCTTCTCCATGTGGAAAAAGAGTCATCCCCCAAGTGACCATAGAGATGAAAGCAGAGGCAGAAAAGAAAATTAAAAAAAAAATTAAGGTAATACTCTTGAAAGCATTATACATAAAACACTTTAAATATTTTTCCCCTTAAAATTGAACTAATCATAAAACTTCTAATCCCGTAGTCAAGAATTTATCAACTAATCATAACTTTCCTTTCTTATGAGCCTGATTTTTTTAATGTTTAAGTATCTTGAAAATACCCATACCTTTCTTTATTCAGAGCTTTTAGCCAAAATACAAAGAAAAAAAAATCACTCTTTGACCAGATATATATTTGTATATTTGACCTTATATTATTCCAAATAATAAATGGGCAGAACTTAACCATTTTTGTCCTGCTATCTTTTAGAATGAAAATACTGAAGGAAGCCCTCAAGAGGATGGGATGGAAATAGAAGGCCTAAAACAGAGATTAGAAAAGAAACAGAAAAGAGAACCAGGTATTAAAGCATTTTAAGGAAAATCATATAGAGTTGAGACTAAATTATGTTTGTTACCTAGTACGTTCCATATAGACATTCAAAAGTTCTTATTGAGGTACATGAAGAAGGGCTATGTCTGAAGTATACTTGAACTTCCCTAACATTGTCCTTGGGATTTGATTCATTTTAGAAGAGATCATTTTGTAATGAAATACTTTGTTGGGATCTAAAGAAAATGTTCAGTTTATTAGATTTCACTTTCTAGCCAGTTATGAGGTTTTCATATATGTAATATATTCATATGTAAAGCTTCTTGAGGACAGTCACCATATCTTAGTCATGTTGTTTTATCCCCAGAGTTCAACACCATGCCTGGGATATACTTAACACTCACTCAGTAAATTAAATAGAAGTAACAATTCTGTTAACCATTTGATTATGCCTTTACTGAATATCTACTTTTTTTTAACTTCTTCATTGAGATATTCACATACCAAATTCATTCATTTAATGTGTACCATTCAGTGGTTTTAGCATACTCAGTTTTAGAACAGTTTCTTGTCCTGGAAAGAAACACTGTACCCAATTAGTGGTCACCCCCCATTTTCTCCCAACTCCCCCTCCCTCTAGGCAACCACCAATTTACTTTCTGTGTCTAGATTTGCCTATTCTGGACATTTCATATGAATGGAATCATATAATATGTTCTTTTGTGGCTGGCTTCTTCACTTAGCATAATGTTTTCAAGGATCATCCATGTAGTAACATGTATCAATACTCCATTCTATTTTGTTGCCAAATATTTCTTCATTGTATGAATATACCACATTATATTTATTTGTTCATCAGCTGCTAGATATTTGGATTGTTTCCACTTTGGGGCTTTTATATTTCTTTGGCGAAATGTCTATTCAGATCCTTTGCCCATTTTTTAATTGGGTTATTTATCTTTTTATTGTTGAGTTAGTTGTAAGAGTTCTTTATATTCCACATGCCAGACCTTTATCAGATATATGATTCTCAAATATTTTCTGCCAGCCTGTGTATTATCTTTTCATTTTCTTGATGGTGTCCTTTGAAGCACAAGTTTTTAATTTTGATGAAGTCTAATTTATCTTTTTTTTTTCTTTTGTTGCTCATGTTTTTGGTGTCATATCTAATCTTTTGCCAAATCCAAGGTCATTAAGATTTACCCCTAGGTTATTCCCTGGCAGTCTAGTGGTTAGGACTCCATGCTTTCATTGCTATAGGCCCAGGTTCAATCCCTAGTTGGGGAACTAAGATCCCACAAGCTGCACGGCATGGCGAAAAAGAAAAAAAGAAAAGATTTACCCCTTATTTTCTTCTAAGAGTTTTTAGTTTTAGCTCTTACATTTAGGTAATTTTGAATTAAGTTGTATATGGCATAAGGAAGGGGTCCAACTTCATTCTTTTGCATGTGGATATCCAGTTGACCCAGCACCACATATTGAAAACCCTTTTTCCCTGTTGAATTGTCTTCACCCTTGCCAAAAATCTATTGACCATAAATAATAAGGTTTATTTATGGATTCTTAACTCTATTCCATTGATTGATGTATATGTCTATCCTTGAGTATCTACTTTTGATAGATAACGTTCAGTTCTGTGGGGAATACAAAGATGAATAAAACAAATGGAAACATCTTAGTATTAAAAAGAAGTAATAAAAGTATGTTGTGTGTGCTGTGTTGTGGAAAATTATATATTGGCCTTATAATACAGCACATATTTAACTTTAAACCTACCTAGCAACAATTAGCATATAAAACCAATGAATCAGATAAGTATTTTGAGCATTCACGTTTCCCATCACTATCTCAAATCTTGTGAGGACACAAGAAGTGGAGAAGCATGGCACTTACCCTCAAGAGGTTTATCAGGAAAGAAAGGTAAAGCAGTCCATACTAGCCATTGTAGGGATTTAGAGAAAGGTGAGATCAGTGTGGGTACATGCAGATTGTAGAGGCTTTGTGAAAGAGGTAAAACTTGGGTTAGAGTCTTAAAGATTGGGTAAGATTTAGGTATTCTAGACTGGGAGAAGGCAAATGGACATAGAATATGCATGGGACAATGAGAAGGCCCCTTAACAGAGTGGAAAATAGTAGAAAATAGTTAAACCAGATTATGGAGAGTTAGAAAACCAGGTTGTTGGAGGTGGGTGGATAAGATTAGATTCAACTAGGAAATATGAAATAGGTAGGTGTATGAAGAAAGAATATGAAGAAAGGACTAAGTCAGATCAATAAGGAGTCTGTCCTTATCTTTGGGCCTAGATGAGGGAAATAAATAGCAAAGGATGGGTATGAGAGACATTGGAGGAAAAGAAGTAACAAGACTTAGTGACTTCAAACCTCCTTAACTCAGCCATTAAATGCTCCTCAAGGTTTGGGCCTAGCCGTTCTTTTCCCTTTGAGTTGTCTCCCTTGCCTTGACTTCAGCAGTAACCTTCTGTTGATCTTGCATCTGTTCTTGTGCCTTTCCCATCTTCACACTACAGTCTGAGAGAACTCTTTAAAATGCATATCTGGTCATATTGGTTCCCTGTTTAAAACAAAATCCGTAACAAGACCAGCCACTCTCTTGGGACTTCCCCAGTGGTCCAGCAGTTAGACTCCGCCTTCCAATGCAGGGGGCGCAGGTTCGATCCCTGGTCGGTCGGGGAACTAAGGTCCCACATGGCGCGGGGTGCAGCCAAAGATTTTTTTAAAAAGACCAGCCACTCTCCCTCTGACTTCTGTTTTCCAGCCATAATGGATTTCTTTCAGTTTCCTAAGTGCACCATGTTTTCTCACAGGGCTTTGTACATGTTATTTCCTAAACTGGAATGTTTTGTCATCCGCCTCCCTTCAACTAGTTAACTCAAGCATCTCTTTCTTGGAAAAGCCTCTTATATATATACATATGCATACATACTACATGCCCTGTGTAAACATATATACCATGTGGGATTATGATTATATATGGGATTAGATGACCAAACTATAAGCTCCACAGAAAGGAGGATTATGTCCTTTTCTGTTCACCATTCTATTCCCAGTACTAGCACAGAGTTCAATAAATATTTGAAGGATGGATGGATGATAGATGGAGAAAAGTGAGTCAAAGAATATGTAAACATGGTTAATTCCTATCTCCCTTCCAGGTACCAAGACAAAGAAACAAACTACATTGCCATTTAAACCAGTCAAGAAAGCCAAAAAGAGAAACCCCTGGTCTGATTCGGAATCAGATATGAGCAGTAACGAAAGTAATTTTGATGTCCCTCCCCGAGAAAAAGAGCCACGGAGAGCAGCAAGTAAGGAAGAGTGAAGAACATGCTGCATATTCTGAAAGATTTGAATGGGTGATCTATTTCAAGGCACATAATCCCAGAAATTGTTATATCTTAGAGTAGTAATTACATTTTTGAGAAACTAAAACATCTTTTAGAAGATTAAACTGAAGCTCATATCTTCAGGAAATGTTATATTAATCTGTGGATTAAATATTTCTCCTATTATCCTCTTTGATTCTTTGTATATGTATATTTTTTTACCAGCAAAAACCAAATTCACAATGGATTTGGATTCAGATGAAGATTTCTCAGATTTTGATGAAAACGCTCAAGATGAAGATTTTGTCCCATCAGATGCTAGTCCACCTGGGACCAAAACGTCCCCGAAGTAAGTATCCTCTCTCAGAGGGATCTTATCATGATGGTTTTTAATAGTTGATGATATATTCTTTGTTGTTTGACACATTTAGACTTGGTCATCAGGATTTTTTTATTATTATTATTCTAGACATACTAAGAAAGAACTGAAGCCACAGAAAATTGCCACATCAGGTATGTATTTAAGTAAAAATAGTGAGATGTCTGCTTTACTGGAGCACTCAGGTCCACCCGGCTTCTAACCCGGCCTACATTATCCAAGTCCTGTCTTTGAAAATACATGTGGGTTCTTGTTAGCATTACATTGATATTGTTCATTAGGTTTAGTTTTGCACATAAATAGGTTCTACATTTAATATACTAAAAGTAATCATTTGCTTGCCAGGTACTATGCTAGGTGCTAGAGATACAAAAAAATACTGTTTGCTCATGAAGAACCCAGAAATTAGAACAGAGTTATAAAAGTGTGTTTGAAATATTCCAGAAAAGTCACAGACTTGGTGTTTAAATAGGAATTCAGAGCAGGGACAAAAGCAGTAAACAGATTTTCATGTATTGCTTATATGTACTATTTTCCTTTCCATTTGAAGTAACGGACCTTAACGCTGATGATGCCAAGGATAATGTACCACCTCCTCCAAGCTCTCCTGCTGCTGATTTCCCAGCTGTAACTAAAACCATAAACCCTGTTCCTAAAAAGAATGTGACAGTGAAGAAGACGGCAGCAAAAAGTGAGCCTCGGTCTTTGAGATGGGTTAATATTGGGATAAACTACTGGCTGCCACAAGTCAGCTTCAATTTTTTACTCCCCAAATTTACTATAGATATTGAAATTAAGCCTTTACCAAATGAAAACAAATCTTTAGATCTTCATAATCAAAATTGCTAGTCAAAAGGTTTAAAAATAGCATGTTTCTCAAAATGCCAGGTGTTAGCTTATTTCTATGACAGGGATGGGAGTTAGAAACAGTTGCAAATGTTTAACATGAAGCATATACCTACAAAAAAATCATATGCTTAAGAATACTTTGATTCTCTAATGCATTTCATCTCTGTTAGGTTGTCTTTTCCTATGTTAAATATAAGCAGTCAACAGGTTGCTAAAGAAGGTTCACTGTGGGAACAATTCAGCTAAGAGTGGCCCTGACAAATGCCTGTGTTCACTTGCAGGTCAGTCTTCCACCTCTACTACAGGGGCCAAAAAAAGGGCTGCACCAAAAGGAACCAAAAAGGATCCAGACTTGGATTCTGATGTCTCTAAAAAGCCTAATCCCCCCCAAATCAAGAGTCGCCGCAAAAGGAAGCCGTCCACTTCTGATGATTCCGACTCTAATTTTGAGAAAATGATTTCTAAAGCAGTCACAAGCAAGGTATTTATCCTAGTCAGTCCTTTTGCTGTAGGTATTTTGAAGCACATAACCAAGCTTTGCTCCTAATAATTTGGCACATTTTTAAGGAAATCAATTTAAATCCCATAGTCCATTAGCCTTTTCCTCTATGTAGTTTAGTTGTAAAAAAGTTAAATATGCCACTAATTAGTCAATGAGAGAGTTGCCTTCGGTCTATTTCTTTCCTTTCTTTTTTTTTTTTTTTTTTAATTTATTTATTTATTTTTGGCTGCGTTGGGTCTTCATTGCTGCGCGTGGGCTTTCTCTAGTTGCCGCGAGCAGGGTCTACTCTTCGTTGTAGTACGCAGGCTTCTCATTGCAGTTCTCTTTTGGAGCATGGGCTCTAGGCGCGCAGGCTTCAGTAGTTGTGGCATACGGGATCAGTAGTCATGGCTTGCGGGCTCTAGAGCGTAGGCTCAGTAGTTGCGGTGCACGGGCTTTGTTGCTCCGTGGCATGTGGGATCTTCCTGGACCAGGGCTCGAACCTGTGTTCCCTGCATTGGCAGGCAGATATCCTGTGCCACCAGGGAAGCCCCAGTTTCTTACTACTCATTAGAAGGTGGAAAACTCCTTGAGTTGTAGTCTGTTGATATATTTTTTGCATCGAAATTCTGCTGTCAGGTTGACACTGTACAAACTACCTGGGCTCTTCTCTTTTAGAAACCCAAGGAGGACAGCGATGACTTCCACCTGGACTTAGACTCAGCTGTGGCTTCTCGGGCAAAATCTGGACGGACAAAAAAACCTATAAAGTACCTCGAAGAATCAGATGAAGATGATCTGTTTTAAAATGTGGGGTGATTATTTTAAGTAATTGTCTTATTGAGCCCAAGACTGGTTTTAAAGTTACGTGAATCTCTCAGTTTCCTCCCCTCTGAATTTAGTTTGGGGAAGGTAGTTTTAATTCAGAACCATCAAAGTGAAGTAGAGCCCAAGTGTCCCTTATCTTTATATAATACTGTCTAAGTAGTGACCATCTCGTGGGATTGTTTTTTTCTCTGCTTTGTATATGTATTGAGTCTGTTTTCTTTTGCCTTTTAAATCTGATTTTAGGTTCTTCTGGCCTCTAGAGACAGTTGCATGGTCACTTCAGCATAATGTAGTTTGACCACTCATTAAGCTAAAATTGGAGCACTTTGACATAAAAGTTTCTACTCTGCCTACTTTCTGTAAATATGAGATACAGCATGATTAATTTCTCTGTTTTATCTTAGTTTCATAGATAATTTTCCATCAGATAGAACTTTATGTAGTTCCAGTACCAAATACTCCTCGCTCAGCCTTTTATGTGCTGAATTTTTTAAGCAGTGAAAAATTGTTCATATTCTTCATATCTTTTTGAATAAGCTGAAGAAAAACACCGTGGCTGTGTCTATATAACCTCAACACAGTCAATCAGATGAAGAAAATTAGACCCTAAGTTGAGATTATCTCAACTCTTGACTTGTCCCCTCGGCTGCCTGTGAGTCTGAATCTCCCAAGGAACAAATTCCTAGGAGGCACTAGATTGCAGAAGAGTCGGGGACAGCATTCTCTCAAAGATCTTATATATTATATTGATGCCATACTCAGCAGCGAGCTGTTATATCCAATTTGAGGAACTCTCCATAATTTTCAACTTGTAAACTTTTTAAGACCTTCCTGCATTCGTTATATGTGTGTGAGTTGAGTGGTGTTATCAATGTTTTTGTAAATATTTACTATGTTTTTCTATTTAGCTTAATTCCAACAATTTTATGCTTTAATAAAATGTTGTAGACATTGCAACCCGTGATTGTTGCCCATTTTTCCCCCTGCACTACACTCTTTCCCTTAGTCTAAAATATATCCTTCTTCACTATTCACTGTAAATAGTTTTGAGAACGATTCTGATCATTTTCTGATGTACCTGCTCCTGGCCATAGTGATAGTTCTGAGAGAGAGGCACCATGACCTAACTGGGGCCATCCAGGTTTATTCCTGAGATTTTTAAACGTGGGTGCTAAATTCATCTCTTCCACACTCAAAAGGCATTGGCTCTACATCAATAAATAACTTTAAATATAAACTTTTTTTTTTTTTAATGATTCCCTACTTTAACAATATTTTGATAAACTAGTCAACTGCTTAATGATATCAATGAGTTATATTGGGACAACTGGCTAATCATTTAGGGGAAAAAAATTTAGAAAAATCTAACCCCTTCCTCCCATCTTACCAGAAAGTTAAGTTCAAATAGACTTTTTTTTTTTGGGTGACACCATGTGGCACGTGGGATCTTAGTTCCCCAACCAGTGATCGAACCCGTGCCCCCTGCATTGGGAGCATTGGAGTCTTAACCACTCTGCCAGGAAAGTCCCTCAAATAGACTGAATATCAAAAACAAAACTAAAGAAGTACTAGAAGAAAAGTAGTCTTGAGTTACAGAGGGATATCCTAAACATATCCCCAAGGGTGGTATTGACAAAGATATGGAAAATGAGCCCTTTCACTAGAACCTGGACGAAAAGGTCAAACTCTTTGTCCCAGCAATTCTCACTTTAAGAAATTTAGTTCAGGAGAATTGGACATGTGCAAAAAGCTATGTAAATACACACAAATGCAAGTTCAAGTAACGAAAGATATCAGTATCCTGGTTACAACATAATTTTACAAAATGCTACCATTGGGGGAAAGTAGGCAAAGTGTACAAGGGATCTCTGTATTATTTCTCACAACTACATGTAAATCTGTAATTATCGCAAAAAAAAAGCCACATACAAAGATGCCTATTAAAGTTTCTGTAATAACAAAATTGAAAGTAAACTAAATGTCCAACAAGAGACATCTAGCAAAACAATTAGTTTAAACAAATTATGGTACAGTGAGGAATATCAGGTGCTCATTAAGAATGATCATGCAGGGACTTCCCTGGCGGTCCAGTGGTTGACTCTGCGCTTCCACTGCGGGGGGTACAGGTTCGATCCCTGGTCGGGGAACTAAGATCCCACATGCCACGCAGCTAAAAAAAAAAAAAAAGAATGATCATGCATATTATTTATTGACATGTAAAGGTATTTAGGACATTGCTGAGTGAAGAAAGCAGGTTACAAATCAAAGGTGAAATCCCTGTCTGGTATGTATGCATTTGTTTACAAAATAAATGGTGGGACAAAAGCATATAAACCTTCTTTGGAAAGGAAAAAATCAGAAATGTTTTCCTCTCTAAACTAGAAGTTCTCTCCTGATCAGTAATGCACTTGCTAACTGAAAAGACTCCAAGTGAATTCAGTCCTTGACTCTTCATTCCTTAAGCCACTGACATTCTAGGAGATAAAAATTTTAGTGCTAATAAACTTCGTGGTTATACACATTTAAACCCTTTATAGAATGTAGTTATTCCTTACACATATGCAACATTGCTTAGATAAATACGTATTACATCAACTATAAATTAAAAAGAATGGCTATTGAGAAAATAAGGGATTCAAAAATTAGTCGATAAGTGATACAATAAGTTTTCTAAGCCTTTTTGTTTAGGATACATTGCATCCCTCTCTTCCTCCTGCAGTGGAATTTTTTAAAGTGATTTCTGGCCATTTTTCCTGAAACCCAAACACATAGCAAATCTGCATTTGTTTTTTGGCTGTGCCTCGCTGCTTATGGAATCTTAGTTCTCCGACCAGGGATTGAACCCAGGCCCTCGGCAGTGAGAGCGCAGAGTCCTAACCACTGAACCACCAGGGAATTTCCACATAGCAAATTTTTTAATTCATTAACTTTTTTTCCTACAGTAATGGATGTTTGTTCTTGCCTGCCTCAGTAATAACACTTTTGGAAAATTATTGTCTGAAAAATGAAACGTTTGTGTCCAAAAGAGTTCATTGAAGCATTATTTACATTGGTGAAAAACCCGGAACAGCATAGATGTCCCACAATAGAAGAACTAATTAAACTGGCATGTCCTTACTTACCATGTATTATAGAGTCAATTAAAAGTCATGTTTTCCCAAAATATTTGGTAGCACAGGAAAGTTCTCATTCTGTTAGGAAGAGGGGGGGAAAGATACCAAACTCTTATATAATTTGTCAAAACTCAATTATAAAATGGTGCATTTTACTGTGTGTAAATTAGATCACAATAAAGTAGGGAGGAAAAGCTATCTTTCAGACAGTATGAGGCTCAAATATAAACCAGTGCTTCTCAAACCTGTGTTTCAAATCCCTTAGGGATCTTGTTAAACCGCAGATTCTGATTCAGTAGGTCTGGGGTGGGGCCTGAAATTGTATTACTAACAAGTTCCCAAGTGATGTCAGTATTACTGGTTGGAGACCCTGCTTGGAACAGCAGAGGTGTAAACTCTGGACCAGTGCTTCTCTGCGTGTGGCCCCTGGACTGACTGTGGCAGCAAGACCAGAGAGGCGGTTAGAAATTCTTATTATCGGGCCCACCCCAGAACTACTGACTTAAAAGCACTTGTTTTAACAAGCACTCCAGCTAATCCTGATGCACGCTAAAGTTCGAGAATGCAATATGCATTGAAAGGCCTTATTGCAAGTTGCAGCAAAATGTCAGTTGCTTTTCTCTGGATAATGAGATTTGGGTGATTTTTGTTTTCTTCTTTGTATCTTCCTATAGTTTACAAAAATAGTGATGTTACATGTTTTCTTTCAAAATGAAAATAACTTTTAATTTTTTTTCTGGTTATAAAAGTAATATATGGGTTCCAGTTCTAGCATGATGCTGAACTGGTACCACTCCAGGAGTTGCCCTCAGGTGTTTTTCACTCATGGGCTGCATCCTTGCAAATCTGAGCAGGCTGTCTGCAGGCTGTATTGAAAAACTCTGTGATGGTTAATTGTGTCAGCTTGACTGGGTTAAGGCATGTCCAGATAGCTGGTAAAATATTACTTCTGAGTGTGTCTGTGAGGGTGTCTCTGGAAAAGATTAGCATGTAAATCAGTAGACTGAGTTAAGATGATTCCCACCAATGCGGTTGGGATCATCCAATCCATTGAGGACCTGAATAGAATAAAAAGGTGGAGGGAGGGTGAATTTGCTCTAAGCTGAGGCGTCTATCTTCTCCTGCCCTTGGACATCAGTGCTCCTGGTTCTCAGGCCTTCAGCCTCAAACTGAATTACACCCCCAGCTTTCCCAATACTCCAGTTTGCAGGTGGCAGATCGTGGGACTTCCCAGCCTCCATAACTGTGAGCTAATTCCTGTAACAAATTATGTATATATCTCCTGTTGGTTCTGTTTTCTGGAGAACCCTGACTACACAAAGTCCATTTTGGTACCTAAAGAACCCAGGATGACCTAGGATAGTGGATGCGGCAGCCTTGGTTCTGAATGCTGCAGAGAAGATCACATGGACCTGTAAAGAAATCCAGATCAAAACTACAATGAGGGACTTCCCTGGTGGCACAGTGGTTAAGAATCCACCTGTCAATGCAGGGGACACAGGTTCAGTCCCTGGTCCGGGAAGATCCCACATGCTGCGGAGCAACTAAGCCTGTGCACCACAACTACTGAGCCTGCACTCTAGAGCCCATGAACCACAACTACCGAGCCCGCATGCCACAACTACTGAAGCCCGTGCTCCTAGAGCCCGTGCTCTGCAACAAGAGAAGCCACCTCAATGAGAAGCCCGCGCACCGCAATGAAGAGTAGCCCCCGCTCACCGCAACTAGAGAAAGCCCGTGTGCAGCAACAAAGACCCAACACAGCCAAAAATAAATAAACAAAATTTATTTTTAAAAAAACAAACAAACAAAAAACTACAATGAGGTATCACACCGGTCAGAATGGCCATCATCAAAAAGTCTACAGCCAGGGCTTCCCTGGTGGCACAGTGGTTGAGAGTCTGCCTGCCAATGCAGGGGACACGGGTTCAAGCCCTGGTCTGGGAAGATCCCACATGCCGCGGAGCAACTAGGCCCGTGAGCCACAACTACTGAGCCTGCGCGTCTGGAGCCTGTGCTCCGCAACAAGGGAGGCCGCGATAGTGAGAGGCCCGTGCACCGCAATGAAGAGTGGCCCCCACTTGCCGCAACTAGAGAAAGCCCTCGCACAGAAACGAAGACCGAACACAGCCATAAATAAATAAATAAATGGAAATTAAAAAAAAAAAAAAAGTCTACAGCCATCCAGACTGAGGGAGACCTGGAAACAGGGCCACACGAGATACAGCCACAGCTGCAACAGCAAACACCAGGAGCACCCAGGAGGCCGGGGTAATGCTGGTGGCATGCATCACCACAGGATCAACTTCCACAAATATCACCCAGGATACTTTGGGAAAGTTGTTATCTGGCATTACCACTTAAAGAAGAACCAGAGCTTCTGCCCAGCTCTCAACCGTGATAAACTGTGGAACCTTGGTCGGTGAGCAGACACAGGTAAATGTTGTCAAGAACAAGACGAGCTGCTCCTATCATTGATGTGGTGCGATCAGGCTACTATCAATGCAAAGTTCTGAGGAAGGGAAAGCTCCCAAAGCAGCCTGCATCGTGAAGGTCAAATTTTTCAGCAGAAGAGTTGAGAAGATTAAGGGTGTGGGTGGGGCATGTGTCCTAGTAGCTTGAAGCCACCTGGTAGAAGATTCATTAAATGTTAACAACTGCTTGAAAAAAAAAAAAGTCTACAAATAATAAATGCTGGAGAGTGTGGAGAAAAGGGAACCCTCCTACACTGTTGGTGGGAATATAAATTGGTGCAGCCACTATGGAGAACATTATGGAGGTTCCTTAAAAAACTAAAAATAGAACTACCATATGATCCAGCAATCCCACTCCTGGGCATATACCCAGAGAAAACCATAATTCAAATATATACATGCACCCCAATGTTCATAGCAGCACTATTTACAATAGCCAGGTCATGGAAACAACCTAAATGCCCATCAACAGAAGAGTGGATAAAGAAGATGTGGCACATATATACAATGGAATATTACTCAGCAATAAAAAAGAACAAAATAATGCCATTTGCAGCAACATGGATGGACCTAGAGATTGTCATACTGAGTGAAGTCAGACACAGAAAGACAAATATCATGATATCACTTATACGTGTAATCTAAAAAAGGGGAACAAATGAACTTATTTACAAAACAGAAGTAGAGTCTCAGATGTAGAAAACAAACTTATGGTTACCAGGGGATAAGGAGGAGGTGGGGGAGGGATAAACTGGGAGATTGGGACTGACATATACACACTACTATATAAAATAGATAACTAATAATAACCTGCTGTGCAGCACAGGGAACTCTACTCAATGCTCTGTAATGACCTACATAGGAAAAGAACCTTAAAAAAAAAAAAGTCTACAAATAATAAATGCTGGAGAGGGTGTGGAGAAAAGGAAATCCTCCTACACTGTTGGTGGGAATGTAAATTGGTGCAGCCACTATGGAAAACAGTACAGAGGTATCTTAAAAAACTAAAAATGGAGTTACCATATGATCCAGCAATCCCACTCCTGGGCATATATCCAGAAAAGATACAAGCACTACAATGTTCATTGCAGGACTATTTACAATAGCCAAGACATGGAAACAACCTAAGTGTCCTTCGACAGATGAATGGATAAAGAAGATGTGGTATATATACACAATGGAATACTACTTAGCCATAAAAAAAGAACGAAATAATGCCATTTGCAGCAGCCATGGATGGACCTAGAGATTATCATACTAAGTGAAGTAAGTCAGACGGAGAAGGACAAATATTATATGATATCACTTATATGTATATTCTAAAAAATAGTACAAATGAACTTATTTACAAAACAGAAACAGACTCACAGACATAGAAAACAAATGGGAGGGGTTACCAAAGGGGAGGGGGGAGGGATAAATTAGGAGTATAGGATTAACAGATACACACTACCATATATAAACTAGATAAACAACAAGGATTTACTGTAAGCACAGGGAATTATATTCAATATCTTGTAATAACCCATAATGGAAGAGAATCTTTTGAAAGAAATATATATATATATATATCTGAATCACTTTGCTGTACACCGGAAACTTACACAATATTATAAATCAACTATACATCAATTAAAACTTTTTTAGGGCTTCCCTGGTGGCGCAGTGGTTGAGAATCTGCCTGCCAATGCAGAGGATACGGGTTCGAGCCCTGATCCGGGAAGATCCCACATGCCGCGGAGCAACTGGGCCCGTGAGCCACAATTACTGAGCCTGCGCGTCTGGAGCCTGTGCTCCGCAACAAGAGAGGCCACGATAATGAGAGGCCCGCGCACCGCGATGAAGAATGGCCCCCACTTGCCGCAACTAGAGAAAGCCTCACACAGAAACGAAGACCCAACACAGCCATAAAAATAAATAAATAAATAAACCCAAAGTTTAAATAAAAAAAAAAAAACTTTTTTAAAATAAAAGCAAAAGCAAAAAAAAAAAAAAGATCGCATGAAGATTCTCCTTTCTTTACTTAGGAATCATTCACTTGATCCTCTTTCATTAGAAAGACTGACTTTTCCAGTCTGGCCCTAAAGATAGTAATAGAATGCAGTCATGTGCATCACAACGAGAAGAGATCAATCCTGAATATGCTGTGTCTGCTGGAACAGTTAAAACTAACCAAGAGCAGCTCCTCACTGACCTACTATTTGCCATTGAAGGCACTGAACTCCCTTGCGATAAGTTGATTCTTGCAGTGTGTATTTCTTATTCCCGGCCATGTTTATGAATGAACTAGTGACAGTAGACACACTCACACCTAGGGAACATTGGTGTCACTACACTGCCTTATACTTAGGAGTAACGTGTGCACACATGGTCACACGGCAATAAATGACAGCACTGTAGAACAGCTTTATGAAACAACGTGCTTCCTACAAGTAGAATATGTGTTGCAACAATGTCAAGAATATTTAATTTAAAAATAATAAATGAGGAGAATTGTTTGAGTTTTGCTGACCCCTTCAGCTGTAAGGAATTAAAATGCTAAAAATTGGTGGGCACAAGTTCGTTTCTGGGTACCACCAGAAAGCCTCCATGCCGCCTCCACCTGACCTACTGATAGGCACTCTCGTTAGTGACAATTTACCTGTGGAAAATGAGGAGACAGTTTGCCAAGCTGCTGAGCTGTGGCTAGAGTTGAACACAGAATCACCTTTGCGATATTTCTCACCCACATCAAAGTGGATGCTCTTGGAATGACTAAAGAGGAGATGATGATTTCCATTAAAGCATCTTCTGAAGAGCCTTGTAGTCTTTACGTTTCTGTCTTTACAGCCCCCAGATAGAAAAAGTTCACAAGCTCTGCAGCCCACCAGCTGATCCGTGTAAGGCTGGGCAGATATAACTCCTGATAATGACATCTCGAGAGCAGGCAGTCAAGTTGCTCTGAAAAACAAAAAGGAACCAGTAAAAACAAGCCAACTCCAAGCTGCCTTCAGATCTGCAATTACTTTTACTGGTCCAATGCACAGCAAGATTTCCAAAGACCCTTGGCCATTTAAGTGATCAAAGCCCTGGAAGAGACCAGAGTGTCCAACAGACCAGCAGCGTCCTCATCTTCTTGGGGCAGAAGAGCTCTGCACCTTCCACAATCCTCTCACCCCATTTCATTCATTCTGTCGCCCCACACATATTTACTGATCTTCTACTAAGTGCCAGGAACTGTTCTAGGTGCTGGGAGCAGGACAGTGTATAAAGCACCAAAAACCCCTGCCCTCATGGAGCTTACACGCTAACGGAGGAGACGGATGCTACACAGGATAAATAAGAAAAATATAAAGTATGTTATTAAGTGGTCAGTGCAAAGGAAATAAAGCTGAGAAAGGGGATAGGAGGTCAGGGGTTAAATTCCAGTTAGGGCAGCAAGGAAAAGCCTCACTAAAAGGCAGCATTTATGAAAAGACTTCTTTAAATGTTAGAGGGACACAGGGGAGAGAAAATACAGCCGTGTGTTGATGATGTCACGAGTATTAATTTACCAGGTGCCGACATGTGTGTGCCTGCACGTGTGTGTTCATGCGTGATGGACATGCATGGGAAGCGGCTCCACAGCCTGACGGGTCAAGGTGAGGTGCCGGACACAGAGACTGAACGTGGACCAGGGCCGGACAGGCCCCTGAACCCAGCCCCCGACCTCACATTTGGCCAAGAACAGGGCCACGTGCCGCCAGCTCTGGGCAGCATCAGCGACACCTCCTCCCAGGCTGGACGGCGCTATCTGGGAAGAAGGATGGGCTCCGGAGATTGTAGAGTCTCCTGTGTCTGGCCCTGTGGTATCAGGGACTGGGGACAGCACAGGGTGACCATGGGCTCCATGTCCCCCACCCCCCCAGCCCAGCCCACCAGCTCTGCCACTTTCCACTCTCCAAGGGCAGATGGGTCTGGTCTGATGAGGATTTTTCCAGGCTGGGCTGGTGGCCTGAGCCGGCAGTGGCCATGCGTCCAGGGCAGGGATCATTCCAGGGGAGATGAGGTATGTCCCTGAGCCCCCATGGCCGGGGGACAGGGGGCAGGGGGCAGGGAGCAGCTTTAGCCAGAAGCAGGTGGAGGCTGGGAATGGGGAGGTCAGCAGTGCCCTCACGCCACATCCTGTTTTTGGAATGGGCCCCAGCATGTGCTTTCCTTTGGACTTGGTCCAGGCCAGTGTCTCCCCACCCAGGCCCAGTCCCAAGGGAACTCCAGCACTCCCAAGCATTAACCTAGGGTTTTTCCAGGCTGGGCCGGGCCCCTGAGCCAGCGTGGGTGAAGGATACCTTTCCCACCCCTTCCTGAAATCGGGCCAGGTGTCCCCATTGGCCCATGAAAAACTATACAGGCCCCCATGGCTGGAGAGGAGAGAAAGTGTCACCAAAGAGGAGTCCTGGCATGGCCCCCACCAGCCCCACACAAAGCCCTGTGGACTGTTAGGCCCTGGGACACCACCTGGGAAGCCCAGCCAGGCTGGAGAGGGGACAGTTCCACGATGTGCTTAAGAACATGGGCTCCGAACCAGTGAGGCTGGGCGTGCGGCCAGGAGCTGCTCTTTCTTGCCGCGTGAGTGTACCAAGTGGCTTAGCGCTCTGAGTCTCAGCTGCCCTGCTGCCGGCTCACCAGGAGGGCTAAGCGAGCTAACTCGCGCGATGAGTGGGGCGCAGGGCCTGGCCCAGAGCATCTGCACCGGTGGACGAGGGGAATGGTGTGGGTTGGGCAGACTCCTGAAAAGGCAGAGGGAACAAACAAGCACTCAACCTGGGAGTGTCCCCTCCCTGGCCGCTCAGGTCACCACTGGTCATCCTAACTCTCCTCCCCTATGGGACAGCTTCTCCTGCCACCTAGAGCAGTAGGTGACTCAGTTCAGAGCCTTATGGGGGAAAAGAAGCCTTGCTTTCTATTTATTTTTCGCATTATGAAATGACACGCTCATTACAGTAAATCTGGAAACTACAGAAAAGCAGGAAGGAAGCAAAAGCTTTTATTTAAGTCCCAAAGCCAGAAACTCTTGATACTTCAAGGTTTTTCCAAAAGGGAATTTCTTCCAGGCTCGGGCTTTTTTGTTCTCTGTAACATGGCTGGGACCTTAGCATTAAGACGCAGAGCCGGAAGGGAACTTGGAGGTCAGCCGGCCCAGGCTCCCCAGCTGACAAGCCAGGAGACTCTGGCCCAGAAGAGCTGAGTGACTGCTCCAAAGTTAGCAGTGGCAGAGCTAGAAGGAGAGTTACCAGGTGTCGGCTGCCTCTTAAAATACCAGTGCCTCCAACACCGGCGGCAAACCTCGCTCCAGCCCTGAAGACGGCCTTCAGAGGGGACAGTCACTTGATAGTGGACCTAGGCCTTCCAGTTTGGGGGAATTTATTGGTGATAGGCTTCCTTCAATAAAAGAGGGAGCTCTGGGGCTTCCCTGGTAGCACAGTGGTTAAGAATCCGCCTGCCAATGCAGGGGACACAGGTTCGAGCCCTGGTCCGGGAAGATCCCACATGCCGCGGAACAACTAAACCCATGCACCACAACTACTGAGCCTGCGCTCTAGAGCCCGTGAGCCACAACTACTGAAGCCCGCGTGCCACAACTACTGAAGCCCGCGTGCCACAACTACTGAAGCCCGCGCGCCTAGAGCCCGTGCTCGGCAACAAGAGACGCCACCACAATGAGAAGCCCGTGCACCACAACCAAGAGTAGCCCCCGCTCGCTGCAACTAGAGAAAGCCCGTGCGCAGCAACGAAGACCCAACGCTGCCAAAAATAAATAAATGTATTTTTTTAAAAAGAGAGAGGCAGCTCTGGTTAACCCCTTCCCTCATTTCCAGATGGGGACACAGCCGAGGGGTGGGGGCGGGTGTGGGGATGGAAAGGGAGGCTGGCAGAGCCCAGCAAGGGGTGTGGCCCTGGGTCTGTTCTCAGGGGTGGAGCCAGCCAACAGGGTCACCCTGTCCCTTTAAGAGAAGGGGGAGAGCTAGCCCCTCTCAGCCATCCTGTCTTGTCATCCATCCCGGCAAAATCCGAAAAGGAAAATGAAAGAGGGACCAGGAGGAACAGGTCCCAGCCATCTCCCAAGGTCCTTTACTCGGCTTTAACATCCCAGCGTCAGCTACAGGGCGAGTGGTTACATACGGGTGAGAGTCTGGGGGCATCAGGGGCCTGTGGGACCTGTGAGGGGTGGGGGGAGTTGGGGAGGTTCTCGGGAGATATGGGAGGCTGGAAACAGAGGGACACCAGGGAGGAGATGGGAGAAGTTGGGCCGGCATTCCTGCCACACTGGGCTCAGATGGCAGGGGACACCTAGGACATTGGGTAGAGTTATGGAAGTGGGGTTACCTTTGTGTCCGCTCCCCAATTCTGAGAGCAGTTCACTGCAGTAAAAAGGGCAGGAAAATGGGCGGAGAAAGAAGGAGGTGGGTCCTTCTGGGTCTGCTGGCTCCACTTCTCCCAGGGGTACCAAATTGGGTCCGACGGAGAGCTGGGTTTGGGGCACCACTCTTGCCCACAGAAAGCATCCTTGAGCACATGAGGGCGCTGCTGGGTTTCCGCTTCTACAAATGCAGTCAGAGGCCGCGGGGGGTGGGGGGGGCTGGTCTCCAAGGTTCTTTCCCACCAACCTGGACTCTGGAGGAGCACAGGGTCCAACCCAGCAGGCCCGTGGGTGTCTGACTAGAGCACCAGGGTGGAGCTCCTCCCCAGCGCCCGTAGTGGAGAATCACCTAACCCCTCCCGCCCCTGCGCCCCTTGCTAAGCCCTTTGTTCCCACAAAGTCCCTGTTAAACCCAGGCCTGGCTGACCCCCTGGCTCACCTCGAAGTTAGAGGAGGTCCAACTGACTCCACCCCGACGGGCACGGAGGGCTGAGGATCCCGTTCCTTCAGCCTCTGACTGCCCGCCCCGCGTCCATCCCCAGCGCCATGGGGGAGTGGGCGTTCCTCGGCTCGCTGCTGGACGCCGTGCAGCTGCAGTCGCCGCTCGTGGGCCGCCTGTGGCTGGTGGTCATGCTGATCTTCCGCATCCTGGTGCTGGCCACGGTGGGCGGCGCCGTGTTCGAGGACGAGCAGGAGGAGTTCGTGTGCAACACGCTGCAGCCGGGCTGTCGCCAGACCTGCTACGACCGCGCCTTCCCCGTCTCCCACTACCGCTTCTGGCTCTTCCACATCCTGCTGCTGTCGGCGCCCCCGGTGCTCTTCGTCATCTACTCTGTGCACCGGGCCAGCAAGGAGCCGGGCGGCGCGGCCGGCGGGGCGGGGTCGCTGGGGCCCCCGGGGCGCCCGGAGGGCCGCGGCGCGCGCCGCTGCTACCTGCTGAGCGTGGCGCTGCGCCTGCTGGCCGAGCTGGCCTTCCTGGCGGGCCAGGCGCTGCTCTACGGCTTCCGCGTGGCACCGCACTTCGTGTGCGCCGGTGCCCCGTGCCCACACACGGTGGACTGCTTCGTGAGCCGGCCCACCGAGAAGACCGTCTTCGTGATCTTCTACTTCGCCGTGGGGCTGCTCTCGGCGCTGCTCAGCGTGGCTGAGCTGGGCCACCTGCTCTGGAAGGGCCGCACGCGCGCCGGCCACTGTCGCCAGGCGGCCGAGCGCGACAACCGCTGCAACCGCGCGCACGAGGAGGCGCAGCAGCTGCTCCCGCCGCCGCCGCCCGCCCTGCCCGCCAGGCGCCCGGGGCCCGACCCCTACGCCCCGCCCTCCTACGCTCACCGGGCGCCGGCCTGCGACAGCGAGGGCGGCAGCGGCCGCAGCAAGGCATCGCTGGCCACCGTCCGCCAGGACCTGGCCATCTAGAACTGCCTGGGGCGGGGGTGAGGTCAGAGGCCAGACCCCACCACCCCGGAGCGAGAAGCGGCTCTGCAGCAACTGTTTGCAGGGTCCCCTGCCCAGCAGATGACACACAGGGGGCATGGCCCGCCGGGCAGCATCCGCAGCTCCCAGCCAAGCTGGGGACATCTAATGAACTACGGCCGGTCCTTGGTGCCGTCATCCAGGCAAAAAGGAAGGAGGCGGAGGGCTGAGAGAAAGTGGACGAGAGGAGGACAGAGCTAGTGCAAAGTGGAGGGTCCGGTGGAGCCCGGGTTGTTTTACTGGGGACAAAAACAACAGTGATACCAGCATCCCTGGGGGCCTCTCCTTGTTCAGACTGAGGCGTGGCCTCTGTGTGGGCCCTCTGTGTATGTGCACACACATGTACACACACATACGGTGTGAGCTGTGGGTGCCCAAGCACACGTAAAACCTGTGTGAGCTCTTTCTGTGTGTGTGTGCATGCACGCATATATCCTAGGTGAGCTCTGGTTGTGCACGCGTGTGCATAAGCACATGTCCATCCTCTGCAGGCTCTCTGTGCGTGTGTGTGTGGGCCCACCCACCCCGTGTGCGATCTGCGTATGCGCGTGCATCTGTGTGCCCTGTGTGAGCTATGTGTGTGATCTCTGACACGCACTGTGCGAGTGGCCAGGATCCAGTGCCAGCAGCAGCCACGGTGGCTTCCCCCCACCTGCAGCGGCATCACAGGATGATCTGCCCTCCTGATGGAGCCCACACCGGAAGGGAGGGGGAGGGGAGGCGGCCCTTCACCCTGGGCAGGCCTCAGTCTGGGCACCATCTACACTCTCGACCTTGTGGCCTGGGCAAGGTGGCTGGGCCCTCCTTTCATGGAGATGGAGTGGGGGCGGGCAGTGGGGTCAGAGGGCAGGACTATTTTCTAGCTTCCCCCTCTTCACCCTGCTGCTGTTACCGCAGTCCATAAACATCCTCAGAAGAAACCTCCCCCAGAACGCGCTCCTGGCCCTGCATTTTCCTGCAGCCCTCTTCCCCTCCTCCCTCCCCACCCCGCCCCCACCCCCGGGGAAATACAAGGATCTGTCTACGTGTCTGCCTCCTATTCCCCTCCTATCTCTCCTCTGCCCCCATCTTCTTCCTCCTTCACCGCCCCAGTGGGGATGCTCTCCATAAGCAGCCAGCACCAAACTGAAAAATCCAGGGGCCACCATCTAACCACACCTCTGGGGCTTCACCAGACCCTGCTGAGCAGGCTGCCAGCGCCCCAGTCTTCTATGTCCCTGGTCGCTTCCTCTCTGTCCTCCTTTCCTTCACGCCTCTTCCTCAGCTTTCCTGTCTGGCTCCACACAGCAGCTGGAGGAGTTTTTCTAAATAGCCCCCCTACTTACGTCCTTGGGGCTCCCCCGTCCTCAGGGTAAGTCCAGCACCGGAACGAGGCTTTTGAAGCCCTGCACGTCTGGCCCTGCTTCATCAGGCCCCCTCCCGTTGGCTTCTCCAGGGTTTCCATGCCCCAAACCGTACCGAATTCTCTGTTCCTACCAAGCACGGTACCCAATCTTGCTTCTAAGTGTTTCAACATGCTGCTCCTTTGCCTGGAGCGGCTTCCCTCTCTGCAGCGCCCCCTCCCCCTAGCTAATTAATGCCTACGTGCCATTTGGTCTCACCTGGGAAGAAAATAGATGCCTTCCCATACAGACAGCCCAACCCCCAAACCAGAGCTGGAGGCCCCAAGGCAGCACTTCTGCTGGATGCATAGCTCTCTCCGCCTCGCAGGCCCATAGTAGGTGCTCAGTAAACTTGCTCTGGATGAGGAACTGGAGGTGTTCCCCAGGCCCAAGCACTTATCCATGCTCACGGTGCGTGCCACCATCCCTCCACCTACAGTGAGTTCTGTGTCTCCCGCCTGGACCCTTCCACATAAACACAGATGTGAATGTCCAGCTGTTTTCCATATATATTCATTCAACAAATACTTCTTGAGCACATAGTGTACACCAGGCAGTGTTCAAGATCAGCACTGTTTCATAGAAAGAGGATGTGAGCCACCTATATAATTCCAAGTTTTCCATTAGCCACATTACAAAGTGAAAGGAAACAGGTGAAATTCATTTTAGTAATATATTTTCTTTATTTTTTCAACACACCATCAATATAAAAAAAGTATAGAGGAGATGTTTTATATTCTTCGTCTTGTACTAAGTCTTTGAAGTCTGGTGTGTGTTCTGCGCTTGGAGCACATCGCAATTTGGACCAGCCACGTATCTAAGACTCGGCCTCCACCTGTGGCGAGTGGCTGCTGTATTAGCAGATTCAAGGTGTTGGGCTCCAGTGGTGAACAAAACTTGCCCCTGTGAAGCTTACATTCTGGTGGAGAAGGCAGACGATAAATATAGACTGTACCAGCAGCCAGTGTAAAGAGTAAGGGGAGAGAGAGTGACACCCCCGAGGAGTGACGGGGAGCAGAACATAGCAAGTTGCCAGCCGTGAAGCTTCTCCGGGAAGAGCATTCCCATTGGAGGGAATGGCAAGAACAAAGGTCCTGAGGCAGGAATAAGCTGGAGGTCTTGGAGGCCAACAAGGAGGCTGGTGTGGCAGGAGTGGAGTGAGGGCCGTGGAAGGGGTGACCAGTAACTCAAACAGTGCCCCAACTTCCTTAGCTCTCCTCTCAGTGGCTGGGGTCCCCATCCACCCCGGCCACCTCCGTCTATTGTTGCCAGAGCCCGTCCTCTGCCCACCTTCCACATACCATCAATCACCTGGTCCTCCTGTTTTACCACCTAAGCATTTCCTCCCCTTGGCCACTCTTCTCCACCCCTTCAGAGGCTGCGCAGGGTCAGCCGGTCACTGATGGCCTGGGGTACTCCCTTCCTCAGCGTCTGCGCCCGCCCCCTGCAATTCTAATCTGAACACCTCACTAACTGGCTTCAAATCCTTCACTGCCATTGCCCTCAGGATCAAGTCCAGCTCCTGAATTGGCCTTGACCAGTCCGTCCCAGCCTCTACAGCTTCACCTGTTCTGCCTTTTCAACCAAAACCCGAAATTGTTAAAACACAGAGCTGGGGATAGTTTCTGATCACCAGAAGCTTTTTATTACCTCTGCATTCCACCTGGCTAACTCTTCCCCTTAGAGATTTAGCTGGGAGGGAGCACCTGTTCCAGGAAGCCTTCCGAGCCCTGCTCCAGACCTGGTTAAATGCCTCTGCCCTGTGCTCCCATAGGCAAAGCACATGTCAGCCCTCGATGACCAGACTCCAGCAGTGGTTCTCAACTGGGGGCGATTTTGCCCCCCAGGGGACATTGGGCAACGTCTGCAGATATATTTGGTTGTCACAGCTTGAGGGAAGGTGCAACTAGTGGATAGAAGCCAGGGATTCTGCTGAACATCCTACAGTGTGCAGGACGGCCCCTCTCAACAAAAAAATCATAGCCCAAAATGTCACTTGTGCCGTAGATAAGAAACTCTGCTCCACAGTGAACTATGAACCATCCAGAGCAACCTCAAGCCCCAGCAGCAAAGTTACTATCCCAAGGGGGGCGCTTTGTAAGTGTGGGCGTCACTGCTTTTGTCGTCACAATGAGGGGCACCCTCTTGGCATTTGGTGGGTAGGGGCTAGGAATGCCAATGTCCCCCCACAATAAAGAATTGTCACACACTCCTTTAGAATGTCCCACTGACATTTACATAGTGAACAACCTCTTTATAATTACCTGAACCCAAAACCTGACCCTGTTTTACATATAAAACATTAAGGGTTTAGTTTGGGATTTTTTTTTTTTGCATGGTTTTATTATTCGTTATTGGTTGTTTTTTTTTTAATTAATTTATTTTATTTTATTTTATTTTTTGGCTGTGTTGGGTCTTCGTTTCTGTGCGAGGGCTTTCTCTAGTTGCGGCAAGTGGGGGCCACTCTTCATTGCGTTGCGCGGGCCTCTCACCATCGCAGCCTCTCTTGTTGCGGAGCACAGGCTCCAGACGTGCAGGCTCAGTAGTTGTGGCTCACGGGCCTAGTAGCTCCGTGGCATGTGGGATCTTCCCAGACCAGGGCTCGAACCCGTGTCCCCTGCATTGGCAGGCAGATTCTCAACCACTGTGCCACCAGGGAAGCCCTCGTTATTGGTTTTTAATCCACCCATACTCTTTAATTTTCCTGGGATCCTTCTACAGAATAGCTTCTGACCTTCTTATTTCTTTTAAATCCAAATGTTCGTTAAAAATAGAAGCAAGCATAGGACTATGTCCTATCTGCCCAATGATTGGGCCCAAGCATTGACACATGGAAATTCACAGTACTTTCCCTGAATTTCTCCTTTACAATATAGTGTGACAGCATGGTGACTTTTTAAAGCATGTGTTTGGTATGTTATGTTAAATTATGTCAGGTTCATAAAGAAACCTGTTAGAAAGTGTTAGAAAATATTTGCTAGAGGAAGAGAGCCTCTGTCCTCAGCACCCGCTCCAGCCTGGGCCAGACTGTGACATAAGTGAGGATCTGGCTCCACCTGATGGCTAAAGTAGAAATGGCAGGTGGACCCCCGTGGAAGGAACTCTTCCCGCCCAGGAATCTCTTCTCGCCCAGGCGCCCTGCTAACCCTCCCCAAACGCAGCCTCCACTGCCACCTTCCCAGACGCCCCCCGCCCCCCAAGATCTCAGTGCTTGATGCTTCTTCAAGGGCTTCAGGGATACAGGAAAGAGCCCTGGCTGAGAGGTAGGAGCCCTTAGTACTGTTCCCCGATCTGCCACTAACTTGCTGTGTGACCACGGGCAAGGGCACTGCCCTCTCTGGGCCTTGATGTGTAGTTGGGGAGGGGGTGGGGGGAAACTGGCTTCTGAGGACCCTCAAGGCCCATCACACTCCGTCCTCTCAACCGGGAGCATCCAGGTGCCCTGTCACCTGTCTGTCCTCTGTCCCTCCTGCCCACAGAAGTGAGCTTAGGGGTGGACAGGCGAGGGCAGGACAATTCTTCCTGGAGGCAGAGGGACAAGAGGGCTGGCCTCCCAAGTTTCCATCCCAATCCTGAGCTCTTCTTAGGTTGCAATGAGTCCCTGACCCAGGTCCCCATGCCAACTGCCACTCCTGCTGTGAAGGTCATCTGTGGTCACTCCAAAAATAGAACTCTTCTGCCACTAAGTGACCCCCCCCCCCCAGACTCAACCTCTGGCTTCCCAAGGGCTAGGGACTCTCTGAGGGCCGAGGTGGCTTTCTCCCTCGGACCGGGGACTCCCTGAAGGCGCAGGCAGTCTTTCCCTTTCTCCCCTCCCCCACTCCACACTGGGGTCCCTAACGGGCTGTGAAAGCCCCTAGACCAAGGGCTTTCTAAGGGCAGGCCCATCTCCTTCCATAGGGTCTCCAAAGATCCCAGCACAGCAAGGCAGGCTCCAGAGGCAGCTTGGTCCGCCCCCCCCCCACCAGTGCCCACAGCTGACCCCCAGTCTCTGCCCAGACACCGAGAGAAGGCAGCGAGGCAGCGAGGCTCTGAAGCATGTGTAGAATAAATATAACTTTATTCTTTATCCAGTAGATCTCAGTGGAAAGTCCAACAGTAACAGGTGCACCAGCGGGCTCTGGGGGGATGAGACCCCAACCCCGGGGCAAGGAGGGCAGGGCAGAGCCAGCTCCCCCAACCCGGAGGTGCAGGGGTGACGGGAGGGGGCCCCCTGTAGGCCCGTCCTGCGGGGCAAGGAGGGGGCACGGGGGTGGGGTAGGCCAGGGAAATGGAGGAACTCAGGCCACAAGTGTCTGCCGGCCCGTCTGTCCACTGTGTGTGTTTGTGTGTGTGTGTGTGTGTCTGGGGGCCCTGTGGGCGGTGCTGGTGGCTGTGAGGCTGGGGGGCAGGGGCAGCTCGGACCCCCTGGCCAGCGCCTTCACGGGGCGCGGGGTGTGGCTGGAGGGCTTCGATGATGTGGGCTCTGGCGGGGAGGCAGCCCTGCCAAGGACACGAGGCTGAGAAACACACGCCTTTATGTTCTGAGGCCCCCTTGCTTTGCCCCTGCCCCATCTCTTGGGGGAGCCCCCTCCTTCCAGGGGTTGCCGGGGAAACTGTCCACGCCCAGTGGTTAGGCAGAGGGAGAGGGGAAGCCAGGCCTCGGAAAGTTAGTACTTCACAGTTTTAAAGAGAAAACTAAAAAGGAAAAGGCTGGGGAGGAGGGCTTAGGGGGCACAGGGACTTAGAGAGGGGGAGCCCCTTGTGAGCCACTCCCCTCCCCCAGGACCCACCCCCCTCCAGCTCTGAATCCAGCTCCCCCCAACACACCGCACAGATTCCTTCAGTATAAATGTGCTTAAAATGAAAATTCTTATTAAAAAAATCAAAACCAAAAAAAAAAAAAAATTAAAATAAAAACAAAACCAGCAAGAATTAATACCTGGGGGTTGGTACGGCAGGGTATGTACAGGGGGAATCCCCCACCCCGGCCCACCCCCTCTGTCACCAACCGAGGCAGGGGGGTTCCCCAACGGGGGGGCAATGGCTTGCGAGTTCTGAGGATGGGGGAGCCAGGTCCTGGCATCTGCTGGTGATGAAGATGTGGAGAGGTGGGCAGAGGGGTGTCTTGATGAACACGAGGCCCCTGGGCCCCATCCTGAGGCCCGGGACCAGGGGTCCTCACTCAGTCCTTGCCCCCGATGTCAGCCCTGACATCTGCAGGAGCGGGCAGTCCATCGCAGGCCCGGGCCTCTGTCCGAAGAGTCGCCGCCGCCTCCCTCCGGTCCCCCAGGGAAGGGAGGACGGGTGGGGGGCAGGGCTGGCGGGGGTCGCATGGTTGGTAGAAAGGCAGAGAAAAGCCAGGGCACGGGGCGAGGGCTGTGTCCACGGGGCACGGGCAGTCACGGGGAGTGGGTGGCCGGGCTGCTTCTGTTTGAGCTGGGGCTGAGGCTGGGGCTGCAGCTGCCGGGCGGGGGGGCCAGGCCGCCCCCATCCCGCCCCCCGCCCCCCGCTGGTCCGCTCAGAGTGTCCAGGCCCTCTGAGTTCTCCAACATCTCCTGGATGAGAGGTGGCATGGAGCCCGGGATCTCCATCTTCAGCGTGATCACCCGCTCAGCCCCTGCAGGAAAGGAGGGACAGAGGTCAGCGTGCCCGCCCTGCTCCCCCAGCCCCACAGGCAAGTGTGGCTTCAGGAGGGAGGGTGGAGGGCGTGGGGGGAGCAAAACTACCAACATCAGCTTCCACCGTGCACTGAAGTCGGGGCTCAGCTCTTTGACATAAGGCAGCCCTCCTAAGCCCCCACGGCTGAGGGGCAGCAGGGCAAAGTGGTTCCAAACTCGGGCTCTGGGGTCAGACCGCCTGGGCTTGACACTGGGCCATTCCTATGCGCCGTGTGCTGTGGACTCTCCTACTGACATCTCAAAACAACTCTGTAAACACCATCATTATCCCCACTCCTCAGATGGGAAACTGAGGCTCAGAGCTGTTCTCTGACCTGCTCAAGGACACACACCCACACAGTCTGGTTCCAGAGCCATGCCCTTAACCCCCACGCAAAGATGACACTGCCACCTTGGGGCTCGCAGGCAGGGGTCACCTAGGCAAGGTAGGGTCCGGTGAGTGGGGCATCACATGGGCACAAACACGTGGGGTGTCAGCTCAGATGCAGGAGGCCTGACCCTGGACATGGACGGTGGGTCCTGGGCCAGGTGTTGGGGCCCAGCCCCAGCAGACACATGGGGCATCTCCAGGTGTGGGAGTCTCACCCTTAGCACTGATGCTTCGCAGGTCTGTGATCTTCATCAGCATCTTGGGGAACATGTGTGGGCGGCTGGGCCTCCGTTTCCGCACATAGACCTTCAGTGCCTCAAGCAGCGGCTCCTGCAGCATGTCCACCCTGTCTGGCTGCTCCAGGTCCTGCCGGTCTGAGGAAGCAGAGATGCCCTCTGAGTCGCTGCCCTAGCCCAGCGAGGAACACAGCTGCACTTCCAGCCTTGACCACCAGGGGGCATGCCTGCCCAGACCACGGACTGAGCTTCTCTGCTGGGGGGCGGGGGAAGGGGCGGGGGCGGTCCCCACACATAAAGGCCCTACGAGGCTCTCAAATGTGAGCAAAGAGGGGCTGGGGACAGGGGTTGCCCAAAGGTCGCCCTGAGAGCCCAGTTCATGGAGGTGGGATCCCTGAACACCACTCTGATGGCAGTGCCATCAGAGACAGGTCTCCCACTCCTGCCCATTATTCTGGACACCAGCCTGATAAGGTAGAACTCATAATAATAAAATAATAACAGCAGCCAACATTTACTGGGTCTTACTCTGGGCACACTGTGCCTTATTTATTACCTCCTAATCCTCCCATCAACTTTATGAGGGAAAGACCATTACTGCCCCCATTTTACAGAAATAGAGGCTCAGAGAAGTTCAGCAACCTGTTACAGGTCACACATTGGCCAGGATTTGAACCTGGGTGGTCTGACCTTCAAGTCCTCACTCCTAAGCCCCCTACAAGGAGCACTGCCTGGAAACAGGGAACCAGAATCCAGGTCTCCATCACAACTCCCTTGCCGTGTGGCTGCAGACCAGACCCTGCTCCTCTGGGACTCGGTTTCCCCCTCTAACAGGGGTCTGACAAGGGTCTGACAGGTCCCTTTCTGATCTGATGATCCCTGAGCTTCTCCCCGGGAGAGGCTCTGGGGGTCGTACCACCACCCTGGGCCTGGCCCCCAGACCCAGGCCCCCTGCCCACCTCCACAGATGAGGCAGATGGCACTGAGCAGCCCTGTCTCAGCATCATCCATCTCCAGGGGCAGCAGCTGGTTGGCGAAGGCGAAGACCAGGTCCGTGAGAGGGCCGAAGCCGGCATTGTGCATCTGGGTCCGGTTCAGGGTCAGCCCATCCGAGAAGGTCATTGTGTCCTGCTCGGGCGTGTACCGCGTGCAGATCCGCAGGATCTGGATGCAGAGGGTTCTCGAGTTCAGGAACTCACATCCCCCAGCACTTCTAGCACCAGCAACCCCCGAGGACCACCTGGCGGGCAGCCAGACCAGTGCTGTCCCATAGAACCTTCTGCAATGCTGGACACACTCTACGTCTGCACCGTGCAATACAGTAGCCAGCGGCCACAGTGTGGCCGCTGGGCACTTGAAATGTGGCAAGTGCAACTGAAAAGCTGAATTTAATTTTAATTAATTTAAATTTAAATAGCCACACATGACCAGTGGCTTCCGTATTAAGACAGCTGATCGAGCTCATCCTGCCTCCATGCAGAGAATTAAGAGGGAAACTAGAATTTCCAAGAAGGCAAAGACCACAGTGGATTTATGTCTACAGTTCCCAGGACTGGGTACGCAACAAGAGCTCCATAAATGTATATTGTCTTCAACTCTCTCAAACCCTGATTCTGCCTCTTGCATCCCACCTCCCACCCCATCCCTATCAGGAAGAGCAGCCTGGTCACATCCCACCACAACATTCCACATCTCGACCACCTTGGAGGTGGTCCAGAAGGAACAGGTGGGCTGAGCCCATCAGGGAAGACAGGAAGGACAGTTCTCCCTCCAGCCCTGGATTTGACAATCCCATCCGCCCCCATCCTGCCTCCAGATGCCCTGCAGTCCCCCGAATCCAGCTGGTCCCACCCCAGCAGGCCTTTCACACGCCCCTTCTACAAACCCCTAGATGCTACCTCCTCTGGGGCGCCCTCCCTAGGGTCCAGCAGTGTGGCTCTCTGTCCTTCAGGGAGGGGACAGCCCTCCCCCATCTCCAGCCAGCGCTTATCACAGTTTTGCAAGCTCTGTTTACATATCTGTTGCCTCCACCAATAGAAGATTTTCGAGAGGGGACAGTGGTGTGTTCACCTCTGTTCCTGACACCCAGTTCAAGGCCTGGCCACACAGGGTCCCAGGTGAATCTTTATTAGACTGAATAGATGGGAAGATGGGTGGTTGGAAGGAAGTTCCGATGGAAAGATGGGCTGAGGGTGGATGGATGCGTGTATAGCTATATGGGTGACCCAGTGCACATCCGGGGGCTGAGTGGCTAAGTGGGCAGGTGGACACGTGGGGGAGAGGAAGGGTGGCTATTTGGGTGGGTGGGCATTTGGGCAGGTCGATTCCAGATGGACGTTTAGGGAGGTGGTTATTGGAGTGGCAGGACATCCTCCAAGGACACGGGGGTAGTGCCCAGGTGGGCAGGGTGCAGACCCTCACCAGGATGTCCAGGCAGGCAGCCTTGAGAAGGGTGATCTGGTCCGCAATGGTGAGGGTGGTGAAGCCGGGAAGCTGCTTGGCGAACTCCACAGTCTTAATGATGCACTTGGTGGAGAGTTCACTGAACTTGTCCCAGAGGTCAATGTCCAGAGAGACACGCTGTTCTGAGCTGTTGTTCTGGGAGGACAGGGGAGAGTGAGGGCCTTCCCCTCGTGGCACCCTTCTCAGCCTGGCTCCACCAGCCCCCGCAGACCTGCCCTCTACTGCCTTCACTTCCTGAGAGCTCCTCAACGGGAGTCGGCGGGGAGGAAGGGGAGGCGGGGGGGAGCGGTGGGGGAGACACGGCGGTGGCCCAGGCAGGGGTGCGGAGGGGCAGGCCTGGCAGAAGGGGTGCCCCCGGGGGGCCATACCGTAGTGTATTTGCCCAGCTGGCAGAGGGCAGGGAAGGTCTCCTGATGCGCTTTGCGCACCTTCTCGATGAGCTCCCCCACCTCCGGCGTCAGCGTGTAGCTCTCAGAGCACTCGGGCTTGGGCGCCTCCTTCTTCTTCTTGTTTCGGTCGTTCCTCACGGCTGTGGAGGGCCCAGGCCGCGCGGTTAGAGGGCAAGTGCGGCCGGCGGTCCGTCCCCAAGCCCGTCCATCCCCAGCCCGAGCTCCTCCCACCAGACCGAGAGCAGCCAGCTGCGAAGGAGGCCATCCAGCGGGGGCGCGCACATGAATGCGTACACACGCGAGCGCACAGGCAGGCCGGATGACAACACACGGTGCCCCCCCCTGCCCCCCGCCATGCCCACCCAGCCCACACACCGAGGCCTGCCCCAGGGCCCCGTGACCACCGCACGCACGCCCGCTCTCCCACGCATCTACTCCAGCTCACACTCCGGGTGCGCACGCGCGGGGGGTCCAGGGCTGAAGGCACGTGTACAGAGTGTCCCACGTCTGTGCTCGGCCTCCCTGCCTCCCGCTCCCCCTGCCTCCAGGGAGGACCGGCTCCTGCCTCCACCATCCCCCAGCCCTCCGGGCAGCCGTCTCCCTGGGGTCCCGGGGACGGGCTCGGAGAGCTCTTTGGGCGGCCAGGCGAAGAGTAGGGCTCCCCAGCCTGAGAGTGGGGGGCCCGGGTGGGAGAATCTCTCGGCCCATTAGCCGGGGGAGCTGACAAATCACCGGGGGCGCTGAGCCACACACACCACTCGGCTTTAAAGAAGCGATGGGGTCGTTACCAGCCGATTATCCCAGACACACAATCACTCACAGGACCAGTGGTGGCGGCTGCTGACGCTGGAGGAAGAGAGGGTGGGGGTGGGGGGCCCAGGGAGGGGCAGCGGGGTGGGGGGGCAGGCATAATTTGGAGATCACTCATGTCGATTCTGCAAATTCAATAAAGTGCAAGGGAGAGAAGGGAGAGGGAGAGAGAGAGTGGGGGGATAATTTGGGAAGAGAAAATTGCAGCTGTGACAAGACGTTTATCATTCGGAAGCTTTAATTCTATTGAAATGGCAGCTGCTCAGCTCCGGGGCACAGAGCAGCCAGAGAGGAGAAGGAGGGAGGGAAAGGGGGAGCTGGTGGTGGAAGGGAGAGGGGGTCCCCACCCTGGTCCTTCTGTGATGAAAAGCTCTGGGAGCGGAAAGTGGCAGAAGCAGAGGGAGGAGGAGGTTCTGGGCCCTGCAGGGAAGGGTCCCAGGCCTGTGGGTCCCAAGTTGTCACCGGCTCTGCAGCGCACAGCAGCCACTTCCTGGGCTCCGGACAATGCAGCCCCTTCCTCCTGAGGCAGGAGGTGGCCGGGTGCTGCAGGATCCCTCTGCTCCTGTCTGGGGCTGCTCGTGTCCCCCCCTCGTCCCCTCCCAGCTTCCTTCTTCCACTGCCCTGCCCACAAAGGGCTACAGGGTCCCGCAGCCCCCTCCCCCACCCCATCCCCCACGGCTCAGGCACCATGGCAACGGCCAAGCAGACAAGGAGGCGTCTGTCAGCGTCATTTATCTCTGACATCATCAATCACCGGTCACCACGGCAACACCCATGATTTCAACACAAGAGGGTCTCCCTGTCCAGCCCTCCCTCTCTCCCTCCATCGGGCCTCAGCTGAGCCCAAACTGGAAGCCCCCGTTCCTCTGGAATCGGAGAAGTCCCAATTCTCTCTTCCAACTCCCGGTCCCAGGTTCCACCAGACAAAGGCTCTAAGATCCCTATGCCTGCAGCACCTCCCCCCCACCCACACACACACAAATACCCAGCAGCACCCCTGTCCTAAGATGCACAATCGGAGGGTCTCAGGGGTACCTCTGAGCCCCACCCCAAAGCCAGCCAGGACCTGGAAGCAAGCCAGCGGGAGCAGACACGTGCATACACGTGAGCGAGCACACACAGCCTGCCTCACTCGAACAGAAAGGGCTGTCCGCACATGGACACACAACTAGTGAGACAGACAGACAGGTCCCTGCAGCTATAGGTGAACCGTCCTCAACCACAAGCCTGTACACCACGTCACGAGCACACCCGTTCACATCCACACACACATCCACATGCCCCTGATCACCCAGCTTTAGGGGCCAGGCACTCGTGCCCTGCCCAATGCATGGCCCCGCCCCGCCCATGGCACTCACACTCCTTGGACATGCCCACTTCGAAGCACTTCTGCAGCCGGCAGTACTGGCAGCGGTTCCGGGTCACCTTATTGATGATGCAGTTCTTGTCCCGATGACACGTGTACACCATGTTCTTCTGGATGCTGCGGCGGAAGAAGCCCTGGGTGTGGAGGGCAGGGAGTCAGGTCAGCCACACCCACAGTAGGAACAGCGCTGGCCTGTGGCCTCAGCCGTGGGGGCAGAGGGCCAGGCGGCTGCTGCCCCCAAGGCTTTGGCCATCAACTACCTGAGTAGACCAGATAAGGCAGAGAGAAGGGTCCGTCTGCAAGGATACCCCGAGAAGAATCCCAGTACCTGCCGCCTCAACACTGCAGGTGGGCAGAGGACTTCCCCCAACCCACATGTATAGACCCAGCTTCCTCTCTCCTGGGGAAAAGGACCTCGGGCTGCTGGTGACTCAAGAAAAGGGGCAGATGGGGCTAGATGAGAGACAGGCAGAGCTCTGGAACCCACAGGCCTGGGCTCAGAGCACAGGAAGAGAAGGCAAGCAGGAGGGGCCACACAGACACACACACAGGCTGGCCAGACAGGTGGAGAGCGCGCTCAGGAGCAAGGCAGCAAAACACACGTTCACACGTGTGATCAGCACAGACTGATCACAGGTAGACCAGGCTGGTCAGGGGCTGCCCACACGGGCTAACAGAGAGACTGACAGACAGGCTAAGGCAGACCAAGAACAACCAGACAGGACAGGCAGACACAGAGTCCAAGGCCTGGTGCTTTGCCCTTGATCTCTGCCCCACACTGAGGGGCAGCCCAGGGCCCCAAGCCTCAAAGCTGTGCAGCTTCTGAGCCCCAATCTGTGGGGAAGAAACGGGTACAGAGGCTCAAGCCCTGGGGAGAGGAGGAGGAGAGGCCATGCCCACAGCTGCTGGGAAGGTGGCAGCCACATCTGCACCCTGGAGCCAAACACGGGCACGTGGAAATCCAGCCAGACTCTGGGAAGCCCACAGCCTGGGCACCTGAAGGAGAGGCCAAGGCAAGGCGCCTGCTCCTAACGGCCTCCTGCCAGGCTGCCGTGGCGAGGTTCAGGCAGGGCCACAGAGGGCAGGCCTCCTGGGTCCCCAGCCAAGAGCCGGTTGGCAGCCAGCTCACCATGGCAACCCGGGCAGCGGTAGCAGAGCGGGTGTACACCCTGCCAGCTGGAGGATGGAGATGATGGGGAAAAGAGCTGAGGCAGGAGGGGGACCTCTGGTTTGGGGGACCCCTGCTCATCTGCGGGGAAGGAGGTTCTGCTGAAGGCTTCCTCCCCTCCAAGGCTGCTGCCACCTCCCGCACAGAAGTAAGATCAGCAGCTTCAGGGACGCCCACCACCACCACCACCACCACCACCGGCACAGTCCCAGCACTCGGCAGTGGGAACACCCCATTTATCTAATCAGGGAGGTCCTTCCCAATGACCCCCTCAACTCACCTTGCAGCCCTCACAAGCGCTGACCCCATAGTGGTAGCCTGAGGATTTGTCTTGACAGACAAAGCAAGGCTTGTAGATGCGGGGGAGAGGGGGGGGTGAGGGGGGGCTGGGCACTATCTCTTCGGAACTGCTGCTCTGGGTCTCAATGGCTAGAGAGACAAGAGGAGAAGGGCGGTTAGAGACCCAGGTCACCATCCTTAATATGGTGCCCACCCTGCCTCCTGATCTCTCCCAGGAGCCTCTCCCAGCCACCCCACTGCTGCCAGGAGTCAAACTCTGGGGCAGGGACACAGTCTCAGGAAACCTGGGACTTCCCAGCCCAACTGGGGAAATGAGGCTGCCGATGAAGCTCCAGCACCCCATCAGTCCTGCCTACTTCCACAGGACCCCACCTTCAAAACCAGAAAGATCAGATAATAAACCATCAGATTTGTACACGGACATGGCTATACTTGGTGGTTGGGCGTAGATGTCAGCCTGGTTCCACAGCCCTGGACCCTGGGCAGCCCAGCCCCAGCTCCCCCAAGTTAGGAAGGAGTTAAGGCCTGATGAGGAGGGAGGGAAGAGGACACAAGCTGGGGACGGAGGAAACTGGGGTCAACAGGATATTCAAAGCCGGCCACTCCCCCACCCCCTCTGCTTCCGCTCCCCCCTCCACCCCCTCTGCCAGCAGCCACAGCCCCTCCTCCACCCAAACAATCCCCTGGCCAGGGACCCAAGGCAGGGTGTGCAGAGTCACAAATGTTGGGGCACAGCAGGCGGGGACTCCCTGAGATAAGCAGGAGGACCCCCTGGAGACAGGGAGAAGAGTCCCTATGGGCCCCGGAAGCCCATTGCTCTGGGTGCCCCCTGTCTGGGGGGAAAAGCATGACAAAGGGGATCTGTTCCCATCAATGCTCTGTCTGTCTGGCCTCCGTATGATACTATGTCCTACGTCCCGGTTACTATTCCCCTCCCCTCCTGTTATTCAGCTCTAAGAGGGCAGCCAGGAGGGTGACCTAGCCAGCAAGGGCAGCATCCCCCTACAAATCCTTCCCAGTGCCTGGCCCCATGCCCATCACCCCGGGCAGAACAGGGCTGGGTTGCGTGGGGGCTGTCTGTGCCCGAAGCCAGGGTAGCTGGGGGTGTACTGTACTGGATGAGAACTGTGACCCAGTCAACCCCAGATTCCCAAGGGGCCACCCAGCACCCTCCTGAAGCTTTGCCAAGTCCACTTGCCCAGGGCCAAGGAGGGGCAAGGATGCCTCCCTGAGTAGATAGATCCCTGCCTCCTCCCACACCCCAGAATCCTGTCTAGTCTCACCCCAAACTCCAGCACACGAGGTTCTGGAATTCAAAGGGGCCCAGAGTTCCTGCCCAAGCACCTCATAGCACCTCATGGCTCATGTGGCCCCGAAGTCCAGGCACAGGCAAAAGAAGCACCTGGATGGGGGCGGGGAGGGGTGGGGGGGCTGGCTAGCTGCATGCTACTACCCTCCCCCTTTACCTGCAAACACAACTAGGGACTGCCAGGCGGTTGATGACAGGGAACCAGGCCAACAACCTTGGCAGGGCTTTCCTGGCTCTTAGCTGGGCCTGGGCACCACTTCCCTGGTCAGCCCGGCTGACCAGCACTCTGTGGCCCCATGTCCCTGTCCCTGCCCAGAGAGCAGCCTGCAGCAAAGGATCAGTGGCTGCCGACACCACACCCCCACCGATCCAGACTCTTCGCTGACCTCCCCCACCCTCTGCTCCTCACCCCAAATCGAACTGTCCTGGCCTGGTTTTCCCCACCTCACTCTCCCAGAGGCCAGACAAGCAAATCAGACAGGCGAGAGGCCTGAGAACAGCTGCTGGGGGGGGTGGGGTTGGGGGGCCTGGGTGAGGCCAGGAGGCAGAGGGGTGAGCGACAAAGGAGCCTTTTGTTGTGCTAACTTTTTCCAAGACGTAAAAGGAGTCACAATAGACAATCCAGACTGGTGGGGGGTGGGGGGGGTGTCAAGGACAAGGGGGTGTGGGGAGGGACCATGGCCTAGAATCCCAGTCAGCGTTCAGACCAGAGAGGAAGGAGGCTCTGACCTCCCTCCCTCCCTCCCCATCCAGTCTTTGCCCTGGGCCCACCTCCCCCAAGGCCCCACCTCTAAAATGGACCAGCGGGGAGGGGGAGAAAGGACAGAGGGAGCTTTGGGGTACGGAGTGGGGTTGAGAGAGGGGAGGGGGCCGTGGGGAGACACGGGACATCCAGATGAGGGACAGGCAGCTTAAGAGCAGGACTGACTGGAGGGGCAAAGGTCTGTAGAAATTTGGAGCTGAAGCAAAGTCCAGAGGCTGTTTATGAAACTGGAAGAATGTGCTTTTCAAATTGCGCTTTTTGGCAGGACGGGGGAGATGACCGAAGGTGAGGGTACACAGTTTGGGCTCAGTGAGGCCTCCCTGCAGCCCACCCCACAGCAGCTGGCTGCCTCTGAGGCTATCACACTGGTCTGCACGCCCCACGCCCAGCACATCCCCACCTGTCACCCAGGTAACAGCTCTGAGGTTTCCCACTGTGCCCTTTGAACCCAGAGCCCCGGCCCAGTCCCCACCTCCCGGGCCACCAGCCAGCAGCCAAGGGGAGCAGGGGCACTCTAGGACGCTCCCAGCCTCTGCAAGAGTCAGGACGCAGCCTTAACTCTGCACACCCAGCGGGGGAAGGACTGCCACGGCCTGGCCCCTTCCCGCTCACCTCCCTCCCCAGAGGCCCCAGCCCACAAATCTCTCCTCTTCCTGCAGAAGGACGAGGCGGGAGAAGCACCACACCTTCTCAGCTCAAAAGTTCCAGCGCCCAGCGAAGGGATGGCACCGGCCCAGGGAGCCAGGCGTCCCCTCCCGCCCGCGCTGCCAGGCTGCCCCTCCCCCGCCCCCCGCTCGGCTCCTGGTGGGCAGAACGCTCCGGAGTCCCCGCGCCCTAGAGCCGCTCGAAGGCCCGCACAAGGGGCCGGTTTCCTGGAGGAGATCAGCAGGAAATCAGCCGGGCCCCCGGCCAGCGGCTCCCCTCCCAATCCTGCTGGCGCCCGCTCCTCCGCAGCTCCGCTGGCAGCCCCCGGGGAGGGGCGGGGAGGGGGCGCACGGCGCTGGGTCCCGCCCTTCCTCCACCCCAGAGGAGGGTGGGGGTGACTCTGGGTGTAGCACGGCGGCGGCGGCGGCGGAAGAAGGCCCCTACCCAGCGGCCGCCGATAAGCATCTCTCCCCCTCCCCCCACTACGGGCATCCACGTGCTTCACATTCTTGGACGTCTGGGAGCGGGCGGAGGCGTGAGCCGCGAGATTGGTGGGGGACAGATGGAGAGCCACATCCTGTGTACCCCTTGTCCTCTGGCGCCCCAAAACGGGGGTTCTGGGGGAGGGAGGCAAGGTCCCCGGGGCCCTGCAGGATCGGGAAGGTCTTCTCCCCCAGCCCACGCGCAGTCTCTTCCCACCTTTGGTGGAGGTGGCAGGAGGGAGTGGAGAACTCGGTGTGAGGGGGCAGGAGGGCTCCTGTCACCAGAGGACCTACACACACCCAGGGGTTCGGTCATGACCCCGTGTAATCTAGACACACTCAAGTCACCACCCCCAGCCTCCAGGCCCTTCCTGTACCCCACCACAACCCTCCCAGCCACTTTCCCGGCCCACTAAGCTTTGGGGGCTAGCCCACTGCCACAGACCCGACACTCCCACCAAGGGAACAGGCCTCTGGCTCCACCCTGCCCCACACACGGTGCGGGGGAACAAGCCTCCACTTCCCCCATCGCCCGCTGCACTCCAGGCTTCCCCCTACCTCGCCTGGCCAGTTTGGGGCCAGAAAGAGCTGAGCTGCCCCCAAGGGCTGGAGCCCAAGGCCTCAGATCCCATCTCCTCCCCAGTCCTCTGGCAAAGGCGGCCAAGGCTGTGGAGGGAGTATGGCAGCCATGCCCCAAGTATCCCACTTAGGAGGGGACACCTTCCTCCAGTTCTGGAAGGATGGGAAGAAGGGTCCCAGTGTGTGTCAACCTCTCGCCTGTCCCTTTTTTCCTAAAGTCCGCCCACGCGCACTCCTCCCTCCCTCCCACGGTCTGCAGCCTGCAGCCTCCCAGGCAATGTGCCCCAGAGGCAAAGGTCAGGGGGCAGGACAGTAAAGGCTGGGGGTGAGGTGGCTCTGAAAGGGGCAGAGATGGGTGTCTGCAGCTCAGGTCTCTCTTCCTAGAGCAAAGGCATTGGGGGTTGCCCTTCAACCTACTGCAATCTGCCAGGCCCCCAGAGACCCACTCTACCCCTCCTCCCTGGCAGGCAGGAGAGAGGCAGCCAGTCCGGGAGGGTGGGAGAAGCCCCCCAGGGAAGAGTTGAGCCCAGAGCAGGGGAGAGTACGGAACCGGAGCCAAGTAACAATAACCCCCTAAGCACTGCTCTCCCCCACCAGGTACACTACCTCACAGCTGGGTATAAACATGCCCAGGTGTGCACCCCAGGCACTCACAGCTCCCGCCAGGGTACAGAGCCCCTCCCTTCCAGGGAAGCCTGAACCCAGCCAGAGGACAGCGAGGAGAGGAGGTGCCAGGACTCCGGGGTTCTCATCAGCGGCCCTCTTAGGAAGGGACAGCCCAGTGCCTGCCCCATCCGCAGGTGAAAACACGGTAACAAAAGGACACGGCTGAGTTGGGAGGGGATGCAGCCCTCATTTCCAGAGTAGCCCCAGACCCACAAAAAAATCAAACTCATCCTCCAGAGAACAAACCGTATTAGGATTATGGGGAGGGGATTCTTCCCACCAGAGTAGCGTCTCCCCTCCATTCCTGGCACAGAAGCTTGTACCAGCCAAGTGTCTAGGGCCAGGACAGCCCTCAGATGGACAGGTGCCCTTCCCCAAGGTGTAAGGGTCAGTTAGGATGGCCGACGGGTATCTGATGGAGTTGCCCCTTCCCGCCACACCCCACTGCCAACACCAAAAACATGGAGCACTCCCCTGACACCCAAGAGCTGGGGGCAGCAGCTGTCGCCCAGGACAGGCTCTCCCCCAGGCTTTGGCAGGGGTGGGATCTGGGGAGGAGGCCCCTCCTCCTAGAAGCAGACAAGCCCACAGATAGGACCTTTACCCCACCCTTCAGGGTGGGAGAAAGGACCACTCAGCTGTGAAGCTATCGGATTGCAAGCAAGAAAAATATAAACTGGGGACAAGGGGCTTCACTTCCCTTGCAAGAAGTGGAAAGAGAGATGAACAAACGTTTCCTGAAAGGAGGAACCCCCAAAGTTCCTCAGTCCAAATACAACAGAAATAGCGCCCAGGGTTACTCGGGGGAGTCCAATTGTCCAACAAGGGTACCCGACTTTCAGCAAGAGAGACAAGTGGAGGGTAGAGACCAGACCCTCACTACGCCCCCAGGCCTGCATCTCCTGGTGGAGCGGAAGCCCTACAGCCCACCCTCACCCCCCAGCTCCCACAATAGGAGGGATAGGCCGGTACCTACAGTGGTTTGAGCCATTCCAAAGCGGAGTCCGGAGCGGGGTGGAGTAGGGACCGGGGGCAGGGAGCCCCTTCTCTGGGAGCAAACAGGCCCGGTTCTGGTTATAAAAATCCACCACCAGGAAGGGATTGGGGGTGGGGGTGAGCCCCCCCACGTCCACACTCTCGTACATCTTCCCCGCGAAGACAAGAGGTCCGGGCGGATAAGTCCTGCGCGCTGCCTCCCTCACTCAGCCGGCGGCGCCATCCGAGAGCTGCTGGGGGCGAGGGGCACGTCCCCCCCGCCCCGACTGGCGACCCGGGCAGGGGGCCGCCCTCTGCCCTTAGTCTCGCGTCCAAGTCGGCCGGCCGCTCTGCGAGTCCCAGGTGAAAAGCAGGGAAGTTGTGTGTACTGGTGGGGGGGTGGGGGGGCGGGGGGGGGTTCTTCGGCTGACCCCGGGAACGCCCAGCCGAGGCCCGGGAACTCGGCGTCTTCACCTCGAGGGGGCTCCCGTCGCGAGTCTCATGGTGTCCGAGGCAGCGTCCCGCGGCTCCCCGAGTGCGCCGGCCGGGGGCGAGATCGGCGCGGGGCGGGGGGTCACCGAGCACTTCCTCCTCCCAGCCGGGGCTCCCGGGCTTCTCCCGGGCGAGGATTCCGGGTGGGGTGGGGACCGCGCGGCTCCGCCTCCGCCTCCACCAGGCACGGGGCGGCCGCCCTGCGCTCGGTCTCTGGCGGTGCGCGCCGCGGGCCCCCAACCCCGGCCTACGCGCCCCCTCCCCTGCAGTCCCACCCCCTTTCCTCCGCCCCGTCCCGTCCAGGCACCGCCCCTGCTTTAACCCTTTCCCGGCGGGTCCGGCTGCAGCGGGCGCCAAGCCGGGAACTGAGAGGGAGAGGCGGGCCATGGAAGGCAAGTGGGGGGGAGCCCGGGCAGGGGGAGGAGAGAAGAGGGGACGGAAGGGGTAAAAGGCTCGAGAGGAGGAGTGCACGGAGTACTGACGAAGCCTGGGTAGCGGGAGAGGAGGGGGCTGCGCTAGGACGGAAGAGGGGCGGGCGTCTCCCCCGTCCCAGTTCCGGCTCCCACCCTCCCCCGTGGTTTGGTCAGTCCCCGGCCCCGCGATGCCGAGGCGAGGGAGGTGGTGGGAGGGAGGTGGTGGGCGGGAGGAGGGGGGTGGTCCCGCTGTCCTCCCCTAACACACACCCCCACCCAGCCCGGGCCTCATTTGCCTAATGCAATGCGGCTGAACTCTCTCTGAACTCGCCTGGCGGCGCCTCACCTCCGGGTGACCCACCCACCGCTGCCCGTGACATCACCCGCTCGCCAGCCCCCTGCCCGGTCGGGCCGCTCCCCCGGAGACGCGGAGAGTGGCGGCAGGAGGCGAAGGTCTGGGGTGCGTGTGGCCAAGTGTTAGCGCCGTGCCGGGTGTCCCGGGTGTGACATTGTGCAGCTCGGGCACCGCGTGGGAATGAGACACCCGGCTTGTGTCATTGTCTGTGACATCATGTGTGACTCGGGCCGCCCGCCCGCCGGAACCCGATGCGGCAGCTCGGGTGCTTTGGCACAAACGCGTGCAGAGGGGGCTCTCCCCGCAACGCCCGGCGTGCTTCAGTCGAGCAAAGCCCCGCCCAGGGTGTCTCCCAGAGGCGGAACCAGCACGGGCCCCCCACCGCACCGTCTAGCCCTGGAGAGAGAAAAGGAGGGGCTGGTGCCTTTCAGCTGACCACTTCCTCCCGGAAGCCCTCGGGATGCCGGTTTCACTGGAAGAAAGACCTGGGTTGGGTAGGTCCAGGAAGGCGGGCGGGGGGGGGGGGGGTAGGGGGGTGAGGGGGCGGGGGGAATGCCCCAGGAGAAGAGAGTATCTTATTGCTCCCTCTGACCCTGCAGCAGAGCTCCCTCATTTGACAGGAATTTACGTGCTTCCCGAGGATAGTCTTCTAAAAGCCAGGTTCCTAACATACGTGGTCATTTAATCCTCACAGCAACTCTTAAGAGATAAGTGGTATTATTCCTATTTTACAAATAAAGAAACTAAGGTCTCAGCAAGGTTAGGTGGGTTGTCCAAGATCACACTGCTATTAAAGAGTAGAGTGAGTATTTGAACTTTCTGCCATCAAAGCCCATATTCCCACCATGCCAGGCTGATTCAAGGAAAACTATTTTCTGAGCACCTCCCAGGTGGATACCCTGGGGAGCCTGCCTTTGCAGACCTTATGGTGCAACAGCCATTTAGCAAATAATCACAAATATATATATTTATGTTTATTACTGCATATTATAAATAATTGCAAACTGAGATAATTGGTATTATGACACAAGTAAGCACATAAAGTATGCTTTGAAGGAGAATTAATGTAGGCACCTAATTTAGGGTTGGAGGGTCAAAGCAGAGACCTAAAGAAAGAGTAGAAGTTTAGAAGTTAGGTAAAGAGTAGGAAGGAGTGGAATCCCAGTAAAAGAGCCTGTGCAAGGGTCCTGGGGTTACAGAAGTTGGTGAGTTCATTCAGGGAACTAACAGAGGACATAACATAAAATTCAAAAGAAAAAGGAGCAGAGGACCAGGCTGGAGAGATGGGCTGAGGCCAGACCAGGTGAGCTTGCTGGATTTTATCTCAAATGCAGGGAGAAACCACAAAAAGGTTCCAAGCAGAGGAGAGGCAAGATCTGATTTATAGTGTTACAAATCAGATTTAACCATGTGAAGCTGTATGAAGAACGGATGGTAGGAGGGCAAGAGAGACCAGTTGGAACAGTCCAGGCAGCACACAATAGTAGCACAGCCCAGGAAACTGGCAGTAGTGATAGAGGAAAGTAATCACTGTGGCTGGGTGGGAGGGTAGGGGGGAGTGTGGGAAAGGAGGTAGCAAAGAGGACTCTTGGTGTGTGGCTTGTGCTACAGCAATGTTTCCAAGAGTGCGAAGTAGAAAAGTCTACTGGGCGGGTGGACAGGTGGGTGTTGGGCTCCAAAGTGAGGTCTCACCTAAGTGAGGTCTGGGCTGCAGGTGGAATGCTGGGGCCTAGGGCACGGGTGCAAGCCTTGGCTGTGGATGAGATTGCTGGGGAGGAGGGCAGACTGCTTCCACGGCCCTTGGCATCTCCTCCCAAACGATGTAGATCCTGGGCACCAGCTATGTGCTAGGCCTTGTGTTCACAGCTTCAAGGTACTAAGGGATCTGGGACTGCCCCTGCCATCAAAGACCTGGTGATCAGGAAAAGATCTCCCAAATGATACAGCTCACTGCAGGTACCAGATGGAGAGGAGTCACTTCATGGTAGAGAGATGAGTGTTGTTAAGAGAAAAAATAAGGACCTGCGGGCCTTCAAAGGAGGGAGCGAGTGAGCAAGGAAGCGGGAACATCTGTGAAGGTTTCTGGGAAGAGGCGGTATTCGAGATGTTCCTTGAAAGATGGATAGGATTTGTGGAGCTGGAGAAGTGGACAAGTCGGGGTGAGATGCCTGTTCTGGGCAACAGCAAGGTCATGGGGCAGGTCAGAGCAGAACACAGTGTCCTGGGGCAATGGGAAAAGAGGGAAAAAGGAAGGTTCTGGCCACCTGGGGGGGGCAGCGGGGGAGGTGGGGAGGACCGAGTGGCAGGCCTGGGGCCCCGTCCTCCTCTGCCGTGTCCCCCACAACTCCTCCAGGACTGTGTGCTTAGCAGGCCCTCAGCAGGTATGGGCGGAACTGAAGTGGCCCCCGCTTGTGCCAGGCAGGGCTCCCTCCAGTTCCCAACCCCATCTGGAGGGGATAACAAACAGGAAATCATGAGGTCCGGGGCCAGACGGACATCGGGTCCCAGTACAGGGTGGCCATCCCCCAAGACAATGCCCGGCTCCACCCACCCCTCGTCATCACTGCTTTTGCAGGGTACTTGAAGCTCGCCCAGGCCCTCACCAGCAAGCAGGTCACCGTGGCCTCATAGCAACTTGCCCAGCAAGCAACGGATTAGGAGTCTTGCTTTAAAGAGGAGGAAACAGACTCAGACTCGAGAGAGGGTGAGTGATCTGCCCAAGGCTGCGCAGGAAGAGCTGTCCTTTAAGACTTCTGCCAAGGGGGCCTTGGTCCGTGGGCTGAGGTTCCCAGCAACTCAGAAGTCAAAATGGGGAGGGGAGGGCCTCTATTTCTGATCGAGTCGGGGCAGAGGGCCTCCAGCCTACCCTGGGAGGTCCAGCTCCATGGGCTGTGCCCCACCATTGAAAACGGAGAGGAGAAGGAAGGCGTTGTAGGCACCGCCCCAAAGTGATTTGGAGAAGGGAAACACTTCCTCTTTCCACAGACACTACCCCTCAAAGGGTAGTCAGGGCCTGCACTGGCTCATCCCCATGGGCACAGGGCCCTTGGCACGGGCGGACACAGTGTCTCAGGTCTTGGCCAGCCTAAGAGGACAGGCTTCCTTCCCTGAGTCCCCTCCCCCTGCCCATGCTGGGATCCTGCCCTGAGGGGGCCTGTGCACTATCAATGCTTGGAGATAAAAGGTGAGGGGGCCGCATTTTCATGCAAAACCCCGTCCAACAGTCTTTTGGCTGACTCTGCATTTTGGACCCTAGGGAGGGCACTGCTAGCAGTCCCCCCTCTCCCTGGGCTGTCCCTCCTATTGTCCAGGGAAAGAGTGGGCAGGAGCGGGGGGGAGGGGGGGAGGGAGGATACAGACTGAAAAGGGGAGTGGCAGAGGAGAGGGAAAGGAGAAGGGCTCACCCCCTCCAGTCTCGCCAGGCTCCTCCAGACCCCAAGGCCGCTCCCCAGTTTCTAGGCACACACAGCAAATGTGTGGATGGAAAGGAAAAGTCTGGACCCGGTCTTTCGGGGCTCCCATCCCCAGCTCCTCTACAGATAGCTTCCAACCTCCCTGCCCCCACTCCACAAATGGAAACAAAATAAGAATAAGAATGGTAGCTTTTACACTCTGTTCCTACAGTGTCTGTCTGGATGGAGATGGAGGCAGGGTGCCCGCTGAGCTCTGCAAACTCCCCGGGCTGCAGTGGGCTGATCTGGGGGCGGGGATGGGTGTGAACAGATTGTATCCGCAGCTTCCAGGACAGGATGGAGATCTGGCCCAGGCCTCTTATCAGTCTTTCCCTCCAGCCTTCAGGATCAAAAACAGAAAAGGGGGCGTGGCTAGGGGGGAGGCCTTCCCCTACGCCCCCTACTGGGTGAAAGCGGAAGGTCCTGAGGCAGAAGCGGGGCTTCAGCCACGGGAGAGGGGGTTTCACCATGGCCCTGATCTCCCCACCCAAGGCTCCTCACACCCAGGAGGGCTCCCCACAGTACCCTCCCGCAGCTGCCTATCTGGATGGTAGAAAACAGCCCAGCTGTAAGGTCACTTAGCTCAGCCACTTAACCACTGGTGCTGTTTCCTCATGTGTAAATGGAGATAATGTCCCTCTCCCAGGATTGTTGGGATTAAGATTTGTAAAACAGAGATAAAGTCCCAGGCACACAGTAGGTGCTCCACAGATGTTAGCCTCCCGTTCTCTCCAGCCCCCACCCAGATAGGGCCACGGTCCCTTTCCACTGTCCTAACACGGGGTACCACATCAAGGAGACAGCATTGATCACATGCAAGGTGAGGAGCAGAGTGCATTACGGCGATGATCTTGCCTAATCTCAGCCCTCTGAGGGAGGTTCTGGTCAGATCCCTGGGTTACAGACGAGGACACATGCCCAGAGAGGTTATCACATCTAGTAAGTGGCAAAGCCAGAACTCGCTACACAGCCTACTCCACTCTCCCCGCCCCCGACCCCGTGGAATTCCCAGGGGGAGCAACAAAAAAGGCAAGTTCGTTTCCTCTCCAGCCTAGACTAGCGATAAGAAATAGAGACCCTTCCCTCCCCAAACACACAACACAATCACAGACGCCTCCCCCTTACACCCTCTGTGCCCTAAGTCACCGCCCCCTCCAGCACACAAACTGACACCCCTCCCTGGCTCTGGGTCTGATTCTCCTCATACACACTCTGACCCTCTCACCCCCTCCCCAACACACACCCAACCTTGACCTCCCCACCCCTAAAACACACCCAACCCTGACCCTCCCCACAAGGCACACTGAATCCCAACCGTCCACAGTAAATACCAGTCCTCAGAGACCACGCCCCAGGGGCTGGTTTAGAGCGGGGATCCTGTCCCATGTCTGGAGCTTCCCACTCCGGCTCCCTGGGAGATGACAGCAGGACAGATACCCACCTGTCCCCAGTGACCTGGAGAACAGTTCTGTCCTTCCACAGGCCACCGGGTCTTTGAAGGGTACACCCAAGGTCCAGCCTCCTCCTGACTTGGGGAGAGGAATGGGAGGTGGAGGGAGGACTATCCAAACACCTTTGTTGGTGGGAAGTGGGAGGAGGGAGCCTCATGTGCCAAGTTGCCTACAGAAAGGGTGGCAGAGGACCAGAGCATATAATCGCTCCTTACAGGAATGGGGGCCACAGATGTCCACCCCTCCTAGGAACTGCCTGACCCCCAGCACCAGCCCCCAGGTGGGGAGAGCGGGGAAGGCGAGGCCGCCTCCATGCCTGAACTTTGATCTGTCATGCTTCGCTACCCAGAGCTGAGAGCCAGGGTCTCCAGGCCCCTCAGCCCTGCTCAAGAAGGAGGGAGATGCCGGGCTCCCTCAGGTTCCTGGCCACACCTCTGGTCCCAGAGAAGGGGAAGGTCAGGGAGAAGCTCAGAGGCTGGGGGCCTGGGTAGGAAGAGAAGTTGTTGTTGTTTACCAGCAAGGGACAGGGCAACCCACAGGCTCACAAAGGGAGGTGGCAGGAAGGGGCATTGCCTCACCCGAAATGTGGGCACCCCACCCTGGGGGAAGAAGGTTACCAGGGTGGGAAGTGGGGTACCCGGAAACCCTCCCCACCCACCTCTAAGAAAGAGGAAGAAGCTTGCAACATTCAAAGAAGGGCAAAACATTTGCTTGTCCGGCACAAGACAGGGCAAGGTCAGGGGTCAGGCCCAGCCCCATCCAACCCTCCGTGAGCCAGGCCCCAGGTGGACAGAGTGTCTGGGGCTCTGTTCCCATCACCTGGGGAAGAGCAAGCTGTCCACCGGCACCAGGCTGAGCACCCTCGATGTCTCCCTCCCTGAAAACCCCACCCTGGCAGGAAGCAGACACTCCAGTTACTGGAGCTGGGATATGAATCCCAGTCCCCATGGACGCAGGCACTACCCCACGCAGACACACCTGCCCCTTCCCCCGCAACCCTGAACCCAGACACTGGCCTCCCCCGTCACCTAGCATAGACTGAAGACCAGGCCAGAATCGGGCTCCCGACTCCGACTCCCAGGTCAAAGTGCTGCCGGCTGCGCACCCGCAAGGGAGGAAACAGAAGGTGGAGGTTTGAGGAGGCAGCATCCGCCTGCCCCCTGCCCCAGGGCACAAAGGGTAGGGACCTAAAGGAGCACAGACTTAGAGCCCCTGCGCCCAGTGGCCGGTGGGGCCCGGGAGGGAGGGGGCCACCGTGCAGCCACAGGAGGTGAGCCAGGAAGCAGCGGTGGCAGTGGGCAGCCGGCCAGTGCGGGCAGTGAGGCGCCCAGCCAGGGCCTGCCCCAGGGACAAAGAGACTCCCTGGCTCCGGGGAGAGGGCGCTGCCCCCACGCTGGGAAGGGGGCACTGACCCAGCCCAGCCGGGCGCACAGGGCAGCGGCGCCAGGCAGCTTGCCAGTGGCCACGGGAGAGGCGGTGGGTGCCCGGGGCAGGGTGTTCAGTACCTGCCCGCCAGGAGAGGTGGGACACGTTTCCCAGGTCAGCAGCTGACCAGCCAGCCCGCCGTCCACGGCCCCCTTCTGCTGCTTCCACCCCCTCCTGCCCCAGGCCAGGCCCCGGCTCCCTCCCCCCGCCAAGCCCTGGCCCGGCGCCCAGCTGGGCCCTGGGGGCCAGAGTTACTGTAAGCGGCCTGGCAGGCCTGAGGCCTGGACTCTGCCAGCTGGCCATAGCTGCCGCCACCTCCCACTACCTGGCTCGGCCAGCCAGGGAAGGTTACCGAGACCCCCACCCAGCCAACAGGCGACCCCTGTGGCAGAAGGCGGAGGCGGAGAGAAAACACAGGCCCTGCCAAGAGCAGGCTGGCGTCCGCAGCCGGAGTCCGGGCTGAGCGCCCCCTCCTGGGACACTGCCCCGACCCGCCAGGCTTCCTGTGGGCCCCTCCCTCTCACCCTGCCCACAAAGGGAAGCACCACCTAGCCTGGCCAAGGCGAGGGCAGGGGAGTCTACGCCTTCAAGCCCCTTCCCCCAGAGGCACTGGATGGGGCGGGGCGGAGGTGGGGCGCTGCTCTCAGTAGAGCTGCCATTTCCACCAAATGTCGAGAGGTTTGTTTACCCGCCTCCAGCCTCCGTGTCCAGTCCTTGGAGCTATTTATAAGGCCCTCCACAGCACAGCACTGGGGGGGGGGGGCGTGAGAGGCGCCGGAGGACAGCACTGTTCAGCTCTCCCCCTGTCCCCCCCAACACCAAACACAATCCCAGCCATCAGCCTACAAGACCCCCAGACGACGATCCCCCTTGTCTGGAGGAGCCCTCACCACTGCTGAAGAGGCCCAGCCTCGGCCTGCCGCCCTCCACCGCCCCTCCCACCATGCCCACCACTCCACTTACTGGCTGGGGATGGCGTGCTATAGCCGCTAACTGGAAGCTGGTGCTGGAGAGTGGTCAGAGCGCCGGGTGGGGAGAGTCCCCCCAGCATGGGGGGGAAGAAGAAGGCGTAGGGGGGCACCGGGTATCCATTGAGGTGCCCGCCCCCAGGTGTCGGGCAGGAGCTGCTGTTACTGGCCATGCCAAGCAGCCACAGTCAGAAGAGCAGGCAGACAGTCTGGCGGAAGGCTCTGGCAGGCTTCAGGCCGCCTCTCCTCGGGTCATGGGGCCTGGGCCCAGAGGGGGTTTGGGTGGTCAGCCCACCCCCCCCCCTTCTGTCCTGGAGCTGCGGTCCAAGGCTAGCAGGCTGATCTCGGCCTCCTGGAGCCCCGACTCCAGTTGGGGGCCAGGTGGGCTGGGGGACGTCCCAAGAGCCGGTCCTTTGGTCAAGCAGTTCTGTGAGCTGGCACTTTCCCAGGAAGGTCCAGAGCTGGCCTTCAGGACGCTGAAAGGATCCCTCTCCTAGTGGGCCCCGGCTAGGTGGCTGGGGAGGCCATGTCCTGTGATGCTGCAGAGAGAAAAAAGACAGGTGAGTGGGCACCGAGGAGCAGGCGCACGGGCATCCCCCGCGGAGCTCCCCAACCTGGGCGGCCGGAGATTTTCCCGTGGCACCCGGCTGAGCAGACAGCTGGCACCATGCCTGGCTGGCAGAGACGGCCTGGGAGTAGGGCCCAGACACTGCTGGGGGTGGCAGGACAGCAGAGCCAGGCTGGGGAGACGGGGACAGAGCCCAGAGCCGAGGGGGGCCTCTTACCCACAATCCTGAGAGGAAAGGGTCCCCGGTACCATGCCACCCGGGAAGATTCCTGCAGCAGAGGAAGGCAGCTGGCCCTCCTTCCCCCAAAGCAGGTTACCTGAGGTCAAGATGCAGAGAACGTGTGCTTGAGGGGAGGAGGGAGGGGGAGGAAAAGCCGCTTCCCTAAAGCGGTGGCACTTCTCAGAAAAATGACTCCTAAGCCAGGGGGCCCCCGCTTACACCACTTCCCCCCCAAATCCAAGCCCGAGCACCCCAGATGGGTCTGTCCCACGGGCCGGAGAGGAGGCCTGTTTACATACATACAAATAGGGAAATGGGAACCGAGGACTCCTGGGTATCACCTCCATTGCCTAACAGCAATGATGGGCAGGGACTGCCCAGGGTGGAAGCCCCCTACTCCCAGGCAATGGAGGGGCAAGGGAGACTGATCTCAGAGTTCACCCACATACTCTGTCTGCAGAAGCAACCTCCCTGGAGAGGGTGGGAGGTGGGCAGAAGATGAAAGGCCAGATGCCCCTCCACCAGTGCATCCACAAATCCATACCCTGTTTGAACAGCTGGGACCCAAGGACACGCAGAGATAACACCACAGGTAGCAAGAGACAGAGATGAACCCAGAAATTCCACGACACAGTGAGACAGACAGGCAGCAACAAGAGCAGAGAATGAGACGGAGAAAGAAGCATCCACAAGAGGTCCAGGAGGATATATATAAAGAGTATCAATAAATATGCATGTATTTATATATGAGTGTGTGTGTATACACACACATATGACATATAGGAGAGACAAAAAAAAAGAGACAGAAACATGGCCAAGCAAAACCACAATGAGATACCGCTTTGCATCCACTAAGATGGCTATAATCAAAAACACTGATAACAACAAGTACGTGAGGATGCGGAGAAATCGAAACCCTCAGATGTTGCTGGTGGGAATGTAAAATGGTGCAGCTGCTTTGGAAAACAGTGTGGCAGTTCCTTAAGAGGTTAAACACAAGAGTTATACGACCCAGCAATTCCACTTCTAGGTATCTACCCAAGAGAAGTTAAAACATAAGTCCACACAAAAACTTGTACGTGGGTGTGGATGTTCATACCAGCACCCCTAATAGCCAAAAAGTAGAACCGATCCAAATGTCCATCAACTGATGAATGGATAAATAAAAAGTTGCACATCCATACAATGGAATATTATTCTGCCATAAAAAGGAACAAAGTACCGATATACACGACAACATGGATAAACCCTGAAAACATTATGCTAGTTGTAAAAGACCACCTATTGTATGATTCCATTTATATGAAATGTCCAAAATAGGCAAATCTATAAAGGCAGAAAGTAGATTGTGGTTACCAGGGGCTGGGGCATGGGTTCGAGGGAAATGGGAAGTGACTGCTGAATGGTATGGGGGCTCTTTCTGGAGTGATGAAAATTTTCTAAAAGTGATTGTGGTGACAGTTGCACAACTCTGTGAATATATTAAAACCAGTGAATTGTACACTCTAATGGGTGAATTTTATGGTATATGAATTATATCTCCATAAAGCTGTTAAGAAGAAAGAAAGGCAGGGAGGAAAGAGAAAGAAAAGAAAACAGGGCCACAGAGATCCCAAATAAGGACTACCTCCCTTTCCAAGCCCTTCCTCCCCAAGCTCAGGCCGTGCCAGGCTCCAAGCTCCAGGCTCCAGGCTCAGACCTGGAGTCCAGGGGACACACACATGGCCAGCATTTGGCTGAGGACCATGCCTGGGATGGGGGAGTTCTGCCAAGGCCACTATGGACGAGGCCAGGACTTCTGGGCCCAGCCAGGCCGGCCAGCCAGGCTGTGACTGTGCGGGGCTGAGGGAGGAGGAGGGGGACAGGTACTTGCAAGGAAAGGGGCAGCTCCCCTATTGTTAACGAGCATGATTTTGACTGTTACTAATTATGACGACCATAGGGCCTCTCTCCTTACTCCTGAATGAGGTGCCCCCTTCCTTCCCCAGGCCCCTGCCAATTCCCTCCCGGGCTGCGAGGCTGACGTCAGAGAAGCAGGGACCCCACCCGTCGGCCAGCTGCCGCCCTGGCCCCCCACAACCCTGAGGGGCGCCACACAAGGGGAACTCGAGCCAGCAAGGGAGGGAGGGGTTGGCTGAGCCTCACCAGCGTTGACAGTCAGACCCTCACATACGTGCACACCCACTTCCAGAAACTCACACGCGCAGTTCCAGGGAAAGCGTCCGGTGGCCAAGAGCACGCGTGCTTGCACGCCCAGCCCGGGTGCATGCGGGCACACACGTGACACGTGAGGAGAGGGAACCTGGAGATGCGATCCCTCCACACCTGGGCTCCACACACAGCGAAGCCGGCTCCAGGCCTGCGTGCCTGGCCCGGGACACAGCTCCCCACAGACACACAACCACAGCCTCAGAGTTTCCCAAACTGCACTTACCCTGGCCCTCACCCAGCCAGGCGAACCTATGCACCTGCCTCCCTGCGGCCCGGCCCCCCAGTACACAGCAGGGTCCACAGACACAGAGAAGCACACCAGTGGATTCAGGTCCAAATGGGGGCCAGCCTCTCTGAGGTGAGGCCCAGAAAGCCATTCACTTCAGACTCCAGGCCTCCTGACCCAGCTTTTGGGGCGGGGGGTGCGGCAGCAGATTCGGTCTGGACCCTCTGGAGCCAACCCTTGACCCCAGAGGAGAGATTAACGACAGCCGCCTTAATGCCTCAATTCTGCCCCTGAGGAGTTTGAAACTGGACCATACTTCAAACCTCAACCACAGATACACACCCCAGGGAGAGGCTGGAAGGCGTTCCCCACCCCCATCGGAGCCTCACTAAAGGAGCTCAGCCTGCAAACTTCAATGCAGTTAGCTCCCTGGGGAAGGCCTTGAGCCAAGGGAGGGGGCAAAGGTTACAGAAATGGGCCAAGGGCCAGGCTGGCCAGGGAACAGGGATGGGCAAGGGCAGGGATGATGGGGGCGGGGCCAAAGAGCACAGGCCCGGCCTCAGAAGGTCCCTCTGAAACCACGACCCTTGGGGAGATGCCTGGGCCCTGGCCCCCTGCACCCAGGGGTGGAGAAGACACTGTGAGAGAATCGAAACCAGCACCAAAGAAAGGGAAAACAAATTACCCACATCCAACCTCCACCCTATGCCCGCCACCTCCACTGCCCATGGGCACCCTCCCTTGAGGGAGAGAAAAACCACAGGCCCACACCTCCCATACCCGGAGCCCAGCCTCGGCACAGCAGAAACGGGGGGTGGGGGGAGGGCCGGAGCACCTGCCACCAGCCAGGCACCCCTGCCCGCTGGGGCCTCCCTCACCCTCAAAAGGTGCCAGGATCCCTCCCCCAGTGTCAGGTGTCCCCAGCTACCCGTTCTTTATGTCCCCAGAGTCACACATCTGGAGAAAAAGGCAAATGTTGGTCGAGCTGTGAAGACAGTAGAAAGAACCATAAGTCTGAAGGGTCAAATCTCAGCTCTGCCACTCTGGGTGACCTTAGGCAAGTCACTTAACCTCTCTAAGCATCTGTTTACTTGTCTGTGAACTGCCTACCTCAACAACGGGCTGTGTGATTTAAGAGATAAAAGTCCTGGAAAGCACCTAGCACAGCGCCCACCCGGCACACAGGAGGTGCTGGGCAACGGGTCCCCTCCCTCCCCTGCGCCTGCCAGCACCACCTCGGGGCCTCCCTGGGCAGTATGTCTGCTGTCCCTTCCCCAGCCAGGGCTAGCAGCTGCTGACAGGGCTAGGCGGGAGAATTACCCATTTTCCAGGGTCTGCTTCCCCCCAGACTGAGGACAGGAATGTGGGGAGAGGAATATTCGGGGTGTGGGTGGAGGCCTGACCACAACCCTTTCCCAAATTCCCTTCTTTCGTTTCACAAACCAAAAAAGGGAAACCTTTGGGCGTGGGGAGGGGAGGAGGGGAAAAGGAATAGACGATTTCCCCCCCTGCCCTCAGGGGAGAGGAGCCAGGGGTCCCCAAACCCAGCTGGCCCTGCCCCCCTTCTTCATCCACTCCCTCCTCTCTGCTTCCCAGGCTACCCCACTACCATGGCTCCCAAGGAATAGAAGCCAGGCAGTCCTGGACGGGCTGAGAGGAGGGGATAAGGATTGGGGAGCGTAAAAGAAGGGGGGACAGGGGCTTTCCTAAGCATTCTAGACAGTCAGTGAATCATATGCAAATGACACCCAAAGCTCAAGCTCAACTTGGGGGTGGGGGACACGGACTCCAGCCCTGACGGAAGCAAAGACCCAGCCCCTCTGGACCCCCTCCCCTGTCAGGAGCTGGCAGAGCAGGGCAAGGCGGGACAGGGCAGATTTCAAACCAGAACAGTGGGCTGGAACTATTTATAAACTTTCCAGGAACACGCACACACACTCACACACACACAAAGCCAAGACCTCTCCCCTCCCCCATACTCCTCAGATCAGCAGAATGATGAACATTACTCCCTTTTCCCCCTTTTTCCAGAGGCCCCTCTCTCCTCCCGGCCACTCTGGTCCTCTGTTTACCTTTTGCTCTCCAGGCTCTGGGCTGCAGGAAGCCAGCAGGGCCAGCCTCATTTTGAAAGAGACCACCCCAGGAGGGCCTGAGAAGGATCAGCGGGGTGAGGCTGGGACAGGTGGAGGGCACCTCTTCCCCACCAGTCCTCAGAAGCCCAGGCCTGCCTCGCTGGAGCTGGGACTTGTTGGAAAACCTGCCCCGAGCACATGCAGGGCCTGAGCACATCTACGGAGAGAGTCAGGGGAGTGCTGAAGTCCAGCGTCTGGCCTCTGGATGCTGCCACTGCCCACTGCCTCAAGACACAGCACCTAATCCCAGAAAAGTGGATCTGATGTCTCCCCAACTTGTACCCGCCCAAGCTTCTGCCCCAGCTACACAGGGCTGCCTGACCTCCACGGGCCATCATCCCCGCAGTGACTGAATACCAGGCAGAAAGGGCAACTGGACAACCCAAGCCCAGGACAGGCCAGGTGCTGGGAGGAGGAACTGGGGTGGGTGGGGGGGATGTCTGCTGGTCAGGGCAGTGTCCCGACTCCGCACCCCAGGGACTGCACCCCAGAGCCCCCTGGGAGATGTGCCCAGGGCCTCCGAAGCCCAGGGCGGCTGAGGGGCCCACCCAGAACCAGAGCTGAAGCCTCCCACCCAGTCTTCTCTTGGAGCAGAGAGCAGGTGAAAGGGCAGGGGGCAGCCCAGGCCTCAGGGAGAGGGAAGGGCCCACGGGGAAGGAAGAAAACAGGAAGAGGAAGAGATGAGGCTGCCGAGGCCACAGCCAGACCACAGGAGTGTGTGGACCACACAAAGGCAGCTCTGTCCGGGTCGGGGACCGAAGGGGCACAGACAAAAGGGGACAGCCCCCCAGCCTGGAAACCACCGTCCTAACAGCCAGCCTGGCACGGGGCTTTCCCCACCCCCACCTTGGCAGCTGCCCCCTCACCACTGTCTCCCCTCTCCGCAGTGCAGGAAGCATAACTCTCACAAGGGGCGGGGGCTGCCGAGCGCACAGAGCAGCAGGTATGTGCGCGGGTGCGCGGCTGCAACCCGCCTCCCCCAACCCCTCAGCTCTGCCCCGGGCAGACAGAGTCGGCACGACCCAGTGCTACCAGCCCCCTCCCGGCGTCCTTCCCTAGGGACCCCGGGCTGCAGGGAAGCCGGGAACGCCCGCCCCCGCCCCCCTCCCGCCTCAGGATATCCTTTTGGCTCTGACCCCAGACCGGGCCTGAGTCAGACCGTGCCCCGCCCCACACCCCCCATCCAGCGACCCCCAGGAACTTCCTACTCCCCACGCTCCACACCCACCTACTCAGGTGGGTCTAGAACTAGGGGGAATCTCTTCCCCTCTCCCCCCCCAGCTGAACAGGGAAGCCCACCAGGGGGTGGGGCGGATGGTCACAAAGTCCCAGGACCAGCCCCTTAAAGCACAGGGCCTGCGGGGTCAGGGCGAAGCGGGTGCAGGCTGTGTGTGGAGGGGAGAGGAGGCCCTGCGGACCACCACCTCCCCAGCCCCAAAACACACACAACTGGGGATCCTGCCCAGAGCCCCTCCCTACTCCAGCCTGGACCCCAAGAAACCACAGAAACTCCCTGGGGAAGGTAGTTTCCATGAGAACACAGGACAGGAGAAGGCTCCAAAGGGAAAGGGGACAGGGAGCGGTGGTTCCAAGAACGGGCATCTTTCTGGGACAGCGGGACCCAGGCTGGAGGGGACAGGGTTTGCACAATCAGTCAGATTCACAGTCAGCCACAGCCAAGCACAGCCAGAAGTGGTCACAGTCTCCCCGACGCTCAGTCTGAGTAGGTGGCTGTGACTCCCTCCCACAGACACAAGTCTGGGGGGCCCTGGGGGATGTGGGGCATCGGAGACCACACACACTCAGCTTGAAACAGCCCCCTGGGCAGGACCCCCCAACCCCCCCCCTCAAACTGTGGGCCTGGGGGAGGGGCAGCTCCCTCCCCACAAGAACCAGGGTAGTGCCCAAGGCGGCCATCTCCATGGCAACCAACAACAAACATCCCGGGAACCACAGAGGGACAGGAAGTGACAGCCACGTGACAGGAAGACAGTTTTTTCAGTGGGGGGGGGCGAGGAAGATTGTTAGCAGCCCCTGGGGAATCAGCTGTCCCCTAAGTTTCCCCCACTTGGAACTGGAGGGAAGGGGTCAGCTGGGAAGGTGGCCACACACACACCCCCGACCCCACTGCAGTGTGCGCGGTTGGTCGCAGGGCTGACGGGCCCTCCCTTCCCGCCTGCCACTCACGGTTCTCCCCGCTGGGTCCCCCTCCCTTCCACTTCCTGCCGTGACTGGAGATCAGAGAACTCCCCACCGCAGCTTCCCCTTCTCAAGTCTCGATTCCTGGCCTGAAGGTTTCACTGTGGGGCGAGGGACACAAGGAAGGAGGGCTGGGGACCTGCGGTAGGACCCAGGGGACAGAGGCTCTCCAGGGGAGGAGCCGGGAGGGAGCTACTCCAAGGTAGGTGTGTACACACAGGCACACATAGAGTGAGTGGGTCACGGTGACACACCACCGGGCGCAGTGACACACAGACTGCCTGACCTCAGGCAGCTCTGGGGGGAAGGGAGCAGGGCCATTGGATCCGCCCCGGCGCGCCCCACTCCAGCCCGGTTCCTGAGCCTCCGAGTTCAGTTCAGGCGTCTCCTGGCCTCCAGGCAGGCGAGGTCCCAACCGTGCCCAGCCCCCACCGCCTCTCCCCTGCCTTTCGTGCTGAGGAATCCCCCTCCCTGCTCCAAGGTGCTCGCCCAGACGAGGGCACCTTGGCCGGAGGCGGGGGGAATGGAACCTCCCGCCACCCCCCTCCCCTTCTCTGCAGATGTCCCAGACTATATTTAGCCCAAACCGGGCGGCTAGCCAGACCCAGACTCCCCACTGGCCCGGAGCTGAGCTCCCAGTTTTTATGCAATTAAAACATTAACAGAGAACCACCCCCATCCACACACCCCCATACCCCCCAGCCCAGCCAGAGCGGCAGAGCTCAGAAAACACAAGGGCAGCCCAGCCCTGCAGCCAGCAATGCGGCTGGCGGTCATCGGGCAAATAGCAATAAACTCATCCCCTTGCCCATCTCCCGGGCCCTAACCCCCACAGGCAGGATAGGGACATCACCCACAAGATCATGTTGACACTTGTGGGGGGGTGGGTAGGCTTTCCTTGTTCCGGGGCCGGAAGGGAAAGGCATATCCAGTGGCGGGGAGGGGGGGGGGTTGCCTAGTTGCAGAAATTCCACCTGTCATTTTGCAGCCCCCCTCCCTGGCCAGCTCCAGTTACAGGGCTGGGGGTTGGCAACAGGTGCTGGCCAGGCTGGCAGCAGTCTAATCCCCCACCCGCTCCCCAGGCTGACAGTGGTGCCTGAGGTCCAGGCAGGGGCCCTGGCCAGCAGGGTGCCGGGTAAAAGAAGGAGGCACTGCTGCCTGGTGGGGGGGGGCAGCCCAGGCCCCTTCTGTAAGACCTGGCCCCCTGGACTCTGTGATGTGTACTGGAGGGTCTGGGGAAGGCAGGGAAACCTTAGTTCCACCGCACCTATTTCATTTCCCCACGATGCCAGGCCGGGCGGGCTAGAGTGTGGGAGGTCTGTCTGCCTGCCTCTTCCTCCTCCTCCTCTCCAAATTCCAGGAACAGGCAAGGGAGGCTCCAGTTGCAGAGAGAGAGAGCAAGCAGGCGGTCCCAGCTGAGGGGGGGGGGGGCGGGGACTGGAGCGGGAGGCAAGATCCAGACGAAGCAAGAGACGCCCACGCCCAAGCCAGACAGGACAGACACACCGACACTGACACATTCTCCCACTCTGGGCCTGGTCCCCGAGTGCCGCCCACTCTGCAGGGACACCCAGACTTCCTCAGCCAACCCTGCCCATCCCCAGAACACTCCCTGGACACACACGGAGAGCCAGGCCTTCGCTCCCACCCACATCCCCCCACAAACCCTGTGGGCTCCGTACAGCAGCCAGAGGGTGGAGAGGGGAACAGAGGGAGGAAAGACAGCAGGCGTCAGAGAGGACATGGAGCCAAAGCCCTGGGAACTGGGGTATCAGTTGCCACACTCCTTTCCCAAAACCCAGTAAGTCAAGACAACCCTGGCCATCTTGCCAGGAGCCCTGCCAGCTTCCCACACTCCCCAAACCACCACCACTAGAAAGGGTGTGGGGTGCTGGGCGAGTGGAGATTACCCCATTTACTCATCACAGGGATAGGATTACCCTCCCCAGATGCCCATCACCCCCAAACCCAGACAGAGCTCCTAAATGGACCCCACAGAGTCCCAAACACACCCACACGTACAGCCTAGTCTGGGTCCTGCCCTGCCCGTGCCACCCAGAGGACAGGGAATGGGGCACTGAGGTTTTATCTGGGGGCAGGCCCCACCCTGTCACATAGTTCTGAGGACAACCCACCTAAGACCCTCAAGTCTTAGCAAGGAGTGGCGCAGGGGTTGGGGGGGGAGGGGTTCCCAGAGGGCAGAGCCAGCTTCCAAGACCAAATGATTTAGGGGAAGGGGAGCTAATTAACTGGGGTCTGGGTCAGTACCCCCAAAACAGACCTTAAGGGCCACTCAGACAATGCCCTTTCCCCCCACAATAGACAGGGTGGCAGGAACCACGTCATGGTACATGTGGGTGACTATGCCCAGCAGGGCGGCATGGGGGTGATCAGGATGGGGCTGCCTGCAGCTAGCTTCCTGCCAGGCTGCCACATGGCTGGGAGTAGGAGGGGGACCAGAGAGATTTCCCAGAGTGGTAGCAGGGGCATTTAGGGTCAACCTGAAGGATGGGGATTTGGGGGCTATAAGAGGAGGTGGCCAGGATTAAGCGGTTCCAAGCCCAGGGTCTTCTCAGAACTGCCACTGCATCTGCACTGCCCTCATCAGTCTGGCGGGGAAAGTCCTGAGGTGACCGCCTCATGCACACTCATTCACACCCTCCAAATCCAAGATCCTCAGCTCCCAAGGGTCAACTCCAGTCTGACCCTAGTGACCGCTCTGTTTCAGGAATGACATGGCCCAGACTCCCAGGCAGAACTGATGTCCTAGCCCCTCCCACTGCACCAACATCTTTCATAGCCACAAACTCCTTGACTCCACAACTACCCCTCTTCTTCCTCCAGGTCCAAATACTCTTTCTCTTATTCCCTCCCCCAGACTCATCTCCACCCCTCACAGGGGAAGCCCCAAGGCTCCAAACCACCCCCCACTGCAACCTGGGGCTTCCCCAGCCCAGCCTCCCCATCAAGCACAAGCCCTGGAAGAGAGTTTGGGGCTTGAGCCCATTTCCTAGCAAGACCTGGCAACCTTACTGAACCACTTCCCCAGAACCCTGCCCTATGACCACTGCAGCCAGGGAAGGGGATAAGAGACATCCCTGAATCTCCTAACCAGGAAACTGGAGGAGGAATGGCAGTTAGGAGCGGAAGTGAGGGTTGGGGGTAAGCAGCATGGGGTGGGGGAGTGGGGGAGTGTTCCTCTGAAAACACACACACACACACACACACACACGTGCACTCATCTCGCAGGTAGAAGGCAATCTGGTTACAGAAGAGGGAGCTGGCACTAGTGGGGGGGGCCAAGGGTACCCCTCCATGCCAGCACGTGGGCAACCTATCCAAGGTAGGATGAACGGTGGAAAAGCGTCTCCAAGACTGGGGGGCTTTTCTTATCTGATTTCCACCTGAGTTAGTCCCCATCCCCAGCCTAGCACACTGGAGGCCTGGCCTCCTTCTCACGGAGCCTGACAATAGGGCAATGCCCAGAGAGGAGAAGGGGCATTGCCAAGCAGATTTTCCAGCGCCCCCTCCCACATACACATCTGGCTAGCAGCTTCCCCGCCTTCTGGGTGGCACCAGGTCCCAGACACCCTCAGCAGAGCAAAGACGACCAATCTATTCCTTCCCCCCTACACCCCCAAAAGCTTCCATAACCCCATGGTGCCACCCGACCCAGAGACATCCCTCCCTGGCGGCACTGGCTCCCGTCCCCAATTCTGACGGCTCCCCGCGCTCCACGGGGGACACCAGCTGAATGGGCCCCGCCCCCCAACCGGCTGCCTCTGGTGGGGGTGGGCCCCCGGGCTGATTCTCCCCAAACCACAGGGCGGCTCAGATAACAGGAGGGAAAGAAGGAGGGGGCTAGTCCGTTGGGCATCCGATCTCTCCCCAAACAGGTTTGAAAGTCTTTTTGTTTTGCTTGTTTGTGAAGAGAAAAGTGAGAGAGAGCAGGAGTTCCCAGCGGCGGTTCTGCCACAGCTCGGTCGCCGGAGACACGCGCGGCAGACGGCCCCAGACGCCTCACGGCTTCGCGCGAAGACACGGGCGCAGACAGACGGACAGACGGGACTCCCCCACCCTGAGCACGGTGGCGCGGGGCTGGGAAGCCCAGGAAACCCCAGGTTCCCGTCGGAACCCGCCCGGCACCGGGTCCCCGCCCACGGGTCCTCTCAGGAGCAGGCCAAGGGGCCGCGATGCCTGCGGGAGCCGGAGGCTCTCCAAAATCCCCGGGGGAGAGGTTACCTCGCAGCGGAGGGAAGCAATCCGTCCGGGTCGCCCGCGAGCACGGCGTCTGCCCTGACCCTGAGCCTTGGAGGCGCTCGGCGTCAGGGGTTGCCGGGGTCCAGGGAGAGGAGCGGTTTGGGGGGCCGCGGCTCAGGGGCGCGGGGCGAAAGCAGCGGCCATGGCGAGTCACGTGCGGAGGCTGAAACTTTACCCGGAGCCCCAGACCAGGGGGCGGAGGGTACCGAGCAGCGGGGAGGACCTCACCCTCGGGCCCGCCCCCGGCCGCCCTCCGACCAATCACCAACCAGGGGCGGGCCCACAGGATCACGCCCCCCCCTTCGCCTTAACAGACCCGGGAAAGGGCGAGTCTTAAAGGAGCCGCGCCTAGCAGAAGGCTGGACCGTGGGAATCTGGGAGAATCCCTCCCTCTGCCCCAAAAGGAGAGATTCAGAGCGAGAAGGGGGAGTTCTGCGCAAAGAATGGAAGGAGGGCTCGGTAGAGAAAGGACTGCAGTGTGCGGTATCACACTCCCTTCCCTCCAACGACACACCCACACTCACAGGGGCAAGGATCATACGCACACACCCCTCACACCTAAACCGGAGTTAGAGGGGCTGCGACGTAATATGGAAGCGAATACAGTGATTCCGGCCCTATCTGTCAAGCCCCTGACTCCCATAATTATAATCCTCCTCCAGGAACCCCTTGAAAATGAGAGCTGTGTGACCTTGAGCAAGTCGCTTCCTCTCTCTAAATCCTAATTTTCTCACTGGCAAAAAGGAGTGCAAAAGCAGGTAGACCGCCCTCAGGTACACCTGCTCTCCTCGTCTCCCCCAAACACGTTTCCAGCTCAAGTGGGTCGGAGGAACTCTGGCCCAACCCAACCCTTCAGCAAACCCCAGAACCCTCCCCCCAAAAGGACAGCGGCTCTTGTGATCTTCCAAGAGCCGAGTAGGGGGCGCCCAGGAGCACCCTTACATGCTACGGGACTCTCAAACCCAAGCTTCTTTCTCCTGGCCCAGGCTGGAGGAGCCAGGAAAGCTCGCATTCTTGTTCCAGCGGGGCAGGATCTGAATCACTCTCCCTCTGCAGAGACCCCAATCCCCAACACAGCCACAAGCCCCCTCCCAGCCTGCTGCTCCGTTTGGGAGGACCATCTCCCCACCTCTAGCAGTCCACTGGGGGAGAGAAAGAGGAATCAATAGGGAACACCCCCCCTCCCCGTCCCCGGTCAGAGAAGTAGCCACAAGTGCCCCCACAGGACTTCCCACTGTAAGGGGAAGTGCCACACTCCCAGGCCTCCACCCCAGTGAGAAGACTCAGCCTGACCCGGCGGGCAGAGCTCTCAAACCCACCGGCCCGACGGCCCCCGCTTTATAGACGAGGAACCGCAGGCTGGGAGTGGACACGGGTTTAGTCCCCGATCACCCTGGCACCGGTTGCACAGCCGGGTCTAGGACCGAGGTATCTGACTGTCTCTCTCCAGCTTTGGGGCCCCAGCCTGGGTGAGGTAGGATAAGCAGGGTCGGCGGGACGCTGTGCCCTGAGGTCCGGCGGCACCGGGGAAGAGCGTCCGGGCAACGCTTCCCCAGGCCCCTTCCCGCCTGCTGGGCCTGGCCGTCTCCCGCTCCCGTCTGGATTTCCGTCCGCCGGTGCGAACCGCCCGCCCAGCCCCTCCCACCCTGTCCCGTCCAGATCCATCCGCAAACATGCGCTCAGCGGGCAGGAATGCGCCAATGGCTCCCAGATGTGGACGCCGACGCTTAACCCCTTCCCCCCCAGCTCCCCCCCCAACAAAGGCATTCTAGCTTGAGTCCAGCCAGCAGCAGGGGGCGCCGCCCAAATGAGGGACCAGCCTGGGAGGGGACTTAGTGCCAGCCAACCCCCAAGCCCGCGCAGGCTCCTCCTGGCCTACATTCTACCAGTCTTCCTTCCCGAGGAGGCTAGAGGGGAAGGATCACAGACACAGAAATACAAGTGTGCACAAACACAGGTATACTGCCTCCCACGAAGGGTGGCCTTCATGTACACCTGCCAGCACAGAGGGTCAGGTACACTGGCGTACACGGAGATGCAGGTGTGCAAATGCACACCCAGGACACGCATATATGCACACACACGTGCACATTCAGAGCACACCTGTATGCACATGTATGCACACAGAACAAGCACATACAAGACAGGCATCTGTGCGTGCACAAGGTCATGAAGCAGAGGGTGCGGCACACTCCTGGACAGAGCAGTAGATCCACAGGCAGATGAGGGAAGAAATTCATGCACCCACAAACCTGCTCCCCACAGGGGGCAGTCACTCACGCACAGAAGATCGGCACCCAAGTATACAAGCACACTGCACGCCTTTAGGGCACTCCCTCCCTGCCCAGCTGAACTGCAGCTGTGCTGGGCCCACTCCAGTGTCCCCAACCCCCACCCTCCAGGGACCCTCATGCAGGAGGGAGAAGGAGGCAGCAGGAGACTGGCAGAGGGAGAAAAGCCACAGTCCCAGGTGCTCCTCACTCCTTAAAAAAGACACTCCTTCTTGGGGCCTACCCTTCCCCTGCTGCAGGCAGAAGGAGAGGGGCTGGGGGTGGCGCCTGAGCAGCCGGCTTCCCGAGACAGGGATCCCTCTTCCCACTAGAGGAAATCTGAGAGAGCCCTGATAGGTGCAGGGCCGGTGACAGCCCCCCACACAGACAAAGGAGATACAAAACAGCTGTGAAACACCCCGGGAGAGCCCACACTTCCCCCAAAACAAGGCCTCCCTTTCATGGCCTGTGGGGAACTCCTGAAGAATAGCATCATTGGTAATGGGAACAGAGGATGGGAAACTTTGACCATCTGGATGCAGGTGGGGTGGAGGTGTCTGCTGGAACCCGAACCGACCCCAACAGACTCCTGTCCCCCTCCCCAGCCACCCAGCTCATTCCCAAAGCCCCCTCATGGCTCCGCACGTCTGATTCTCACAGTCCTGGAGGGTCATCTAGGGCAGGGCTCCTGCTTCCATTGTACAGATAAGGACACTGAGGCTCCACCAGGGAACTGCCTTGCTCAAGGTCATACAGCTTGTCAGTGGCAGACCTAAGATTCAAACCCACAATCCCCTCCTCACACGCCCTCCCATTTACTCTGAACGAAATACATTTCCACGCAGTACCCTGCTCCCTCTTCCTTTACCCTCTCAGCAGAGCATATGGAAGAAACACCAGCCTTGCCTGGCTCTGCAGAGTTGTGGGTGGGGCCAGGACATGCCAGAGAGAGAGATCAGAGAAGATGCTGGGGGCTACACACATAGCCCCCAACCCCACCCCCAAGCGCGATGCCCACCTGCCCAGCAGGCATGGCCAGTGACTCAGCTGCATCCGGGGGAGATGCCAGGGCAGTGACTCACCTACCGAGAAGAGCTGAGCCTGGCACCTTGCCAGCCCCAGGACAGAAGTGACTTAGTCACCGAGACTGTGATACCCAGAAGGCACAGCCCAGGGATTGGGGACAGGGGCAGGCTGTGTCCTCCATGGTTATGTGCATTACAGGCATCCTGGGGCAAGCCATGGCTTTACCCGCCCCTGCCCCCTCCCCACTGCTCACCCCCACCACGCCAGGCCCTGCTCCAGTGCAGACAAGTTTTGTGAGACCCCCTGGGCTGCCCTGCCTCTCCCCTGAAGCCTGCCCCTTGCCCATCACTCACCACCCACTCTCCCAGCCCCGCCTCCGCCTGCCACCCAAGTTGTACCCAGGCTGTGAGTCTCCTTTAACATGTCTTGGCAACACCTCCTGCTGCCACAGCCCCTCTCACCACCACCCGCCCCCCCCCAAATACACACATGCACTCATACACACTTCTGCCAGCCCTGCTTCTGCCAGCAGCTGCTGAAGTTGTTCAGCAGGAGGGGAATCGGGAGGGTGGGGTGCAGGGATCGAGTTACCAGAGGCTGATGGGGTGGGCTGCCACCCAATCCCTTCCCCAGCTCGTCCTCCTCCCTGGGCACAGCCTGCCTCACCCACCTGCTCCCCTCCCACCTCTGGCTGGCAGTGGACTCCACCCAAGCTAGAAAACAATAAATGTTCAAGGGTATTTGTCATGCTAAGACCAGCCCAGTATATGAGAGAGAGGGAGAGAGAGAGAATGAGAGAGAAGACAACGATGGACAGAAAGAATAATTCCCGTGCTCGGTGCCCAGGCTACAACCACTAGATGTGTGTATCTCTGCGTATGTTGAGCCAGAAGTAGACTGAGTAACTCCCCAAGTCCTGGGAGAGTTGATGGGGCCCAAGAGGAGCCGACCGGCTGAACAACCTCAATCCATTTGCACTATTGATTTCTCATACACTGCAGCCGGCCTGATGGGGGGGGGATGATAAATAAGCCCCCCAGAGACATAGAAACTGAGCAGAGAGGGGGGAGGGGGCCCCTGCGCCCAATCTGTGGCCCACTGAGACCGGCTTGCTGAGGAGGAGGTGGGTGGCAGGGAATAGGAGCCATGGAGTGGCAGGAGGGAGGGTGGGGAGTGGGAGTTGGATTCAAGCCTGTCTGGGACACCTCCTTCCAGCAGGATCTGAAGCTGATTCAAAGAAAGAAGGTGGGGGACAGGAGCACCATCTTTGGCTACACAGGCAGGGCTCTGAACAACTCGAGAGAGAGGGTCCCATTCATACCCTGGTCTATGGAATGGCGCCCCCTGCAGCTGTGCAACGTGGTGGCCCTGGGGATGAGGCTGAATTCTGAGGAACCATGTTTCTGCACTGAACTCTCTTCCCCTACACCTCCAACCAGCTGCCTCTGCCTCTAGGCCTCAGAAGGGCTCACTTCTGACTGCGATTAGAAGCCAATAGCAATCTCCCCGCTCCTACTCCCTTCCTTTGTTGAGGGCGATTGGCAAACAACCACCTTGACCTAGGCACGGCAGGATGGGCGCTCACAAAAGGCTCTGGAGAGTCTGGAAAGCTGCATCCTAGAAAGTTGGTCTGTCCCTAACTCATCCTAGGACTGTAGGCACAACCCCCAGCCCTCTCTGGGTCTCTAAAACGGAGTTAGACCGAGATGCCCCTTCTCAAAGGGGTCTCCAAGCTCCCGGCTCGCCAGCCTGTGAGACTTTTGGAACCTGCCCAGCACCTTGATTCACATCAGTGGCCACAGGCCACCTAAACAAACCCCAGCCCTGACCTCCTTCCAGTCTGGACACAGACTCTCTCCGCATGGTGGAGACTTATGAACACACCCAGCTGGGGTTTACCGGAGACCCTGTGTAAACAAGCAGAGAGGGAAACAAACCAGGAACCCAGCCCTTGCTGCAGGAGGGGAGAGACCATGACAAGAGAAAAACAAACAGTGCGAGGGGCCTGGGCTGGGGTTCCAATGCAGCCAGCGACCGACCGGTTGAAGGTCCTAGGGCAAGTCACATGCCCTCAGTCTCGCCCTCTGTAAGGGGGAGGGATGGTCCAGGCGCCTCTAAAGCCCCTTCTGGTTCGGAGTCTATTTGGACAGAGAGAGCCCTGAGGAGTCCCCAGGACTCCCTGGCCCAGTCCAGCCCATCTACCAGGTCAGGACCCTCTCCCCATCTCAAGGTCCTACCCCTGCCCGCCACGCAACCTTGCTCCGTCGTCTGCCCCTCTGGCCCTGCCTCACTCCACCCGCCTGCTTACCCTCAACTTGGCCAGCCCCTCTGCCTGCCCCGTGCTTTTCTGCACGTCCCTCCTGCCAGGGGACAGACCAACTAAAAATAGTCCCTGCAGCCTTTCTCGCCCACAGCTGCCCAAAGAGCAGGAAATGAGGGGGCAGGGAGGCCCATGTCCTGCTCTCCCCCACAAACTCTCAGCCCCAAATCAGGTCCAGCCCTCCAGCCTGGGGCTAGTGCCAACTTGGCCATCTCGGGGGCATCCCACACCCCTTCTCTAGGGGGAGGCCTGCCCAGAAGTGCCTACAATCAGAGAGCTGTCCTTACCCCGCGGGAGGAGGAGGGAGGAGGCCAGCGGTCTAGAGGGAAACCTTCCCAATTTCTGACAAATCAGTGCCAACCACATTGTGGGCACCGAGAGGGCAGGGCCTGGCTCCACTGACTGGTCTTTTGAGGGCAGAGGGAATTGGTGTGGGGAAGTTTGTGCTGGTTTTCTTCATCCTGGCCCAGCTGGAAGGAAGACAAAATAGTGCCCCAGCCTCAATTACGCTAATCCCCTGCTCCCCCAAACATGTGGGTGCAGACAGAGGGGTTTCGGTAGCCCCCCCCCCCACCAGATACCATGGGAAAAAAGCTCAAGAGGCTAGATCTTGGCTCCCACACGTAAAGATGGAAGCCTGGAGGCAAGAAGAGGCCATGCCTGCCAGGCTGGGCAGATGCTGCCCTGAAGCTGAGTCAGAGGTTAGGAGGGAGGAGCCGGGGTGCTGGGGCACCAGGGGCTCCAGTGCCCCCACCCCTAACCCACCTGGGATTTCTGACACCTCCCAGCCCTGGGAGAAGGCCCTCCCCACGCAGGAGGAAGGAAACCAGCTTAGCGATTCTCTGGAGGCCTGCAGAGCAGCCCTGCACCATGAGGCAGGCGGGAAACCCAGGAGTCCTGGCGCCCGGCCCAGAGAGTGAATGAGAGAAATACCTTGGAGTGGAGGAAACAGCCCAGAGTGAGGCAGACACATGGTGCCCCAGCAGCTCCCAGATGTGACCCTTCAGGAGGAACTGGCCAGAGGGGCTGGATGGGGCAGGCGAACACATTTCTGAACAAGAAGAGAGAAGAAAGCAGAGCCCTGGGGATGGGGAGGGGGCCGGGCCAGCCGGTCTCTCACCTACTCTCCTCTCCTCCCGGTCAGAGTGAGAAATGCTGAGGTTAAGGGCACTAAATATCAAAGAGGTCCTGGGGTCCTAGGTGTGTTCTCCACTTCCCTTGTCTCCAGACCCCAGCCTGTTCGTTCCTGAGCTTCCCCTGGCACCCCTTCCCTGGGGCCAAGCCAAGCCAGGAGTCAGCAGGCCCAAGGTGGTGCCTAGGAGGCCTGGGCAGTGCCAGGGGCAGCCCTCATCCCATCCTCCCACTGGCTTCCCTCCTGCCTGCTCTCAGCCGCCACACATATCTCAGCTGTCGAATCCGATTAGGGCTCCTGCCCAGTGAGCCGGACAAGGAGGCCACTGGGCAGGGGAGAGACAGGGACAAGGACGCTGAGCAGGGATGACAGGAGGAAGGTGGAGACGGGGCTCAGGGGAGAAGGTGTGGAGCCCCAGAGGACGAGAGCTGGTGGCCGGCTACAACCTACGTTAGGGGAATTCTGCAGCCCCTGGGGCAAAATCCTGTCTGGTTCCTCCATCCCCCAGATGGGCAAGGATGGGGGAAGGGAACTGAAGGCGGAGAGATGACCTAGATTAGAAAGAGAATCCCATCCTAGAAACCCCCCCCCGCCCCCGCCATTACTACCATTTGCACTGGGCTGTAGGATACACTGCTTTATGAGGTCTTTATGGCCGTATCTCTATTAGGCAAGCGGGTCTTGTTACTAATAGCCATTTTTATAAATGGAGAAACCAGAGGCTTAGAGAGCTGTATAAACGCACATGGTTAAAAGAGCGAGCTGCGTCTCTCATTCAGGCCTGATTCTCAGTCCACTGCTCACACTCAGAATTTACTTCCCTTCCTGGGTCAAGAGCAGAATGAAGTCACGCCATTATCCAAGTTTTCCTCTAAAACCAACCCTTCGGGGATCTGGGGAGTCATGGAGGGATACAGAACACACCCCACACCAGACAGAGTTACCAGATAGGGATGTACCACTCACCTACCGCACAGAGAGCTAGAGGGGTTCCCTCAAAATGTGACCCGTCTCTTCCATTGCTCCCCACCCCAGTCTGCTACGCCCAGAGGCAACACCCACACTTACAAACACGGTTACCCCGACAAGCCATACACCCCTCCTGCAAACCCACCAAGCCAGAATGAGATGCCCTAGATCTTCAGAGAACAAGGCCTGTCAGCCCCCAATGAGAGGGACAAACAAGTCACTGTAAACAGTAGGTATCATCCAACCCTCTCCCAGAGAGCCTGCAGGAGGGCAGAAGCTTTGGGGTAACACCAGGAGCCTGAGCTCTGAAAGCCAAGGAGCCCAGGGAGCTGGCATGGCTGGGCGGCCTCCCTGATCTGGTCCACACCCCCTTCCCCAGCCATCTGGGCTGAGTTTGTTCTGGCCTGGGCCACACTCTGGGATGTCTCAACGCACCCAGCCACCTCCATCCTAAGATTATAGATCTTACAACCATATGGTACACACACACACACACACACACACACACGGTGCGGGGGGGGTGCTTTTCATAGGAGTTGAGGTGTTGGCAGAGATGGGAAAGACAGCTCTTTAACCTGAAAGAACTTTCCCCAGAGAAAAAGGTCACACACACACACACACACACACACACACACACACACACACAGAATTGTTCACAACCTCCACTACCCTCCAGCAAAGCCTTTGGCCACTCAAATGTGCAATGAGCCTGGAAGGAGGCACTGGTTCTACAAGGTGAGTAGGGAGTGGGGGGCAAAGTCCTGAGCTCTTAGGGCTGGAGGGGGGGGCAGAGAGGAAGCAAGAGAGAAATCTCCCAGGGAGTCTCGGGTCCCGGTCCGGCTCCCAGTCCGGCTCTCTGTTACCCCAGCTCTGCCAGTTCTCCCCTCGAGGTGAGGTGGGGGAAGGGGGATTAGGCAATACTGCAAAGGAGGGTGCAGGGGCTGGGGCCTGGGCAGACCTTCCCCCACTTGCCATTCTTAGCTAGAGAACGGGAATGCCTCGAGGGGCGTGCAGCAAGGGCGCCGGAGGGCGCAGGGGCTCTGAGCTTCCAGACACCCTTCTGTTCCCAGGCTCCCACCTCCCTGCACTACAGCGAGCCGTGGGGGAGGAGGCATGGGGAAAGCCTGAACTGCCGAGAGGGAAAAGACCAGATCAGAAGCGGAGAGGCCAGGCGGAAGGCGGCCGACGGAGAATTGGGAAGGGGTGTGCGTGGTCCTACCTGCTCAGGTGCGTGCCGGCGGGGGGCGATGGGGTTCCCAGGAGAACTGGGGAAGCCCTCTCAGCTCGATTCAGGATTCCCCCCTGCTTCTGGGTTAGGCTGCTGCAAGAGGCGCGGGTTCCCGTTGGGTCCTAAAGCCCACTCTCCAACCAGGAGGCTCTCCCCACCCTCTCCCACCGTCCCTGACTGGGTCAGCGGATGCAGAGCTGAACTGATGGGGCAGAAAGAACTCACTGGAGAAAGACGAGGTCTGAGTCATGGGCTGGGACAGCAAGAGTCCCCAGTGTCAAATACACAGCACATGGCTGATTTTAGCTGAGGATATTATGGGACAGGAGAAGAAGACATTTCTTCTGCCTGCCCTGACCAGATGAATTTGGGCTTTGGGACTGAAGCTGGGGTTAAGATCGCTTTCCTAATCACTCCCAAGTAGCTTGGCTATTGAGAATTTGGGGAAGGGGGCGTTCATTTTGGACGGGAGCTCACTTCTACCCTCCCCCTCCTAGACAGAGCACAGTCTCCCCATCTCTCCCCCACTATTCCTAACTGCCTAGAAGGCCACGCCAAGGGGGAAAAAAAAGTCCTGATTTCCAGCAAGTAAAAAGAGCAGTATGACTTGGATAGCAGTCGGAAACTGGCAGTTTTATATCCTTAGATCTGGGAGTGTGTGCAGATACACGGAGCCAGGTGAGAGTATAAGCAGGTGGGGCTGGGGGACTTTGGGTTACAACCATTAGCAGAAGTGGAATTGTCAGTGAACGAAGGGGACGCAGAACCTAGGGGTCAACTCGGGCCCCTACCCAGCCCTTAATAGGATCCTGAGACTTTACTAGAATGAATACGTAAAAGAAAGAATATTTTCCCAGGTACGACTTAGGATAAATATAGGGGGGCAGAGGGCCTCTTATGCACAATTAGATCAACTTCAAGGTTACAGACCTCGTTTAGGATAGCCCACCTTGTCCAAAGGGAGAACTCAGGGTTGGTGGGCCAGGTGGGCCAGGGAAAGGTGGATGGGAAGGCTGCAGAGGGCTGGGGGGAGAACATTTTGCAAGGAGAGTTGCACATACCCCCGGCAGCAGGGCAGGGAAAATGTCACGGGGTGAAGGGCCAGGGGAAGTCAGGGACAGAGTCAAGGGAAGGGAGAGGGCACGGCCTCTTCCTAGAAGGGGAGAGGGCAGCAGCTCTGCCTCCACCTCTTCATCTCTCTGGCAGGAACTGGGGAAAGGAGCTGGACGGGAAGTTTGGAGGGCCCCGGGGTGGAGTCCATGGGGTGAGCTCAGGTCAAGCCTTTCACCCTAATCTGCCTCAGTTCTCTCCCAGCTGTTAAACAGGGCTCTCGGTTCTTCCCAGGCAGTTAATGAGTGTTTACAGAAGAGCCTGGAGATATTCAAATCTCAGCTGGGCCACCACTACAGTTATAAAGCTCAATAAGGGCTGAGTGTCATTTGGGGAGGGGAGGAGTAGAGGAAGTGGGAAACAGACTACTCTCTTACAACCTAAGGATAAAGCCACGCTCACAGAGCAGCGCAAGCCTCAGCTGCCACAGGATATCCTTGTGCCCAGGGATGGAGGTCACACACCTCCATCCCTCCAACCACCACCAAAGGCTGGCCTGCAGCTAACTGTGGGCAGAACCCAGGCTACAGCTGGTCTTCATTAACTCCAGATTTTTTCACGCCCCACCCCCCGCCCCGTACTGTGAACCCACAGCTTCAACAGGCCCAGGCTGGAGGGGCTGCCCTAGCCCGACCTTGCAGCTGACTCTGGGGTGGGGGGCACCGCACCAAAGGCCAAGCTACCAGCTGAAAATAAGGTTGAAGCAAGACTCCCTTTTTGCCACTGGGAGCGAGCAGGGAGGAAAGAAAGGAGTGTGGGGCTGAGAGGGTGGAGGTGGGGGAATTTAGGGCAAGCAGCAGGCAGTGAAGTCAGCGGGATCGGGGCCCGGAAACCCCTACACCCTGGGGCCAAGTCCTACTCTGGCTTCGCCTTCAGCGCCTTCAGCTTGAGTCTTGGCGGGGCCCCAAACTAGGGAAGGCCCCGGCTGCCCCTTCCCGCCTCCCTCCCCCCACCCTTATTAAATACACATTTTATCTCTCAGCATCTTCATTATCTTAACTGAAGGAGACAAGCAGTGGATGGCGGCAGCAGAGAGCGCGGGGGGTGGGTGGGTGTGGGGAGCAGGCGCACCCTTGTTATAAAGTGCTGATCTAGCTCTTTCAGGCAGTGTGGGAAACGGAGGAGGGATCAAAGGGAGCCAGGCTGATTCAGAACTCAATTAGAGCTTTTTTAAAAAAGAGCCAGCTCTCTCCTTTCGCCAGTTTTCAGACAGCCTTCACCCAGGCCCCTTGCACCCAATTAGCTTCTCCTGCCAGCGCCTTGGGCTGGGGTTGAAATCAAGCGGAGGCCAGAGGGCAAGCCTTCTTCCCCTACAGAACCACCTCTTCTGGGAGACGGAGACCTGCTGCTGTTCGTAGCTTAAGACAGAAATGTCTTCGAGGGCACCTGATCTTTTCGGGAGGAACCGGAGGTCACATCTTTCCCCAGAAGTTAAAAAGTGGGACATCAGAGGTGGGTTCCTCCCTCATCCCTTGCCAACTAGAGGCACAGCTTCTGGCCCATCTCTAGGGACATTAGGGAGCCTCCAGACAGGCACCCCCTCTTCCCAGCCTGTAGGTGGACTCTCTCCCCAAAGCCAAGGCTTCCTGGGAGCAACATGGAAGTTGCCTCAAGCAAAATACCACATCAGAGGGAGCCATTGGAACGCATCTGTGAGGCCGATAAATGCTGTGCTGACACATGTTGTAGGATGGAGCGCCCCTCTTTTCACAACGGCCTGCTCCACCTCGGTGCAAAAGCACGAGCAATGTCTGCCTCCAGATTAGAACTGTCCCCGAGATGGAGGGCGAGGCAGCATCTTACTTGGTCATGTATCTGTTCACTCAACAAGTTTACTGAATACCTCCCAGGTCTCAGGCACTGTACGAAGTGCTGGGGACAGATACAAATGTAAATAAAATCTCCATCTCAGCTCTCTTTTGGTCTCCCTCAGTAGTCAAGGTAACCTCTCCACAGATATTTTTTAAAAGCCCCAAGTCGTATCTCTTTCCTCCTTCCCAGTTCTTATTGCTGCATCTTAAAAGGACACTGAATAAAGGCAGGGAGCAATGAAGGGGAAGAAAGAGAGAGCTCTGCCGACTTTCTGGATCTCTGGATAGCTTGGACCTCACACTCTCTTGCCAGTCATCCAGCCACAGGCAGGTCTTCACTGAGCCAGAAATGTCAGTTGCAGCTCTGGGGTTGAAACTCACACCAATTTTATTGTGTCTGTGTACGTTCCATGGCAATACCCACCAACACTCTATGGAAGCTTCATCTGCTACTGTGAAGAAAAATAAATAAACCAGGATACAGACACACAGCCCACCACCTTCAAGAGGAAGAATGTAGGTCAGCATCTCTGCCACTACTCCCTGCGAAACAGCCTATGCTCCTGGCAAAAAACAAGTAACCACAGGCTCAGCCCAGCCCCTTAAAAATCCCACCAGAGCTGTCAGCTTCAGTGAGAAAAGGACTTTCTTCCCCCTCTCAGTCCGCTCCAGCTGTCTGAATCACACTGAAGACCTCGCTGACAAACATGCATCAGGTGTTGCTCCCACAAGGGCAGCGGAAGCCAAGCAGGGACTCTAAGGCAGCTTCACGCATCATTGACAGAACCAGCCCTGTTCCAATTGCTGAAGTCTTAAGAGCATCAATGACCTAGAAATTGACAGTGTGGGGAGAATGGAAGGAAAGGAAACTAACAAACCAGTACACAGAAAACCTGATTTCCAAATACCAGGGGAAAGGAAGAGAAAGGAGGTAGAGGGGAAAGAAATTTGGCCCCTTTGAATCTGCAAAGGCGATCTTGGCTCAGAGCCATGGAGGATGCATAGCCGCCCCACTGCGAGGCAAACCACGTTCCTGACTCCAGCCCTGCAGTTAAGAGGAAGGCGCCAAGCCTCCAACACAACGAGGTGGGGAGGCTGCTCCTTTTTGGGCAGGATCCTACTGTGGACACAGAACAGACAGCAGCTGCCCACAGTGTGGAAACAAACTGTAAAGCAGTCACGTCTCTTAAGGCTGCAGCATCCAATAAAATGTAATTTAAATCAAGCCTCGCATCTGTTCTCAATCCCATTCAGTCTCTGCTTTCCATCAGCCTTCGGACAATCTCTGCAATTATGCTGGTTAACCCTTACAGCCCCAGATACTTTACAAGCTTCTAGGTATAGAACTGTGTCCTCCCCTCACAAATTGCTCTCAGAGGGAATGAATGCTCTAGTAAAGGAGTGTGACGGTGAGACAGTCAGACTCCTGTCTATAGACTATGCGCTGCTACACACACCGGTGGGTAGTGTTCATTTCAGAGGGCTCTGTGTGCCCTTCTATCCCATACCACCTGTTGTAGCCCAGATCGCATTGCAAGGATACAGTGGGCAGCATGAACGAAACAGTGGCCAACAGATCATTTGTACACATATCAAGTTCTCAAACCCAAGCCATGTTGGGAAGGCGGGAGGAGGCAGAAGAGCTCAGGGAGCAGCAGACTTGGTCACTGGCTCTCAGACCATTCACAGCGCTCATGGTTTGCATTCCAAGCATTTGCTCGAGTTATAAAAGTACAGCAACCTCCCAAATGAAGCAAACTTTAAGTTTCTCTTTTCCCCTTCTCTCAAAACTACCCCAGCCCTATGCCTGCACTTTCAAGGCAGTCAGTGTTATAATGGTGCCCTCTGGTGTCCCTGTCACAAATTGCCATTTAATGCCACTGGAAACCAAACCCAGAAAAAAGGGGAGACTTGAGTAACCATATGGATACATTTATCTAAGAAGACTGGGAAAATGAGGTGTCAATGAAAATCCAACCCCAAACGAAGGCATCTTGAAACAAGTGGCTTCATCTGAGGGCAGCTAGGACAGTGGGACAGTTTGGGGAGGATTTTCACAATTTTCACATTGCCTTCCGAAAGTTTGAGCTCTCCTGAAATGTGATTGCTTAAGAAGACGAAGAATGCAACTTGAAAATAAATATATTCACAATCTGTAGTCACATTCTCCTTACCACCTCCACAAGCTTGGGAGTGCCCAAGACACTCAATGAGTCTTTAAAATGTCACAATGTGGAAGCATCTGCAACATGAACACAGTATACTCCAAAAAGAAAAACATTCTTTGATCAAAGTGTCCTCCAGATCTCCACGTGGACTTGCTTATTTTCCTGGATCATTCCCTTTTTCATTCTTCTTCCTCTAGTCCAAAAATTCTTTAAAATACACCAATGTTTGAGGAAACAGAGATAAATATATAAACTTTCCACAGCCTAAGTCTGTATACTTGCAAGCATGTTGGTTAGAGGCACACTAGAGGTAGAGACAGTGAATGTAATTAAAAAGGGTCTACTTGGTAGTCTTTAATGCATAAACATAATAAGACCCAAAGATATATAATTCTGTGCTAATAGTCATGAATTTATAGCTTAAATTTTATCAGTTTAAGTAAAAAAGGTCATGTTTGCTTTCAGACCTAAGTGTATAAAGTAATAAAATGAAGATTCCATCCCTCTTTAAATGCCAGCCAGATAATTTTAGGCGGAGTATTAGTATAAAAGAAAAGAATTTAAGGCAATCCAGTAGCTAAGATATTTCCAACTAAAGCTTTGTCTTTCAGAGCATGCTCTATTTCCTTCTCTTCAATCTTCAGAGACACCTGCAAAGAAGAGAAAAGGACTTTTCATGGTGGAGAACTCACAAAAGCAGTTTTTATTACACAAACTTCTACCGTGTTAAACTTTTCTCACAAGAGGCAAGCAAGTTAAACACAGCTTTTGCAATAGCCCGAAAAAAAAAAAAAATCTCATTCATACTACAGCCCTATATTCACACACCTTAAACCCTACCTAACAAAAAAAATTGTTTATCTAATTGTGGTCATTTTTAAATCTTTACTTGAGCAAAAGATAAGCTCGCCAAAGCAGGACAATTAAAAGCAATTTCACAAAGAAGCAGTTCATTGTACCTTTGCGAAGCGCATTTCCTTGTTTTTCTTTAATCCGAAAATGCCTCTGGCCTCCAAGAGCCCTGAAAGTGACAAACACTCTGACTGGTCCACAGCTGCCACCTGCTGTTTGCGGCAGACATTACTATAGGCTTCATATAACTGAGAGGAAACAAGGGAGAACAAATGTTGCTTAAAAGTCATATCTCTTGTAACCCTGTAATCTTTTAAAAGACTGTGAATCTGGGTTTGCAAAATAGTTATCTGAATACCCTAATTCTCTCCCTTTTCAATGAAATCCTTGAAAAGGCATTTTGGAGATACTGCTAAAAACCTATACTGTAATGCAAGAAAGGGGCTTTATATATTTCATAGGGAGAGGCAGAAATAAAGGGGAGAAGATTAATGGTAAGGTCTCAACCACAACCCAAGGGAAATAAAGTCAGCTGCCTTTTACATGATACCAGTACTTATTCTGTTAAAATCCATTTTTAATTCACATCAGCTGGAGCGTGATAGGCCTTTTGGAAAATATCTGCTCTGCAAAGCAGATTCTCATCTCCACCCCAGCTCCATCTGCTGAGATTCCCAACTAACCTTCCCCAGAGTGACCTCTTTGATTTTCAGCTGCCTGGTCAAGAGCAGCAAAGAGCAGACCAAGATCTTCTGCTGAAGAGGGAAGGAATCTTGTGCTCCTTCTCGGCTCAAAGTCATTCTGTTTCCATCAACTTCCGAAATGACTTGTGATATGTGAATAACACCAACCCGCTTGGGAACCAGTGACTCAGAGGGTGATTTACCTATAAAGTAAATAAATCAAGCTTAATTAGATTTTTTAAATATTGTGGGTATTGAGACAGATGATATTAAGTTTTAGCAGAAGGAAATTCAAGAGCAAAGCAGAAGTTCCAATTCTGTAACTAGAAGCCAGAGGATGAGACAAAATGTGATCCTTAGAAAGATGCCAAAGTGTGACATGACTTGGAAAGTAGAGTTATCCTTTTTCTGGGCAGAACGGTGAGCTATTTTATCCTGTAGAGTGCAATTTAATGTCAGAGAGGCGAAATCCACCTCATGAAAGAATAAGGACCAGACAGAGAACCAATGTACTCAGCCTTGGAAGGTTCCTAATATCTCAAAGGCAAAGAAGGATAGACCTTGAAACAAAGATGGCTGGGCCTGGTCTTTTTTTTTTTTTTAATTCATTTATTTATTTTTGGCTGCGTTGGGTCTTTGTTGCTGCATGCAGGATTTTTCTCGTTGCGGCAAGCGGGGTCTACTCTTCATTGTGGCGCGGGCGTCTCTCATTGCGGTGGCTTCTCTTGTTGCAGAGCACGGGCTCTAGGCACACAGGTTTCCACAGTTGTGGCTCGCAGGCTCTAGAGCACAGGCTCAGTAGTTGTGGCGCACGGGCTTAGTTGCTCCACGGCATGTGGGATCCTTCCCGGACCAGGGCTCGAACCTGTGTCCCCTGCATTGGCAGGCAGATGCTTAACCACTGAGCCACGAGGGAAGTCCCTGGTCATTTTTAAAGGCTCAAAAAATTACCTAATATTTCAAATCAAATGAGTGGCTAGGGGACTTCCCTGGCGGTCCAGTGGTTAAGACTTCACCTTCCAGTGCAGTGGGTGCGTGTTCGATCCCTGGTTGGGGAATTAAGATCCCACATGCCTCATGGCCAAAAAACCAAAACATAAAACAGAAGCAATATTGTGACAAATTCAATAAAGACTTTAAAAATGGTCCACATCAAAAAAAAAAAAAAAAAGAGTGGCTAAACGTGGACAATCCTACCTAAGTCCTCTAGATAGCCTCCCCAAATGACCTTTGAGGTTGGGTTCATTTGCCCAAGCTGATCTCCAGGAGAGCAACACTTGAGAAAATGTCACTGGATATCTTAGCAGATAGCACCATCTCAGAGTCTGGAGGTTGGGAAACTGCCAACAAGCTTCGGAGGATTGTGGCCTCATTGTTTGGACGCAGGAATTGCAAGACAGAGGAGGGATTTGCTCTGTAACAACCTTTGCCTAAAGTTACTTCCTGAGACTAAGTCAATTGTCTCACAAGAGTTTGCTTCTGTTTCATGACCACAAATGGGATGCTACCCAGGACTAATCGTCATGGAGAAACTGGAGATCAGCGATCAAACAAGCAGAATCTTAAAGCTGAGAGGAATTTAGAGGTCTAGTCTCGCTCCCTACCCAACAGCTGAGTCTCTTCAAAACAATCCCAAAAAGTGGTCACCTATCCAGCTTGTGCCTGAGTATCTTCAACACTGGGGTACCCACACTGTGTCAAAGAAGCCCAGTTAGTGCTATTTGTTGGAGAGTGTCTTCTTATATTTATTTCAAGTCAGTCTCCCTATAGCTTTCTAGAGCCATTAAAAGCTAACCACACCTACCAGAGGTCAAAAGACAGGAATTAGATTAATAATTTATGACAGGAATTCACAACCCCTTTTAGCTGTATGTGTGCGGGCAGTGCTCACAGGGTCCACTGACAACCCTAAATGTTATTGGTAAGGGAAAAAAGGGAATAATGTGAAAAGTTGAAGAGAAACCAGTATCTAGTCTATGCATCGGCAAATATTACCTGCTATGAGTCTAAGCACTAAGTTTGGCTAATTCTGAAATATTTTTATTAATTTTCTTTCAACAAGTTGATGAAAAAAAGAGTCTTCTGTGGAACTATGGTGCTAGAAACAATTTTAGTAACACTCAACCAATGCAGGAGTGAAGGAAGAAACAATCAAATCAGACTGTCCTGTTTCTAAAGATTAAGAGTGGATATTTAAACACAAGATATGTAGTCCATGGCCATTTTACATCTGCCATAGCTAAGAGAACAAGGCTGAGGGAAAGGAAAATTAATTTTGTCATTTTTGTAAAAGCCTGCAGTTTAATGTAGCAATACTATCTTTGTACCTCCACCCTCCTAGACTTGTTTAAAGGTTTGCGATATCTCAAGTTGAACTCAATTCTTTCCCGTCTGACTCTCTTACTTCCCAGGCTTTGCTTTCACCTATGTTGAGACCTAAAGTGCACTCAACATAAGTACCCAGAGAGAAGCTGATCCAACCTTACTGTCTAGTTTTCATTCCTAGAGCTTGGAAAGAAAACTGACTCTGTCCCAACCATTCATGTAACACCCTGGAGAACTCATTTCCAGTAACGCATGGATTATAGCACTGGCAGGCAAGATGGAAATAAAGTGGATGAAATTGATGAAAAACACGACACCCATACACAAATGGGTGAGTGTGGATTTAACTATGCTCATTTCAGCTCTCTACTTCTTTCCTCAGAGAAGTTAAGCTTCCAATTATAAAGGAAGACAGAAAGGAGATAAACTACTCACATTCAGACAGTGGTTTGAGGATAGTCTGGCTTTTGACATCCGACTCTACAATTTCAATAGCTCTCCTGTAAAAAAAAAAAATTTCTAAAATTAATTTAGGCTGAGCCAAACCAAACACCACACCAAACCACCAAGCTCAAAAACAGGCACATTAACAAAAAGCAACATGTTTTATAATTTTAAAGCCCCCAGACAAAATTGGGTTATGTCTCAGCTCCAGGAGACTTAATTGCCTTGAAATAATTCATGGACCAGGGAATCTGAGAAACTTCAACACTACATGGTTTCCTATTACAGAGGCCGAGTAAGTCATCGTACACTGAGCCAATGATAACATTTTGGACGAGGAAAACCCGTCATGGACAGGAGAGAGGATACGTAGTGTGGGTGATTGACTAAGAGAGCCAGTACCACCCATACACACCAGACCTAAGAGGAGAGTCCTCAGTTATCTATACACAGGATATGTGTAGGCTAAGACCACACTGGCCTACTTGACTCTTGCTCATAGTTGCAGTCTCTATCCAAGCAGTTTGCTGACTAGGGGAAACTCAAATCCAGGATCACACCATCTAGCAACAGGAAGAGCTTACTCTCCCACTGCTCTCTCCAAAGTTCTTTGCCCACAGGAAGCCATAAGCCAGACTTGGATCTTCTGCATGGCAGTAGGGGGAAGTTGGACCAGCGGGCCAACGCAGCAAGTATCATTTTAATGGACCAAGTGTCCCTACTGGGAAGGAAGAAATTTCATCAGTCAGCACAGAGGCTTTCCCCAGCAGGAGGGGCCGGGGGATGGGAAGGGAGAGAGAGGTCTGGAGTACAACTGTGGGGGACTACCAACTGGAGGAAGGGGTGCTCACAAAAGCAAAGGAAGGGAAAAAAGTCTAAAGGCAAAGATGGTTCAGGTCCATAAATAAACCTGCTTGAGACCAGCTAATGGAAAAGTAAACTGGAGTCTTTTTTAATACAAATGTAATTAACCAATCTATAATCACCACAGGGAGTGCCAGCAACATCTCATTTGTTTCTCCCTCTGTAGGTAATGGACTGATAATGTTTCAGACATTAACAGGGTGGAAATGCAGAGCTCCCCACTGAGAAACAAGTCCTCCTTTCTGAGTGTAAAATGTGGCAGAATGGAGCCTCTTAAGCCACATTCACTTGAGTTACATGAGACAATTAACAGCATTTCTTTTTTTTTAATAAAAGCAGCCAACAGTGCCATAACTCACCTGCAAACATCTAGCGCTTTGCGAACATCTCCCGAAACAGCAGAGACTTTGCGGGCACAGAACTGAATGGCAGCATTGTCCAGGACATGATCTTTAGATGCCTTTGAACAACACATAGAAGATGACAGTTTGAACTATAAGACTTCCCCTCTGCAATTTAGGTCCCAGACTTGATTGACCAACCTTTAGGGTCTAAGATGCCTTTTCTGCTTAGACGTAAATGGAGATTTCATACATTTAAGCATTTTGTAGGAATGTGGTAGAGGTTCACAAAAGGAAAAAAAAGCAGTTGAAACTTAAATTAGCAAAACTAAACTAAACTAAAATCTATTTGGTCATTTTCAATAGAGAAAGTGTTTTCATAGGTCCTATTTTATAAATTTATTTATTTATTTATTTTTGGCTGTGTTGGGTCCTCATTGCTGCTCGCAGGCTTTCTCTAGTTGCGGTGAGCAGGGGCTACTCTTCGTTGCGGTAGGCGGGCTTCTCACTGCGGTGGATTCTCTTGTTGTGGAGCACAGGATCTAGGCGCTCAGGCTTCAGTAGTTGTGGCACGTGGGCTCAGTAGTTGTGGCTCACGGGCTCTAGAGCACAGGCTCAGTAGTTGTGGCGCACGGGCTTAGCTGCTCCGCAGCATGTGGGATCTTCCCAGACCAGGGCTCGAACCCGTGTTCCCTGCATTGGCGGATGCAATTCAGCGGATAAGGCGAATAAGGATAATAAGGCGGATTCTTAACCACTGCGCCACCAGGGAGGTCCCCATAGGCCCTATTTTAAAAGGCCATTAGAGAAGCATTTGGGTGACTCCTCTAACTCTTTTTATTCCAACACTAAGGCATTTAAAATGGAGCCAAGAGTAGAAATTCATATAAAAATGAATGGGCTATAGGAACTCCCTGTTTAGTAATGCAATCAAAGCAAAATATTTTTGAACCATCTTCACAGGTGATACAAGGAACACTCAGCTTGGTACAATGCTTGGCACTCACCTGATTAAGTCGATCCTGCAGGATAGTGGCTATCTGATTTTTGGTATAAGGTGGGAAGTTCAACAGCCGTGGCTTACATTTTTCTCTAGCTTGAAGCCTCGGCAGAATTCTGTCTGTGAGATCCAGGGTATTAGCAATACCTGAGAAGGAGATAAATAACACTAAGCATCATTGGTCAAATCATCGTAAAAGGAAAACTAAACCCTCTGAAAGCTGAATAAGGGACTTCCCTGGTGGTCCAGTGGTTAAGACTCCACGCTCCCAATGCAGGGGGCCCGGGTTCAATCCCTGGTCAGGGAACTAGATCCCGCACGCCACAACTAAGACCCAGCGCAGCCAAATAAATAAATATTAAAAAAACACCCACCAAAAAACTGAATAAAATTTCCAGTTATAATCCGGCATTCCAACTGTTGTTTCCCACTTTCCCCCACCCTCCACCCTGAATATCCATTAGATAAGATGTACATAATCATCGAAGAATGCTCTTTTCGAGTTAGGATTAGAATTGTTCAATTATAAGCAGGATCAGATATTCCCAAAATCAATTGTCTCTGAAATGCAGCATTATGTCATTTCTATCCAGAGTTAACAAAGTTGATTTGACTTAGATTAAGGTTCTTATTATTTTATAGTAACTTTCTTATTTTGGTAAGAAAGCAGAAAGCTGGTGTAAGATCAAATAATAGTTGGTAAGGGAATTCCCTGGTGGTCCAGTGGTTAGGACTTGGCATTTTCACTGCTGGGGCCCGGGTTCAATCCCTGGTCGGGGAACTAAGATCCCGCAAGCTGCATGGCACAGCCAAAAAACAAAACAAAACAAAATATGTGATGAATAAACTGAAGAGATTAAAAAAAGGTCTTTAGAACCACCACGTAACATCAACAACAGAGCACTAACCAATCAGCACCAACCGAGAAGTGCTTAGCCATGGCCATTCAAACAGTGTGTACAATACATCCTGCCCTCTGCTGTCCAGCTGGTCCATCTCGTCCAACACCAACACACTACAAAAAAAGAGAAACAATTAGTACCCATGTTCACCTTCTTAACTCTCCAATCTCTTTGATCTGGGCTGACGCTAGGTCACATTCCTACAGCTAAGACCAGTTTGAAGATCATAATCTGTCCCATCTCCAGTCACTGTTATGATGATACCCCCATCATCACCAGAAAATAACATACAGGTTTTTCAAGTAATTAGTTTAAAAACATTTCCCCCCAATTTAAAATTAGAAGGTTTTTGTTTTTTCTTTTCTTCTTTCCTTTTAAGCTTATGTAACTACCCCTCAGAGAGAAAATATAGGAAATGTTCTTTTTATGAGCAAACTGCTAAATTCAAGAGATGAGAATGTGAGTTTGTGGGCAATGGATCCTGCAGATTTTCACAGAGCAACATGCAGCAGAGCAATGCTTACATCATGGGGCCCTTCTCCGCAGTCATATGGTTTTCCAGTTTCCTCATTATGTCCTTCCCAGCTGGCCTGGATACTTCTTCCTGACAAATCTCCTGAGCAATGGCTGGGAATACAGCCTGGGCACTCCTCAAGGACATGCAATTCAGCATGATAGTTTTAAAGCCTTTCAGTTCCTTCTAGAAAAATGCAAACATGCGAGTTATTTTGGCCTCAGATAAAGGTTTGATGGAACCTGAAGTGTCTTTGAAGAGTTAACAGCATACAAGAGAATAAGGTCCACTTTCATTTGGAAAGATTTAGACAGTGTAATTAAAAATGTCTTATTTTGGGGAAAACTGCAGTCCCCTAAGCACTTCTACTTTTTCTTAACCCTTGATAACCAAGTATCATTTTGGCAAGAGCATTCAGACTCTCAATGTACCTTGAGATCTTGCAGAATTCGGCTTAAGCAGGCAGTTTTTCCAGTTCCAGGAGCACCAGAAAGATAAAGACTTCCAGCTTTCTTCCCACAGATGTGCTCCCTCAGGAAATTCCTGATGACATCCATCTCCTTTTCCCTGGCAGGCAGCTGATCTGGGACAGCTGTCGTCAGAAGCTGCTTTGCTTGCTGGTAGCAAGTGCCTGTGCCAGACATGAAAGGACAATTAGACACAACAGAGGTGACTGAGAAGACCCACCAGGTTTCACTTGGAATCACCAGGCTTGTTTACGAGGCTGCACTATCAGCTGCCATGTAAGAACCAACCTTCTTGCTTGAGAAGTCTCAGACATGCAGATTCTTTCTCCAGTGGACGTCTCTGCTCAGAATTTGTTGCGATGTCTTGACCTTTTGGAACTGAGGAACGTATTTTGTTTTGGTGAACTCTGGCTTGTTCTCTTTTGCTAGGAGACTCAGTTGTCAGCTGATTGTCAAATACCAATCTGCGCCCCTTAGATGTACGTGAGCGAGGGGGACCATTTTCTTTCTTGCTTTGCTTTGGTGGAGAACAGGGAGGTAAACGGGGAGTGTTACACAGGTTGTCGTCACCTGAAACATTAAAATCAAAATGTGGTCATTCATAGCAGTGGATAGTAAAAGGACTTGGAAAGATCTCTGCATCCCCCCCTCCCGAAAAGGGGGATGAATTTCTATCATGGTCAGAACCACCAAAATAAAAGGCCTCTCATCCAGAAGCAACTAGTGGCCACCAGATGGCACCACTGAGTCTTACTATTTGATAGAGGTTTTAATGGGATGAAATTGTAGGATTGCTCTAAAACAGGGGTTCCCAACCTTGGCACCATTGATATCTTGGACCAAATAATTTTTCATTGTGGGGGACTGTCCTGTGCACTGTAGAATATTGAGCAGCATTCCCAGCCTTTATTGTCAGTATCACCCCCTCAGTTATGACAACTAAAAATGTCTCCAGATCCTACCAAATCACCCCTCATTAAAAACAGATGATCTAAAACAAGAAAGGAAAAAACAAAAACAAACAAAAAATAATTTAAAAAAAAAAGGAAAGAAAAAGAAAGGAAAACAAGAATTGTCACCTGTTTTTCTTAATTTCACAACTATCGAGGCAAGTCTCAAAATACTATATAACTAACTGCAAGGTCGTTTAAAACACTGACAGAACCAAGCTCAGTATTAAGGAACTGAAGATCAGACCTATTAAGTAGTTCGGAAAGTGATCTCAATAAGTAGCTTAACTCTGAAGTTCAGTAAGCACTTAGCAACCATTCTGAAAATAACCAAAGGGAACAGAGTGGTCTTAACTGAACTCAGAAAGCTGTTTCAAAGGCATCTTATTATTGAGAAAGAGAGGTCGAGAGCTACCAGTCAAAAAGTTGTACTCAAATAATGGATAGCTTACCCAGACGTTTCCTGGGGCTAAGAGGCAGAATTTTTGCACAAGGAGAACGGGGTATGGCCTGGACATTTGTCAGTTCTAGTTTGGTGTCACTGGAGTTTTTAGCTTTGTCCAATGTCCGAGGCTGTTTCTTTTTTGGAAAACTGATTGTAGCCTGTGACTGGGAGCGGGTTTGAGGCATGATGGCAACACAGCTGTGTAAAAAAAGAGAACAGGACAGCCAGTCAATATGTAAAAGTGAAGAAAAACCAACTAACATGTAACTTATACCGAAGATCAAAATTCATTTCAGAAGTAGATTATGTTGTAACAATATTTTAGCATTTAATTCTGCTTCATATCCGAATCTATGCAACAACAGCGAACACCACCTACTACGAGTAAAAGGCTGTCATAAACATCTTAGGTATTAACTCCTTTAAGTTTTACAACCACCTTAGAGGTAGGTACTACTATCCTTATCTTACTAATGAAAAAACAGAGGCAGAGAGGCCCAACGTCACAGCAAAGCAGGATATAAGACCAGGCATTCTGGCTCCAGAGCCCAAATTTTTAACCACTCGAGACGTGCAATAGCAAGTTTATCTTAATTGGCGTCCATAGTACTTCTACTCTCCTGGCTCCAGGCACGGGGTACATCGTTAACACCAGCTTAGCCCAGCAGCCTCCCACATTTACAGGCTTCCCCAAGCCCTCAGCCCGCACTCAATCCCCGCTCTACCCAACTCTCGGCCCCACATAGCCCCAGATGTTCGGGGAACGTCTCCCTCCTGCCGCACTCAGCACAACTGCCAGAGCACTCCGAGAGCGCACGTCTCCCTTCCCTACCCCGACCTTCTCACCCTCCCGCGACCTGAGCTCTCCTCCTCTTACGGAACCCGCGGTCCTCGCCCCAGCCCCTCACCCAACTCCGCCGCCCCCCAGGACCCGGGCCTCCTCTCCTTTCCACCTCACAGTGCTGCGTCACCTCAGTGCCGGCGCCTTCTCACTTCTCCCGCACAAAACTAAAGGGACTGTGCACGACAGGATCCTGGACAAACCTCACACCGTCAGCCGGAAAGCCCAGACGCACTCGCGCCAAATCTGCACAGCAGCAGCTTTCCCGCCTCCCGCCAAAGCCCGGCCACGTTTCTGATTGGGTGTCGCCGGAGCGCCGCGCGCCTTGGCCCCAGCCCCCTCCTTCACAACCAATCAAGCGGGAAGGCGCACAACCAATAAGAGAGCCTCAGGCCTCAGCGCCACCGTGAGGCCACGCCCACCGAGCCGTGGGGGCAGTCTACATCCGGGGCCTCGGCGGAAAGACGCGCGCTTGCGCCGGGGCCGACTGAGTGAGGCCCGGCGGGAGCTGTAGTCTTTGCAGCTAGCGACTGTATTCCCACGCCCTTCCTTCAGTACCCCTTCTCACTGCTGCACGTACCCATTTTTTCCTTACCCTAATGGGCTAGATTTTCAGAGAGTTACTACATAATACCTACCATTATTTGGGCGGTTCTGGGTGCGAGGTATGATGCTAGGCGCTTTACATATCTAATGCTCAACACTGCAAGACACAAAGCAAATGTGCCGAGGGTTAGTTAGAGGTCACAGAATTTTGGTGGCCTCGAAGGGCCTAGGACCATTTCCTGACACCAAAAGCAATGTTTCTTTGTAAAGTTCTACATACATACATAAATACACTGCACTTCATCACAGTATCTCCCTGATTTGTGTTTCAAGGGTGAGAAAAAGGACCAGGCCTTTGCTTTTATTTTGTTAAAGATAAGAATACGGTATTCTGTGCACCTTCCTATCATTAATCCCATTAATCCACAAATGTGGGGAGTGGAGAGAATTATGGCCCCTTAATTTTAAAATATTTTTTTTTATGGCTTTTTTATATTTTTTTACAAGGGTTTCAGGGCCAGAGAAGACCACTACAGAAGGAGTGGCAATCTGAGCTTTTAATGAAAAATATAAATTAGAGCAGTAATTTACAGGCCAGCTTCCAATGCTAATAACCCAGGTTCCACTAAAAACCCAAACCCAGTTCTAGGTGATGGTAAGCATTTATCTGTCATCCTTCAATATCAAATGAAATAGAGCAAGCCGAGAAATAGGAAAACAATATTACAATCAACTTAATTGTAGTTCATTCATATAGGAGATAAAAGCCAATATTGAGTGCTTGTGTGTGTGCCAGGCACTGAGCTCTGGTATTTTACCTATGTCACCTTATTAATTCTCACAGTCATCCCCATGAAGTTGGAATTATTTCCATTTCACAAATGAGAAGACTGAAATAGAGAGGTTGAGTAAATCTTCCCAAGGTCACACAACTAGTAAGTGGAAGAACTGGAATTCAAACTCAGGGAGTCTGACAGGAGATCAAACTCCTGACCACTTAAACATACCGAGGGGGAATAGACAGATGCAGGTTTTAGAGGGAGAGATGGCTTTCTAGGAGCTGAAAACTACAAGAGTGAAGAGCGTAGGCTGCCACAAATGGAGAAAGTGTTACCACAGAATGGAGACTTTTTTACCAGCTGGTATGTCTGATCTCTTAACAGGGGAATAGAACCTAGAAAGAAGCAACTTTCACTGTTTATATTTATTTTTATAACCTGGGCACCTAAAACTTGTCCTTCATAACCAGAAATGGTAACAAGTGCCCAGCCAGCTTTTAAGGGATGGTGGTGAACAACTACCTCAGTTACAGTGGGACAGAGGGGGCAGAGGAAGCCATGAGTACTTAACGTGCATATTGGAGCCTATGAAAGCATTCACCAGGAAATATAGCACCGGTCCAAGAAAAGCCTACAAGAATAAGTGACTATTGTGGAAGCAGGCAGAGAATCACGGAATGTCCAGATTGAAAGTTCTCTAAAAGGTTACCTAATTGAAGTTTTCTCTTTTCACTACTCCAGTAACATGAGCATCCCATCATACTGTTTCTCGCTTCTGTGCCTCGGCCTTGCTGTTTCCTATGTCTGGAATGCCAGTCACCATCCTCCCGCCCTGGCTAATTACCATAAAGCCTTTAATGCCCCGCATAGGTTTCCCTTGGTGGCTGTCCTGAAGTCTTCTGCTAGACTCTGAGCTCCTTGGAGGCAAAGACCATGTCCTATTCGTCTTCATATTGTCAGTGCCTGGCACAGAGTAAAATATGCAATCAACGCTTGCTGAATGAATGGAAAGGACATTCCTGCCAAGTGGATATCCATCTTTTGCTTGAACATTTTTTGTGGTCAGACAGCATACAGTCCTTTAGATCTCACACCCCTAAACCTAGGAGTGGAGAATGAATTCAATTATGTGTAGAAACAATCCAGACTGGGCTCCAGTGATGTCAAAGACGAAGCATTTCCCCATAGTTATCCTCTGGGGTGGTTAGGATCCTGAGGTTGACATTTTAGTTCTCTTACCTCTGTCTGCAGAGTAATAGGAAGTCAGAGACAGGTAGCTTCCTTGCAGTAAGTTGCAGTTAGTGGCTGGGCTGGGCCAGAAAATACTTAAGAGGCACATTCACCATAAGCGGCTATGTCTTGGTAATAATTAGAGTGGGCAAACTAGTGTCCTTATCACTTGCTAATCCATACACAGTGTCATGGGGGAAGGAACCAAATGACAGAGGAAGAACCTGTCCGGCATCCTTATGTGTGTCTGGGCATGTGCACACATACACAGAAGAGCAATACCATCCCAATAGGACAGAGAAAGCTTACAGGGTTAGGAAGTTGAGGGTCATTTAGGCAAGCTCTATTTGAGGGCTATTCAAAGTCACAGGAGGAACAATTAAATCAATAAATAGGTAGTTTATTAATCATATTAATAACAATGATGGGTCAAAGAATCAGGAATTCAGCCAACCTGGCAAATATGGATGAAAATGAAAGGAGGCCCTTTTTTCCCCTCGCTCCCGCACCCTCATAGGTTTTTATATCAAACCATGTGAGAGTGACTCATACACACACCTATTATGAACCAGTACGGGAAATAATTTCAAGACCTTTGCTAGTGATGAAAGTGTAGGTTAAGCTCATTAAATCTTAGTGGTGATTATGTCAGCTGACCACAGTAAGCAGAGAATGTCTGGTTCAATTCTGACACCTATAGTCAAAGTTCAAGAAAGCCAGCTAAGATTTCAACTTAAGCAGTGAAGAAAAAAAAGGCAACACCCACATAAAAACAGACACAGTCTGTGGGTTCTGCCCTCACCTTTTCTTCACACTACAGTGTGAGAATCTACCACACACACACAGGTGGAAAGAAGCATTAGGGATATAAGGAAAGGACACAAGGCCAGGGGGTCTCCTGAGTTCCCTGGAATCATGGGCAAAGGGGAGTTAGGTGGCAAATATAAATAATGACCAACTCTATCAGAATCACTCAGTCAGCCTGGCTAACTGGAACTGTGATTTTCAAAACACAGCAGGAGGGGAGGAGAGAAAACTCTCAGGAAGCTGCAGATGCTTCTGCCCAAGTTAGTATTTCTACTTTCTCAGAGGATCTGGAATCAAACCACTACCCTAACCGGAGGCAACAGATTTTCTCCCCTCTATGCCACCACTTGTGGTGGTATTCCAGACAAGACTACACAGTTTTCAGGTTTTTTGCTTTTGTTTTTAAGCAAGGTTTAATTAAACTGCACGGCATCCAGAAGAAAGAAATGTACCAAAGAATCCAACCTGAGACCGGATTATACATTGTAGAAGGGGGTAAAGAAATCAATGCTAATTGGGAGAGGGAGTACTGTAATCAGAAACAACTCCAAAATAAATCATACAATAAATTATTTTTTAGAAGAAAAGAAACCAATCCACATGCAGACAAAGATGGACGCACACATACATACATACACTCTTCACACACGTCACTCTCGTCTTTTATTCAGTGTTGACGATGGATCCCATGCTGGTCGCCGTGGAAAAGGACAAGGGTTAGACGTGAGAAAAGAAGGCTCGGCCCCTCTGCCACCAGTGGAATGAGATCTAAGACAATTAGAGAGGGAACCCACTAAGTTGTCAGACAAGAGTAGAAAGAAGGAAACAGCAGTTATCAAGGAAGATTTTAATTGCTTCAAAGAGGGAGAGAGGAAGAAAGCACAGAAATCTAACACAAGTAAAGGCACAATGAATGTGGAGTTGAATGGAACCAAACCCTTCCTTCGGTTAAAATTATCCTTTTTTTTTTTGTATGTGTTTTGAAGGTGGTTGTAGTTTTGCTTCATTTTGCTTTTAAGAGACGAGTCTTGAAGGCAGAGTTGTAATGCCTCCCATTCCCTAAATTAGGGTGGCTCACAGAAAGCCACCTTGACCACGTACAGCCAGGGACTGAGATCCAACAGGGAAAGAAAGACTACAGCTGGAATGTGAGGAATCTGATTTGCAGTTGATTGTAGGTTGGGTTTCCAGAAGAACAGACAGCTCAGTGTAGTGCCATCAAAGGGCCTCAGATGCCCTCTACTCCACCCCCAGAGCTTTGCAGACGGGAAGGACCCTGGAGTCACACTTCACCCCCACTCCCATAAGCACTCAGCCTACAGATTATTTCAAGTGATCAGGAGAATTAAAACACACCCCAACCCTGAGTTGCTCTGTAGCAAGTCTATTTACAATTTTATCTCACCTCTCCCTGGAGGTAAATTTAGGTTTCAAGAGGGGAAGCTATGGGGTGAGGGGATGCCCCCAGGGCAATGGCCAGTGGCTAGTCTCCTTGCCTTTGCCAGTTCGGAGGGCTGGGATGAACTCTGGAGACAGAAGCCTCATGTCCGTTGGGTGGGATAGCCCTAGGTGCTCTCACTCTGCGGGCCCAGCTGGGAAAACGCTGGGCCTCTGCAGCTGGAGGAAACCCCCCTCCGATAGAGCAAACCACACCTGGAGCACCACAGCGCTACGATCCAGGTCTGGGGACCAGAGGAGAGGGGGAGAGGGGCATCTAGCTCATTTAAAAACCTGCAGACCACTGGCCTGCTTCCCAGAAAGGCCGGTAAGAAACAACTATGAAGTTTTTCCCACCCGAGAAAAACATCATAAAACCAAACCCACACAAGGGCTTTTAACACAGCTTCCTGATGCCTAGTTGGGCAATGTCTCTTCCTTCTGGGAAGGGATAAGGGGGTTAATGGGACTGGGCAACAGCCTCAACGTGAGACCACCCAATCTTCCACTGAAGAGATGACATTCCCACAAGCAGATAAAAAGAGCAGTTTAAAAGGTGAGAAGTTTTAGTGCTCTTGTAGCCAGCCCACCTCAAACCTATATTACAAGCTTTTTACAGCATACAAAATAGATCAATAACTATGAGGCTCACATTCCCATTCATCAATAGTAAATATACATGATAATAAATCTGTTATTAACACAGGGACCAAATAAGGTATAAGGCAAAGACATTTAAATAGGTACTGTGTCATCAACATGCTCTGAAGAAGAAAATCCATCGGACTAGATCTAGTCCCAGGCCTCTTTCCATGAGGCCAAGAAAATGAAAGTACAGTCGATACCCACGTGACACAGTCCAAATGCTGGGGAATATGAGGGGCATCAGGTCATACAGGAGGAAGATAGTAGCCCCAATGAAAAGCTGGGGTTTGGCTTTTAGGTGTGATGCTCATTTCGATGCTCTATGTTTGAGTAGTGAGGGGAAAAGAGATACGCTTTGATAACATCGTACAAAAGGCATCAACTCCCATTTCAAAAATAAATGGGAAGACTTCACAGTCCAAGTTCAGTAACTGGGGTCAGCATCTACCCTGGAACTCTGTTGCAGTATCAAGTCTTGTACTTTCTCCTTTTCCCTCCACTAGCATCCTCTAAGCTCCACTGGCTTCAGGATGCTGGGGGGATACTGCTGGGAGGTAACTGCTAACAGATTTGAAAACAAGAATGATAAATAAAGAATGATTAGAAAAAGCGTGGTCACAGACTTAATCATGGTTTGCCCCAACAGTCAATATGGTCCAGGGGATGGCAAAGGATCGCAGACCCCAGATAAATAACCCAAGTTGAGAGCTCTCTCATCTAGGACTGGGAAGACTTGGGTTTCACTGGGCACCATGTACAGATCCTTCGTCTGTGATCCAACAGATAGGAAAGGTCCCTAGGGCAGTTTAAGCCTGTGATGTATCTGATGAAAGCTCCTTTGCTCTCACTTCAAGCTTTGAGCAGCCTCTGCACTTGACAAGAGCTTTAGCAAACCAAACCAGCTGGATGTGGAGCCCAGGAGCTCCATCGTGCTGTTGGAGAAGGGGAAGTCCCTGTACCATGATCCAAGCTCAGTTCCTACCTAGATTGGGAACCTTCATTTTCTCTGTGCTCTTTAACTAGGACCTGGAAGACGAAACAACATACTGCTGGCTGCCAGGGAAGATCAACTGGACTGAGGCACACCGCACCAAAGTCCTTGTGCTTTTGGAAGAGGAATCTTTGACTACCCCCATAAGCTTACTCACCCTTCTCCACTCTGCTGTGTTAACCCCTGCAGTCTTGGGGTTGAGCAGTGCAGAAGGGAACAGGAAGAGCCTGCTCACTCAGATGGTCTATGAACTTCACAACGAGTGGGCCTTAGTTAAAGTCATTCACAGCCCGCAGAGCTGGTCCCTTCCACAAGGTGCTTCACCCTTCCCTTCTTCGTCATCCTGGAGCAGCCATCAGGGGCTGAAGTTTCTGAACAGGACTGACAGGGCCAGTGGCCTTCAGGGCCAAGCAGAGAAGACTGAGGCAGCCTCAAGGTCAAGGTTAAGGCCAAGTCCAAGGTCCTGTCTTCCTATCTCTCACTAGAGGTTTTGGGGGTTTCTGAATCCATAATGAATGAATGAAAGGGACTTTTCTCTTGAGGGGATAGGTGGTGAGAGGAGGAAAAACATCCCTCAGCCTCAGCACCTGAAGAAATGGAGCAGGGAGCCCCAGAGGGCTCACATGGCTCCTGGTCCCTGTGTCGCAGAGGAACTGACTAGCTCTAAAAGGACCCCCAGTTTACTTCACCCTCTCTTTTTATCAGATGTTTAGTTCAACTGATTAGTATTTAGTATTTATATCCAACCTACTTCTGGGTATGAGAGTGGAGTGGGGTGAGGGCAAAACCAAAATACCCCTAAAAATAAAGCAGACCCACTTCCTTGCCCATGCTCTAAACCTGACCTTTAAAACAGATCACTTCTCTGCAAACTCCTTTCCCATTTCACTAAAAATGCCCACCCCCAGAAGTCCTGGCCATGCCAGCCTCCTAAAATGATGAACTATAATATACCCACCAAGCTCCCCCCACAGTGGGTAGGAGAAGGTAGGAGTACCATTCTCCACCCTGCCCCAACAATGAGTTCATTCATCACAACAAGGCACCTTTCCCCAGAGGAAAGCAGGAGACATGGAATCTTTTTCCTCATCTGGCCAGCAGGGCTTGCAAGAGGAGGGATGGATGCAGGGTTTGAGACCCTACTGTCAATATAAAGAGTCCGGTCACCAAGTCCAGAGACGAGATGCATAGATGGAGGTGGCTGGGAGGACGCTTGGAGTCTCGAGGTTGGCTGCACTGGAGAAACACGTTAGGAGCTGTCATGCAGGTTTCAGGGAGAATGGAAGGGACCATCTGAGAAGAGGAGAGGGTCCATCCTTTTCCTGAGGAACAGGACCAAGCCAGGCTTCACCTGAGAATGGGTGGCAGAGGTGGGGCTCCACGGGCAGCTGAAAAAAATAAATAAAAGCCACATACGCAAGGTCACCCACCAGACCCTGAATAACCCAAACATTCCCAAAATGAGAGACAGACAGGCTCCTCAAGCTAACCTTTAAAATTTGGGACAAGGCTTCGTTGTCTTTTTAAGAAAATGCAGACAAGGAGAAGCAAATTTTAAGCTAAGAAAAGCACACACCAATTCTACAGCCTATGCAATTACGGAAGACCTTCCATGATTCTCTTCTCTCACCTCGGTTTGTTTTGCTGGGATATATTCTCTGAAAGTGTTTATATTCTTCTGGAGCAGGAAAGTCTTCTACTGGATGGAAAGAATACTTTGACTCAAAATCATCTGCAAAAGGAACAGAATATTAATTCATATCACCCTTCCTCGTGCTCCCACACACACCTCTGCCACTTCTGACCCTCCCCATACTAGTCTCCCAGGCTTCCTGATGTACCACGAGGGCCTGCCTTGCCCACTAAAGCAAGGTTCGTGAGGGCAGCAACAGCATTACTCTCTGCGCCTCGTATGCACAGAGTGTGTTCAAAGGCTCTTTACGTTAAGGAATGAGTCTTTGAACTGGTTCTTTAAATGTTTCCACCCCAAACCAGGCACATACCAGGAAAGGAGCCCAGCTGTTTGCATGGCAGGAGAAGGAAATATAGTTCTGTGTTTCGGTAACATAGTCATGTTAGAGACTATCACCATGGGAAACCAACTGAACTGAATCCACAAATTGGTAGAAATTAATCTAAAATGGGACTATATGCCACCAGCTAGTGAACAATCTGACCAGAAAATTCCCTCTTGGCCCGGGCTCCCCTCATTGAGCTCTGCAACACAGTCGGGATGGCCATGTCGTGGCTCCCGCTCCCACTTTCCATGACCCCTCTACAAGAAGGCTCGAATGGTCTACGGGTGTGGCTCGATCACATTCCAAAGGGCATATCCTCCAAGCAAAAATACTGGTCCACTTAACAGGAACAGACTAGAGCAGGGCCAGAGAAGAGTCAACCATTAAATAATCTACAGCGTTCAGGCTAAAAGGGACTGTGCAGATCCTTCCAGACTTCCTCAACAGAGGGTCTAACAATACCTGCTGGACAATCTTTACTTGGTGCTCCATCCCAGACCTAATGAATTAGAATCTCTTAGGTGGGGTCTAAGATTCATTTATAACCTTGGAAAAGTTAATCCGATACACTCTTGAGCTAGTCAGTCTCCTTGTTTCACAGATAAGGGAAGTGAGGTCCAAAAAAATGAAGTGACTTCTTCAAAGTAACACAACTAGTCAGTGGCTTTGGATTACTAGATAAAAGTTGTGTACACAGTGTTGTTTTGTTTTCAAAAGTCCAGAAAGGAGCTCTTCTTCCTAGGAGGATATGTAATTCCTGTCTCAATAATACTGAAGAGGATACAGCCTCTGACCTAAAAGCTAACCACAAATAATGAGCCTTGGGGAGCAAGAGATTGGCTTTAGAGTTAGCACAACACCTGCTGATTTTACTTCCATCTATTCCAAAGGAATCGTGCCTAGAATTTGCCTAAGGAAAGGGATGTCCATGGATGGGACCCAGAAGTCTGAGGGAAGGTCAGGAGAGGAACTGCAGTGAACAGAGGACACCAAGCGACCACTCCCACTCTGCAGCGGCAACTGGAATTAGTGAAGTCACCACAGGAACTACGAGACTAAAACAGCTAGCTACTCACCCAAGAAAGATCGGACAGTGGTAATAGAATCTCTGTGGCCATTCCTCAGGGGTGGTGGAGGCGGCGGCGGGGGCCCAGCTGGCGTCCTTGAGGGCGGAGGTGGGGGCCTTCCTCGGCTCAGGGGCTCTGACCCGTGCATTCGGTACGGTGGGGGGGGAGGCGGGGCATCCCTGGCACCATTTCGGATCATGGGTGGCGGGGGTGGAGGAGCTGCAATTAAAGTTCAAAGCAGTTAGGTTTGGATGTAGAGACGGTGATGGGCGGAGGGATTTGAGAGACATGGGCCAAAAGAGTGCTCGGTGCTCTCCCAAAGAACCAGACCCTGTGAACCACTGGGCAGCATGTTAAATATCATATTCACCCTCCCCTCATCCCTATTTCTTTAACAACATCACCATTCTTCTCGATACCAAAGTTCAGAATAAATTTATGACCCTTTTTCATTTCCCACGACAAGTCAGTCAAGAATTCCACTTATCCTTGATGATTTTTTTCTCTGTTTTTGCATGCCTTCCTCCACAATTCTAAGTCGGGGCTTTCTCATTTTTATCTTGTTCTACTGCAAAAAGCCTCTCAAATGTTTTCCTTGCTTCTAATCTCTTAGCCTTTCAATCCATTCTGCATACCACCAACTCACTAATCTCCCCAAAACACCAGCTCAAACTTTTCCAAGGGCTTTGCGTTTCCCATATCGTAAAGTTTCAAATCCTTAGCTTCCACACTGACTGGGTCTCACCCAATCATTTTCCTCTCTTACACAGTAACCCACCACATCAGTCAACCTGATCGCACCTTCTTTTCTTCCTTGATTCCTACACTGGATTAGGTACCACTCTTCTGTACTGCCTCTGTCGACTCTGTTTCTCTCTACCACTACTATGTTGTATTACACGTGCTTCTTCCCGAGTGTACTGTATATTTCTTAAAGTCAGAGCAGTGTCCATTCATCTGAGTTCCCAAGCTCAGCACATGGTAGGTCTTCAATCAATACGTGCTAAATAAACCAAATTACATATGCTTTGCTCTTGTGACTCTCCCACAATACTCAGAAATACCACCCCTCATCCCTTACTATCAAATCCTACTTTTCTTTAAGGTTCAACTGAAGTCCCATCTTCTCAAGGCTTTTCCAAAGCAATCCACTCTTATCTGATTCCCTCCTTTGCTCTCCCACAGCATTTACAGGCTATGTCACTTATTCTAACACTTAGTAGTACAGACTAAAATGAGTGATTTTCAAATTATGTATAATAATTTCATCTGCAGAAGTTATATATTTCCAATGATAGGCTCATGCTCAAAAAAAATTGGGAACACCTCTTTTGGAATTGCCTCCAAACCCAGGTTGTCAGACAGATCCATAAATATTGTCATATGATGGTCACTTCTCATTTCTGAGGTTGCACCACCAATAAAAAAATTCATACCTACATCTGACTCTGACTTTTGGCCATTTTCGAAAATCAAATTAACTCTTAAAAGACAAAATTAGCAAAAAAAAAAAAAAAAAAAGACAAAATGCCACCAAGCATAAGGTAATGTCAAAAGCATGTTGGGGGGGCTTCTCTGGTGGCGCAGTGGTTAAGAATCCGCCTGCCAATGCAGGGGACACGGGTTCGAGCCCTGGTCTGGGGAGAGATCCCACATGCCGCGGAGCAACTAAGCCCGGGTGCCACAGCTATGAGCCTGCGCTCTAGAGCCTGCGAGCCACAACTACTGAGCACACGTGCCACAACTACTGAAGTCTGCACGCCTAGAGCCTGTGCTCCACAACAAGAGAAGCCACTGCGATGAGAAGCCCGTGCACCGCAACGAAGAGTAGCCCTCGCTCGCTGCAACTAGAGAAAGCCCGCATGCAGCAACGAAGACCCAATGCAGCCAAAAATAAATAAATAAATAAAAAGCATGTTGGACATCACTGGAATAGGTTCGAATGTGTTTAAGTTAGATTATTTCTATGCTTTGCACTAACAATAATAGCAGCTACCATTTATTTGATATCCATCATGTTCCAGGCACTGTCCTGGGCACTTTTATGCATTAAATCTTTAAAAATTCTTGTAGCCACCACTGCACAAGTATGAGGCATTATCCCCATTTCACAAATGAGGAAACTGGGACTCAGGCTATTTGTCTAAGGTCACAGATCTAATAGACCCAGCATACGTCTGCTCTTCCATAGTAAGAAAACTGCTACACAATGCTTTTCACAACAACCTCAAGTATTAAATATCTCCCGAACAAATGTATAACCCAGTGAGATGGAAATGTGTCTTTTGGTACCTGGGCCATGTTACCAAACAGTACATGGAGACTACTCGGCTTAACAGACAACACTGTCTTAGTAATAAGAGTATATATCAATCCTCCTGAATTACTGTCAGAATTTCTATAGAGTAACCATAGTTAAGAATGAAACAGTAATGGGATGATTTTGTTTTTGTTTTTGTTTTTTTAAAATATTTATTTGGCCGCGCCGGGTCTTTAGTTGCGGCACGAGGGATCTTCGTTGTGGCGTGTGGGATCTTATAGTTGTGGCATGCGGGATCTAGTTCCCTGACCAGGGATAGAATCTGAGCCCCCTGCACTGGGAGCGTGGAGTCTTAACCGCTGGACTACCAGGGAAGTCCCTGGGATGATGCTTATAGACAAGAAGTCTGGCACTGTCGGCCCAGTAAATGTTAATTTTAGCTTCCCATAAAACACACTCAGAATGTCAACTCTCCCTCACTCTCCAAGGTCTGTGTAAGTATGGACGGGGCCATTAGAGGTCATAATTAAAGAGAAATCTCCTTAACTCCTCCCAGCAGATCTCCGAACCCTGTTTCCATTCCAAATCTGCCCAAACCGAAGCTCTTTCAGGTCATCCTCAAAATATTTCCCTAAGACTCAGATTTCTCAGGGCCCTGAGAGTCTGCATCTACTGCGAGGGCGGGGCCGGGGGGAGTAAGGTAGAGGGTCGGTCAAGCTCAAAAGGACGCCAGCTAGACTCTGAGCAGGAGGCAGTGATGAGGGCCAACCTGGATGGGCAAAACGGAGCAGGACCAAGAGCTACCTGCTTGGCTCCCTCAGCGCCCTCCCTCAGGGCCGGTCATCCGGACCAGATTCTGCCACCTCTAAGAAGTTTCTGAGCTCTTTGTCACATCCAGTTTTAAGACTTTCAAGTGACAGAGCCACAACCCAAGGACCCCAAGAAACAAGCAGTGTGCAAAAGAAACCTTGGGGTAGGAAAACTGACTTTTGTAATCCAAGATAAACCCATATTAAAGAAAGCATGATGTTATTTTTTTTTAATTGAAGTATAGTTGATTTACAATGTTGCGTTACTTTCTGCTGTACAGCAAAGTGATTCAGTTATACACATTCTTTTTTTATGTTGTTTTCCATTATGGTTTATCATAGAATATTGAATATAGTTCACTGTGCTATACAGTAGGACCTTGTTGTTTATTCATTCTATATATAATCACTTACATCTGCTAAACCCAACCTCCCACTCCATCCTCGATTCTTTTAAAAAGAAAAAAATTCCCTTAAAAAAATAGTGTTTTAGGGACTTCCCTGGTGGTCCAGTGGTTAAGACTCCGTGCTCCCAATGCAGGGGGACTGGGTTTGATCTCTGGTCAAGGAACTAGATCCCTCATGCCGCAACTAAGACCCGGCACAGCCAAAATAAAATAAATAAATAAATATATATATATTTTTTTAAATAGTGTTTTACTCCGCAAAGGAAAAATTCAGAAAACAAACCCTATGGACCAATAATAAGGGACTTTTTGGTCTCTGAGCACCCCAGGGAAGGCAAAAGACTACATACTCATTCAAATGTAAATAATTCATAAAGAAACAAAAGTAAATTATCCCATGTTATCACACCATATGATTTATTCATAGAGATAAGTCCATGAAAACTGCCTAGAAGTCCTTTGCATAAAACCACTAAATTCATCAGCACACCACAGTTTATAAAGCACTTTTACACATTCCTTTATTTATAACCACCTCTGAAAAGTCCTGTGAACACCATTTTACGGATGAGAAAACAAACTCAGAGTGATCTGCCCAATGTCACAAAACAAGTGGAGCCAATACTCGAAAGATCTCTGACTAAAATATCTCAATTTTTTTTCAGAGTGTCACTCTTAAGAACTGCTGCTCTGGTTACTGATACAGAAAGCAGGCTGAGGCCTATGTCAGGCCTCGAAGTTGGTGATGGCTAGTAGACAGAAGAACAAGGCTCATAACTTCACATTTTTCTAAAGAAATCACAAAAAAAGAACTGAGAAGTGGGAAGCAAGAAGTCTGCAGAGTGGTTGAGAATCTGCCTGCTAATGCAGGGGACACGGGTTCGAGCCCTGGTCTGGGAAGATCCCACATGCCACGGAGCAGCTGGGCCCGTGAGCCACAATTGCTGAGCCTGCGCGTCTGGAGCCTGTGCCCCGCAACGGGAGGGGCCGCGATGGAGAAAGGCCCGCGCACCGCGATGAAGAGTGGCCCCCGCTTGCCGCAACTGGAGAAAGCCCTCGCACGAACCGAAGACCCAATACAGACAAAAAATAAATAAATTAATTAAAAAAAAAAAAAAAAAAAGAAGTCTGCAGACATTTAAAACAACTCAGTTCAACCCACAGAAATTACATTTTTCTCCGCTTCTATTCCTGGTTGGCTTCAGAAAGATATGGGCTCTGCTCAGATAAAGGGTCATTTTTTAAAAAATCCCTAAGTTAAAAAAAATAATTTTTTTTTTTAACCTAAACTTTGTAGAGTCAAAGGTCACGTTAGGACTATATCCTTACGGGTAAAGCCAGGGAGATACAGGGTCGGCCACGTACCAGGTTCCTGTGTGACCGCCTGATGCTACTGCCAGCTCCTAGAATACAAGTCTCTGTACCTAATCAAGCAGCGGTACCAGTTAATGGGCCTTTAATACATGCTTCCTGATGACATACCTGCTTAACCGATGATCTCATCTATACCTGCAGGGACTGTTTAAAATCAAAGTTCAAAAGCCATCTGTGAAGGCTGCGGCTCAAAGCCCAATGAAACAAGAGAATACAGGAGCCAAAATCCCTGGGTCTGAGAAGGCCCCAGCACGGTCTCGTTCACTCTCCGCTTTCAGTCAGGCTATTTTGTAAGATGACACAACCTCTCCCACCTTTTTGAAGGTGCCTTAATCCCCTCCTTACCCAGTTCAGGACCATGGTCCCTTGTTACAAGCACTCCCTTACACACACCCTTAACTCCCTTGCCCTGCTCTCCATTACAGCCGCACATGCCTAAAACACACTAAACTGGTTAAATACAACTCTGCTCCAACTCCGTACCTGCAGAGGCACAGCTGAACACACACGGAGCTGATGAATCTCACTTGAAATGTGTGGCCCCTAAGCTCGAGCGGGCCTTCCGTGATGCTGGTCATCCTAGCACACTTCTCTCCTCCACGCATTCTCCTGCATGCCCAGATGTCCATTTTGTGCCCTCTTTCCTCTCTCCTCAAATCTCCCTCTATTTCCTGACCCTCATTCACAGCATATGTCCTTGCTTTCAATTTCACCCAGAATATAGAAGCAAAAAAAAAAAAAAATAGGGCTTCCCTAGTGGCGCAGTGGTTAAGAATCTGCCTGCCAATGCAGGGGACACGAGTTCGAGCCCTGGGCCGGGAAGATTCCACATGCTGCGGAGCAACTAAGCCCATGCGCCACAACTACTGAGCCTGCGCTCTAGAGCCCGTGAGCCACAACTACTGAGCCTGTGTGCCACAACTATTGAAGCCCACGTGCCTAGAGCCTGTGCTCCTCAACAAGAGAAGCCACCGCAATGAGAAGCCCACGCGCCGCAAGGAAGAGTAGACCCCGCTCCATGCAACTAGAGAAAGCCCACGCGCAGCAACGAAAACCCAACACAGCCATAAATAAATAAATTAATTAATTAATTTATTTATTTAAAAAAAAATTTAGAAGAAACTTCCCACATGCTCCTACCACTACACCCACCTACCTACTTGCTTCTTTGCCTATCTGCTCTGCCTTCACTCCTGTTACCACAAAGAACTGTGTTCTTATCTAAGGCCAACCCTTGACCTGTGGATCAGGTTCCATTCCTTCTTGCCTCCCCAAGGACACTATCCAGGCAATTTCCTCCTCTCTACTGGATCATTCCATCAGCGTACAAACAGATGCTGAAATATCTCCCGTCTTGGGTGGGGTGGGGCGGGGGGAACCAACCCTCAATCTCTCATCCTCCTCCAGCAACCATTCCACATACCTGTACCCCCCACTCCCCTTTACAGCAAACTCCCTAGAGTTTCTCTATTGCTATCTTCATCAAGTCCTCTCCTATTCCTGCATGCTTGAACCCACCCCAATTAGACTTTCACCCTCACGCTCCCTCCAGCACTCCACTGAAACTACTTAGAAGGGTAGTTTGGGGTCCCCAAAATGACTCCCACATTGCTGAGACCAATGTCATTCTCAGTCTTCAACTTCCCTGACCCACCTGCAGCACAGGCCACAGCTGCTCACTCACTCTATCCTGGACTTTCTCCATTACTCTCTTGGCATTCCTCCTTTCTTCCTCACTAGAGGCCCTTTCTCAGTTTCCTCTGCTCAGTACTCTTACCACTCTCACCTGTCATGTAGGAAGGCCTCAGGCTGCGGACCTCTCCTCTTCTCTATACTCACTCCCCAGGTGATCTCACCCCAGCATGTGGTTCTCAATATCCTTCAAATTTCTCTCTCTAGCCCAGACCACTCCCCTGAACTTCAGAGTCTGAGAGTCAATCGACAATTGGTTATTTCCTCTTGGATGTCTAACAGGCACCTCAAACTTGACATCCAAAACTGAACACCCACCTTCCCCCAAACCTGCTGTGATCCTATCCATCTACTCAGATTATTGCACTAGCCCCCTACGTGGTCTCCTTTGGCCCCTTTGTCCTCCTGCGGTGGGTTCTCAACAACAGAGCCAGTTGCCTTTTCAAAAGGTAAATCAAAGCTACTTCTGTGTTCCAACCCCCCGCCCCCCGCCAGTGGCTCCCCATCTCACACAGAGTAAAACCCAAAGTCTTCACAAGTCCTCCAATGTTCTCCCGCGGCATCTGGCTTTCTGACCTCCACGTCCTGCCACTCTTCCCCTCACGCATCCTGGTCTTGCCACAATGGTCTCCTTGCTGTCCCCAGTCTCAGGGTCTCTGCATTTGCTGCCCTCAATGCCTGCGTAGAGTATTCCCTCACTTTCTTCAGGTATTTGCCAAACTGTCACTTTATCAGTAAGGCCTTCCCTGACCCCACCCCTACCCTCACCCCTGTAATTTAAAATATTACCTCATCCCCACTCCAGTATATCCCATTCCCTTTCTCTGCTTTGTATTTCTCTAAAGCATCTATATACTATGTATTTACATATATATATATATATATTTTTTTTTTACTAATTTATTTGTTAACTGTCCAGGAGAACAGGATTTTTTGTCTTTTTTATTTACTGCTGTTTTCCTAACAACAGAGTCTGACACGTAAAAAGGCACTCAATGAACCTGTTGAATGAGTATTCACTTCAATCACTGAAGGAGAGCTTTGGGGAAAAGGGTGAAGAGGAAGGATGAACTCCATCTCAGTACAGTAGGCAAAATAAGGTGCTTCCAGGCACTTACCTGCTCCCCGACTGGGAGGGTCTCGGGCTGGGGGAGGTGGCCTATTACTCTGTAAAGAAGGGGAGGCTGAGGTGGGTGGAGGAGGCGCTAGGCCTCTGACAGGCCCTGGTGTCTTCCTATGCAAAGAATTGTGTCTCTGTGGCAGCTCAGGGGCTGACTCGTTAGTGGGACTGGAGGGCCCATTGGGGACCCCAGGCGGCTGGCGGTAAGGCGGCGGCGGAGGAGCTAGAGACTGGCCACTTGGTCCTGTTCTGGCATTCACAGGGGAAGGAGGCGGCTTGACTGGGGGTGGAGCAGGAGGTCCCTCTCGACCAAGGTGAAGCCTCTGTCCAGGTGTGGGCGGCAGGGGCTTCTCTCTGTTGTAGGCTGCGGCTTTGCTGCTGTGCACAGGCAGAGGTGTAGGGGGCGCGTTGGCACGCCGCCCCGGGGGAGGCGGAGGAGGGGCGGAGGAGCTGTGCTTCATGCCCGCACTGCTGGCGGTATTAGGCCGAGAGAGGTCCGGTAACGAGGGTCTCTGCGTCCGGGGCAGGTCTGGGAGTGAGGCTCGGCTGCCGTCTGTATCATCCTGAGGGCGCCCACTGGCTGTACACCCTGGAGGCCTTGGGGCAGCAGCTCGAGAACCGGCGACTTGTAGGGCTGGCTTACCAGCTAGGTTCTCTACAAATACACCAGACAGCACTGGGTCAACAGAGCTGGACCTATGTTGCTGAGTATCTCCACGTCACCCCGCCTCCTTAGTGCAACTTGCATGGCAGCAGGGCAAATAGCTGTACGATTCTGGGTTTTAACCTGGTTTCAGGCTCAGGGCCCATTAACAAATACTACTGATGCAAGCTGAATGCATTCTTATTTACCCTCAGCTTTTGCTTTATTCTACTTTATAACTCCTCCCCTGCTCCCACCCCTCCTTCTTCCCATCTCTACCACACTCCTCAACCCCAGATGGCCCACCTGGGACCAGTCAGAAATGAATGCGCTTGGGAAATATCCTAAGAAAGTACTTATCACATACCTGAACCGTCCTTGGCTCCCACAGGGCGGAGCTTTGGCACTCCTCCTTGGAAGAGACCTCCCTTGGGCTGCAGGGCAGCTGCTCCAGAGCCATAACCACCACTGCTTCCTTTGGGTTCTGGAAAGCA